>NC_135713.1:26407984-26742709 GCF_964656455.1 Halichoerus grypus
ATAAGTATGCCTTCCCTCAGAAATCTCCAGCGATGTTTTCAACAGGTTCTAACTCTGCACCCCACTTATCCCCCCGTCTGTCACCCTCTTTTCAAAGCTCATGGGAACGCTTCAGATTATGTTTCCAAATCTCTCTGTGCAGGCCAGGGAGCAAGCCACACTTGAGCCCACGTGGGGCCTGTGTCCGGGAAGGGGTGTTAGCAGACCAGGCCAAACAGAGGAATCCTATCAACCCGCTTAGGTGTGATCTCCTTCTCTCAATCCCTCCTGTCCCTGCCGTGTGGGGGCAGACCTCCTCCAAGCTGCAGGGATGCTCAGTGCTCTCCCTGAGCCCCCTCCCTTGGCCATGTAGGCTCGTCACCCACGCCCGCTCTCAGAGGCTTCGGCCGGCTCCCTGCAGTTGGCACACAGGGTGCGATATGCAGCCCGTTCCTAAGAGCAGGACCCCCGCCGCAGGCTGCAGCTGTGGGCGCCGCTCCGCTCAGGCCTCAGGTGCCTATGGTTAGGAGCTGGGGGGACACTGGTAGGATAAAGGTGACCTCTCTGCTTCTCCCAGTCCTTTCTTATCTCATGTCTCTGCCTTTACCCAGCCCCCTCCACCACCTTTTATCTCAACATCAATCAGCAGAGTTTAAAGCAAAAAAAACAAAAGATACCTTTAAAGTCCATCAAGTTATTTCCAGCAAACAGGCGAGTTCTCAGTAAATAAAACGGCAGGTAGGAGGAAATGTGGAAATGAGAATGCAGTCTGGTGAAGACGTGTCAACCGAAGATTTCCAACAAGACCTACGCTAAGCACCTGCTAAAGGCCAGATGCTCGTGCTAATGAAAATGTCATCAGGTTTCAAATAATTCCCAAGGTAGAGATGTCTGTTGTATCACGGACGGTGCCAGAAGCTTTGCAGCAGTGGTGGGATGCAATCCGGGCCCTGATGGCACCGAGCAGGAAAAGAGGATCGTATCTATCCAGGCCGACTTTGTGAGGTTCTCTTGATGTCATCCCAGACTTAACAGAAGAAACGCTTCTGTTCAAAAAATTTTAGGCTGTACAAGAAGTCAGCCCTACACATTTATCTCCAAGGCCTGGTGACAAAGCCAGACAGTTCCTCAGGGGCAGGTGAGATGCCAACAATTCTAGAAAGCTCCCCTGACCCTGTCACCCCTCCCAACACACACAGACTGTCTTAGTCTGCTCAGGCTGCCATAACAAAATACCATAGCTTAAACAAGAGAAATCTCTTTTCTCACAGTCCCTGAAGCTGTAAGTCCAAGCTCAGATGGCAGCAAGGGCAGGCTCTGGTGAGGAGCTGGCAGGAGAACTGGCTCTCTCCCTGGCCGCGGATGGCCACCCTCCCACGATCTGCGAACATGGTTTTTCCTCACTGTGTGCACGTGGACAGATCTCCCTCTCGTCGTCTTCGTCTACGGCCACCCATCCTGTTGAATTAGGACCCCACCCTTATGACCTCATTTAACCTTAGTTACCTCCCCAAAGCCCTATGTCCATATACAGTCACCCAGGGAGTTAGGGTCTCCACAGAGGAAATTTGGGAGGACACAGCTCCGTCCATACACCACGCCACACACACTGTTCAGAGATGCCTCTTGTGGGCTGGGGTGGCTTCTGGGCAGGCCTCACACTGAGAGCTTCCCACACTGCTGTAGCTCCCTGCTCTTTAGGGGGCTTCCAGTGAGGCTGTGAGCACAGAAGGGCATCTCCTATAGCTTTGTCCCGAGGGCCTAACACCATGTCTGGCGAACAGTGGCACCCAGTAAAGGCTTGATGCGTGGGTGAAGGAAAAACTGAAGATGAATCAGACACAATTTAGGAATCACAAATACAGGAAAACTGCAAGCGCTCTCTACTCTTCCCTCTAGGATGACTCATTTCAATTAAAGAATTCTCCACACTGAGACTGTGAAGTGTTTGTTTTAGGGGGCGGAATCTAGCCACGTGGGCAGTTTACATCAGGACAATTTCCAGTCCTGACCCAGGGCGGACTCTTCCCAGGCCTGAAGCTAGGGAAGGGCAGCTCTCTGTGCTAACAGAGCCGAGGGCCTACGGATCTCTGCAAAATATAAACGATGGACTCCTTTTTCCCTTCCACAAACCCCGCATGCTTTAGGCAGCTCTTCACGGAGCTCTCTCTCATTTAGAGCTTTCCGGGGTAGCAGAGCTTTTACCTGAGGCCCATCTCTCAGCCTTCCGGGGGGGCCAGGTCGTCTGCAGACAGGGAGGAAGCATGGCTGGAACCAGGGGCTTGGAGGAGCTCAAGGATGACCAGGGAACAAGGCAAGTGAACACAGAGGGGAGAAGACCCAGGAAATGATACTCTAAGGGATGTTTTCAGCGTGCCAGGAGCTTCTAGCCCGGACAATGAAGCCACGTCTCCACTGAGGTACGTGCTCAAGGCTCTGCCTCCGTCCCTAACTCAGCTGTTCCCTCACCTCGATTCTCTTCCGCTGCCTCGTGCACAGATTTCTCATAGAGAGGGGGGATGTCTGCCTGGCCTATAAAGCGTTACTTACCACTAACTGCAAACGGGCCATTAACGGCACCTACCGCCAGATTTGAGGCCCAGCTGCCGCCACGAAGATCCTCTCAGGTTAACCTTCTCCAGGCCACACCCTACAGCTTCTAGACAAATGAGACCCAGGGCCCTGACTCCCCCCTTCCCGCCACCAGCCTGGGTGAGGTTCCTGAAACAAAGCTCAGCAGCAACACGATCACTGACAGCCACCGCCTAACAAGAGCCTGGCCTGTGATAAGCACTTTTATTTGATCCTTTACTAGTTAGTTCTCAATAACTTTATAAGTCTTATTATTGCCATTTTAAAATAAGAAACAGGAAATTCAGAGAGGTTACAAAATTCGTTTAAACTCTCTAAGCCAATAAGCAGCAGCCCTGCATTTAAAACAAAAAATTGTTTTTTAAAGATTTATTTGAGAAAGAGAGCGCCCACATGTGCACATGCAGGAAAGGGATGGAGGGACAGAGGGAGATGGAGAAAGAGAATCCCAAGCAGACTCCACACTAAGTGCAGAGTCCCACACAGGGCTCAATCCTAGGACCTTGAGATCAGTACGTGAGCCGGAATCAAGAGTCAGATGCTTAACCAACTGAGCCACCTAGGTGCCCCAGCAGACCAGCATTTTGGATGAGTCAGTCTGAATGTCATTTAGATTGGTGGTGTGGAGATGGGGGTGGGGGTCCTGAGAAACCTCTGGCTGGAAACTGCAATGTGGGGAGTAGAAAGGATTAGCTCAAGACGGTCATCCTAGGGGCACCTGGGTGGTTCAGTCATCAAGCGTCTGCCTTCGGCTCAGGTCATGATCCCAGGGTCCTGGGATGGAGCCCCGCATCGGGCTCCCTGCTCGCTGAGAGGCCTGCTTTTCCCTCTCTCACTCCCCCTGCTTGTGTTCCCTCTCTCACTGTCTCTCTCTCTCTCTGTCAAAATAAATAAATAAAATCTTTAAAAAAAAAAAAAAAAAGACGGTCATCCTAAGGGAAAAGGTGGACCAGACACCAGCTGACCCCAAAGCTCCAAGTCCCTACCAGTCCTAAGCAAAGCTCGAAGGAAATTTGTGTAGGAGAAGTTCAACAGGTAATTCGTGACTTTTTGCTACTGGCTTTCTGGAAACAATGTCTCACTTCTCTTGTACAATCCAGACATAACCTACTGAGAGAGGATGTCCTGGACCCAGATGTGGTGGCTGGAGAAATGGCACCAGGAAAAAGGAAGAACATTTTAAGTCTAGAAAGCTTCTATTCAGGCCCACCATTGACAACTGTTCACTCCCCGACCCCATGGGCCTGGACTGAACCACTCCTGTACTGAGCCACTTATAGGTCCCATGACCTTGGAGCAGTATTCTCATCACCTCCCCCACCCTCACTGCCCCCCCCCCCCCCACGTAATGAAGAAAGTGAACTGGACTCCTACTTTTAAAAATGTATTTTAGGGGCATCTCTCTGCTTCAGGCGGTAGGGCATGCGACTCTCAATCTCGGGGCCGTGAGTTCGAGCCCCATGTTGGGTATAGAGATTACTTAAAAAAAAACAAAAAATAAAAAAATTAAAATGTATTTTAGTAACAGAACCCTTTCTTCAGACAAAGATTATGCAAAAAGCAAGGAAAAGAAAGAATCCTAAGGCACACGTGGCAGATGGCACAGAAAGGGAGTCCACGTGGCAGAGCTAAACCACTCGATGACACCATCTCTAAGGGTCCTTTCAGCCCTGGGTGTTGTTCCAGTTGAGCAAACACACCTTCCATTGCCCATACAACTCAGCAGTTTGCTGCTATCACACACTTACGACCAGACCCCCTTCCTGGGAGAACACAGTTGCCTTTCCCAACCGAGCTGAAGGTCAGTACTGGTGCTCATATTCAGCAGCAACGATAGTTAAGCTGCCGGAGATGTCCGTCTCTTCGGACCAGCTTTGGGTAGATCTGAAATGCCTCAGCCAGGAAGCTCATTTTCAGTCAAAAGAAGTCTACTTTATTCACTATGAACCAAAACTATTTTTGTCCTTAGGTAATAGACTCTCCATTTCTCAAAACTGGCCACTGCTGAAGTGAAGATGTAGGTCTTCAATGACAAACAAGTGAAGCAACAAGAGTCTAAGTGTTAATAAGCAGGAAATGTCAAAAGCAAGTACTCCCCAGGTTTAGGGCTGTGGACAAAAAGTATAAGTACTGAAAAAATCAAATGATATATGCTTCCCAAAGGCTGACTGGTCCTGGCTGGCAATGCCCTCACTTCATTAAGAACATGTCGAAAAGGAGAAAGGAAATGACGAATCATTTTGGAAATGTGAAACCTCCCAAAATAACAACATAATTAAATCAAGTGCAGGTGAAAGGGAGGGTTTTTGTTTTGTTTTGTTTTGTTTTAAAGTGCTCCAGAGAGCCGATAATCAGAATGAGAATTTATAAAACAATATGATCCATTATTATCTTATTTTAAATTGTCAATTTCATTCATTGCTAACACTCACAATGACAAGCAATTCCACTGATTTGAGATCTAATCCCACACACTTTCTTTCCCTTCCTCATCCTCTGACAGAAATACATGGTACCGGCACAAAAACAGACATACAGACCAATGGAACAGAATAGAGAGCCCAGATACGGACCCTCAACTCTATGGTCAAATAATCTTCGACAAAGCAGGAAAAAATATGCAATGGAAAAAAGACAGTCTCTTCAATAAATGGTGCTGGGAAAATTGGACAGCCACATGCAGAAGAATGAAACTCGACCATTCTCTTACACCATACACAAAGATAAACTCAAAATGGATGAAAGACCTCAATGTGAGACAGGAATCCATCAAAATCCTAGAGGAGAACATAGATAGTAACCTCCTCAAAATCAGCCACATCAAGCTATATCTCCAAAGGCAAGTGAAACAAAAGCAAAAATGAACTTTTAGGACTTCATCAAAATAAAAAGCTTCTGCACAGCCAAGGAAACAGTCAACAAAACAAAGAGGCAACCCACAAACATAGTACATGTTAAAGTCAAAAAATGGGCAGAAGACATGAACAGACACTGCTCAAAAGAAGACATACAAATGGCTAACAGACACATGAAAAAAATGTTCATCATCATTAGCCATCAGGGAAATTCGAATCAAAACCACATTGAGATACCACCTTACACCAGTTAGAATGGCAAAAATTGACAAGGCAAGAAACAACAAATGTTGGAAAAGTTGTGGAGAAAAGGGAACCCTCTTACACTGTTGGGTGGAATACAAGTTGGTACCGCCACTTTGGAAAACAGTGTGGAGGTGCCTCAAAAAATTAAAAATAGAGCTACTCTATGACCCAGCAATTGCACTACTTGGTATTTACCCCAAAGACACAGATGTAGTGAAAAGAAAGGCCATATGCACCCCAATGTTCACAGCAGCAATGTCCGCAATAGCCAAACTGTGGAAAGAGCCGAGATGCCCTTCAACAGATGAATGGATAAAGAAGATGTGGTCCATATATACAATGGAATATTACTCGGCCATCAGAAAGGATGAATACCCAACTTTTACATCAACATGGATGGGACTGGAGGAGTTTATGCTAAGTGAAATAAGTCAAGCAGAGAAAGTCAATTATCATATGGTTTCACTTATTTGTGGAACATAAGGAATAGCATGGAGGACACTGGGAGAAGGAAGGGAAAAATGAAGGGGGGGGAATTGGAGGGGGAGACCAACCATGAGACACTATGGACTCTGAGAAACAAACAGCGTTTTAGAGGGGAGGGGGGTGGGGAGATGGGTTAGCTTGGTGATGGATATTAAGGAGGGCACGTACTGCATGGAACACTGGGTGTTATATGAAAACAATGAAACATGGAACACTACATCAAAAACTAATGATGTATTGTATGGTGACTAACATAACGTAATAAAATAAAATTAAAAAAAAAAAAGAAAGAAACGTGCTGATGCATTTCTCATAATGAAGACCAGTGTGGAAGAGGCAGCTAGGGACAGAAGAGGATGACAAAACCAAAAATTTAAATAATCAACCAAGTAGAATAATGAGTCCCAGCAAGCTGAAACGTTGATAGAACTCTAATGACAGCCTTTCCTTAGCTTAGTAAGGAAATGGTGAATAACCAAGGGACTTTCACACTTCACCAAGGCATCATGAAAGGCATTTTATACATAGCCTCTAGGTCCTTGGTGGTGAGCTCTTCATTTCCGAAGGTGTTCAGAAAGAGTTTATTCCTGCACAGTTACATTTTCAAGTAGAATATAGAATTCCACCAGTTTATAAATAACTAGCTATACTGCAATCTAAGCAGGGAATTTAGTACACTTCTCCCAAGCTCTCTTGACCTTGGGACTTGTTGCTTTCAGAGCTCTCGTTAATACCTAGTGTTCCATGGCACATCACTTAGGAAATACAGCTTTTAAGGATTCCTAGCTCAGGAAGGAAGTCAGATTAAATGAGTGCTGAAGCTTCTTCAGATGATAAAGATCTGTCAATCTAAGATGATCTGTAGAAATGAAGGAAAGGCTGCCTTTTCCAGGAGCTACAGAGTGGGAACAGAAACGCAGGGTACCTATTTCTTCAAGTAGCTTATGTTCTCTTTCTAGGGTTCTCTCTGGTCTCAATGAAGGTGTACATCTCGATGGACCAGAAAGACATATGACTTAAGTAGAACCACTGAAAAAGTGGGAGAGACAGGAAGGGGCTCTTGAAGAATGGAGCCCTTTCATCTGTGGGGAGATGGATGATGGACCATGTTACCAATTACTTAGGGCTGATCGTGGGCTTCAGCAGGACCTTCCAAGAAAAGGCCCACTCTGGAACTCCTGATCTACCTATCCTGGCAGTACTTTAAAGATGATCAAATCCTAGAAACATAGTACGTGTTCAATAAATATGAGCCCAACCGCTTAGCAGGTTTTTCTTAAAACTCACAAGGACCTACAGCCAACTGTTGTCCCAAGGAGGAGAAATGAATCCGTGTTATCCAAATAGATCGAGGTCATTCTAAGGTAGTGGGCAACCTAAGGTGGGGACCGTCTCAGCTCAGTGTCCCTTTCCCATCTGTCTACACTCCTGCTCTGTGGTTTGTATCCAACCCTGAAAGTGTCATATCAAATACTGAACATGTCTAAGGCAATTTGTGCCTGCCTTTATGGTAACTGTGTCAGACCGCCAATTCTCCCAGTATTGGCTCTTCCTTCTTGATTTTTCTGCTGGGCACATGGCCTCCTAGAATCAAGAATAAATTTCCCAGCCTCCCTTGCAGCTCAATTCTGACCAATGGGACACTTGGGGAAGCACCATGTGTGACTTCTAGAACTTAAAAGGAAGGCACAGGGACTTCCTTTCCTGTTCTTCCTTCCTGGCCCTGAATGTGGATGGTCTGGACAAGAATGTGGAAGCCAGACATCAAAGAAGATAGAACAGGACAGAAGACAGGCAACAGGAGTCTGAGCTCCTGATGATTGTGGAGGACGACACCAACCTTGAACATTTTATCTCCAAATTTCATTTATGGGAGAGATAAATAAAAGTCTATCTTTCAACTAGAATGGAAGAGGGCTGTTTTGTCTGTTTTGTTCATCCTTCTATCCCCAGCACCTAGAAGAGTTCCTTGCACTCAATAACAATATTTCAAATCAATACATCTTATTTAGAGTTTTCTGTCACACATGAACATATCATCCTGAAGGATATGATGAGTTAATCACTCCCTCCATGTCCATAAGCTTTATCTCTGCTCATCCATAACCCTCAAGGGGTGGGTCCCTTTTCTCTCCAAGTGGTAGCATCTGATCCCTCTCCTTGGATCAGCAAGTTGATTAAGTGTAAATAAACAGAGGGTTCTCTTTTAATACCTCCACTGTGTAAATAGCAGGACTAAGACTGACCACCCCAAATGGCTTCCAGAAACAGCATGTTCAGAAAGGCTACACGCCCACTCGTGCCCTGTGGAACACAATGCCATGAGTCCTGTGTATGATCTTCTTAACATATCACCCACACACAGACTTAAAACCCAGAGTTCAGAGCTCCAGGGAAGCCATCATCTTTGTCTTCAGCATTTGGTGAACCTCTGCTGTCTGCATTCCCATCTTTCTCCCCACCCCTTTGTTTTTTTGTGTTGTGTTGTGTTTTGTTTTTAACCTCTCAGAGCTCTGCTCATGTTCATATCCACTCCACTATTTGCATTTAAAGAAAAGGGCTATTTTTTTTAAAGCTTTTTGTCCAGAATTTTAAAGTTTCCCATATTGGAAGTGAGGGCTAAAGGTTTCTTGTCTACCATATTTTTGTGTTGTTTTTCACAGTGAAACTCAGCCCTACTATATTTACAAAATAGTGTATTCAATTTACAAAAATGTTTTTTGTAAAAGTAGGAAATGCTACAGAGTGCAGAGTTTCCCCATGTGTTATAAGAATCTGTTTCCTAGGGGCACGTGGGTGGCTCAGTCTTTAAGCGTCTGCCTTTGGCTCTGGTCATGATCCCAGGGTCCTGGGATTCAGCCCCGCATCGGGCTCCCTGCTCGGCGGGAAGCCTGCTTCTCCCTCTCCCACTCCCCCTGCTTGTGTTCCCTCTCTCACTGTCTCTCTCTGTCAAATAAACAAATAAAATCTTTAAAAAAGAATCTGTTTCCTAAATAGTCTAAAGTCACTGAAGGCACTGAATACAGCGTTTTTTCTTAGTCCTCTGGGATATCACACACTTGACAAAGTAATTCAAGGCAGAGGGAACTCAGGAAACATAAATTATAATCACAGGGGACATTATATCTGCTGCGATCATGGACTGCTTTGTTCTTGTGACAAGTGCCAAAAAGAGAGACTGCAATTTGTTTTGCTCTTTTCTAGTAAAGGTCAGGATGATATTATCATTGTTATGAACCAAAGGCAGGATTTTAACTATTCTCAAATGTAGCAAATAAATGGATTTGCCACTTAATTCTCTTAGCTCAAAGCTCTATGTTTCATTTAATCTTTTGCCTAGGTCATCCTGCTGGTCTGGACAGCGCCCCCCTGAGGGGAAAGCCTTTCTTTACAAGGGAGGACCGATCAGAGTCTCAGTCATCTGTGTAACTCAACACTCAGCATTGAGCCTGGTGTCTTCTGACATGAGATAAGTGTCTGCTGAATGAGTATATGGATTCCTTCACTTAATATTTATTTGTGGGACTGGAGTGTCATATAGAGCATTAAATAAAACAAAAAAAAAAGTATTCGAATTCTAGTGAGTCTAATCTGATCTTCATCATTCATGCATTCCAACTTCTGTATTTTTCTCAACATATTTAGCCACTTCCAACCCCCAACCCGCAAAGCAGAATGCTAACAACAAATGTGCACATATCGAAAGCTGGCAAGTTTTGTTTCCTAAAGGAAATGTTATTCTGGAGGAAAGTGCTCTCTTGCCTCTAACAGAGGAGGGAAACCACTAAGTAAAAAGGCATTCCCATTTCAGCTCTCAAATTTCTTGGAAGTCCATTACAGAAAGTGGAATTTGGGGTAATTTTTTTCTTTTATCTGCTTTATTGTGTTTTCTACATTACTTTTATAGTTGGAAAAATAAACTTTAAAAAATGTGACGAAGGCCCTTTACTTTCATTTTCTTCACAATTTATAATTTAATAGCAGCATTTTTCTGAGTATTTACTCCAATTCTCTCATTAATGTTTGTCCTTTCAACCAAGTAGCCAGAGGCTATTCTCCCCAACCATCTACAATGCTTCCCTAGCCACAGCCATCACACAGTAAATGACATAATTATTAAGAAATAGCTGATGCGATGCATCTATTCATTCATTTTCTGGTTCTCCAAAGGAAGACAAAGAGACCAGGGTGGGGGGAAATACAAAATTAAGGAGGAAAAAAAGGAATTATTCCTTTTATGTAAGCAGCCAGCCATTCTTCTATGAAGGTATGTGGTGGCAAAGAGCTTTCAAAATAGGAACCAGCATTTCCATTAAGGAACTAGAGATACATGAAGTACAAAGGGAGACGCTGAACTTAGCCAGATAAACACTCTTTCCGGGGCACTGGAAAGAACACTATGAGCCAGGGAAGCACACGACACTCTGTAGCCCAGCAGCCAAGACAGCCCTAGTGTCCCCGAAATGTGCTGTATGTGTCAAGTACACCCTGGATTTCTTTTTCTTTTTTATCTGAAGTCAAGTTAGTTAACATACAGTGTATTATTAGTTTCAGAGGTAGAATTTAGGGATTCATCAGTTGCGTACAACACCCAGTGCTCATTCTATCATGTGCCCTCCTTAATGCCCATCACCCAATTACCCCGTCCTGCCACCCACCTCCCCTCCAGCAACCCTCAGTTTGTTCCCTAGAGTTAAGAGTCTCTTATCGTTTGCCTCCTCTGATTTTATCTTATTTTATTTTTCCTTCCCTTCCCCTATGTTCATCAGTTTTGTTTCTTAAATTCCACATATGAGTGAAATCATATGGTATTTGTCTTTCTCTGACTGACTTATTTCACTTAGCATAATACTCTCTACTTCCATCCATGTCATTTCAAATGGCAAGATTTCATTCTTTTTGATGGCTGCATAATATTCCATTGTATATATATTATACCACTTCTTCTTTATCCATTCATCTGTTGATGGACAGGTGGGCTCTTTCCATATTTGACTATTGTGGACATTGCTGCTATAAACATTGGGGTGCACGTGCCCCTTCGAATAACTATACTTGTATCCTTTGGATAAATATCCAGTAATGCAATGGCTGGGTCATAGGGTAGCTCTATTTTCAACTTTTTGAGGAACCTCCATACTGTTTTCCAGAGTGGCTGCACCAGCTTGCATTCCCACCAATAGTGTAGGAGGGTTCCCCATTCTCCACATCCTCGCCAACATCTGTCATTTTTTGTATTGTTCATTTTAGCCATTCTGACCAGTGTGAGGTGGTATCTCAATGTGGTTTTGATTTAATTCACTCTGGATTTCAAAGATTTAGTATGAAAAAAAAAGAATGTAAACTATCACATTAACAATTTACATTGATTATGTGTTGAAATAATATTCTGGGTATTTTGGGCTAAGGAAATTATTAAAATTAACTTCACCTGTTTCTTTCTATTTTTTTTCTTGGCTGCTACAAAATTGAGAATTACATGTATTGTGCATTAGATTTTTATTGCACAGAACTTATTTAGAGCTCCAGACACTTGGTTATTAATCCAGGGTCTCCTAATTATTTGTCTAAAGTCTGCCTCACAGAATTGCTGTAAGGAAGGAGCACATTACAATGTGGGGGGAGCGTCAAGTACATACCTGCCACATACCAGAGTCATAATAAGTGTAATTTTGTTTTCCTTCATCTTATTTGCAACTAAAGATATGATGTTTATAATAGGTTGAAACCTTAGTTCCTCTTGTTTTCAGTTATGTTTATGTAATTTCACTGATTGGGGAGAGCCATGATTTTAACCAGCCTGGCTGCCTCATCCCTGTCCTTGCCTGATAAAATATCTTGGTTCCTCAGGCACTAAAGCAAAATGACAAGGAAGCATCATTCAGAAGCAAGTAATTTTACCTATTATTTTTTTCCATATTTTAAAGGAGACAGAGAGAGAGATCAGATAGTTCTGGCACTTAGATTTATTCTAAAAAGTGACTTCCTGGGGTGCTTGGGTGGCACAGTCAGTTCAGGGTCTGACTCCTGGTTTTGGCTCAGGTGGTGATCTCAGGGTAGTGAGATGGAGCCCCGCGTCGGGCTCTGTACTCAGCACAGTCTATTTGGGTTTCTCTCTCTCCCTCTGCCCCTCCCACTCATGCTCTCTCTTTTTAAAATAAAAAAATAAATCTTTCAAAAAAATAAAAAGTGACTTCCTGTCCTTTGACAAACGAGCAGATAAACAAAATGTGGTGTATATACCTACATACAATGGAATGTTATTCAGCATCCTGACACCTGCTACAACATCAATGAAACTTGAGGACGTTATGCTAAGTGAAATAACCAGTCACCAGAGGACAAAGACTGTATGATTACAAGTACATGAGGCACCTGGAGTAGTCAAATTCGTACAGAAAGATAACAGGATGGCAGTTGCCAAGGGCTGCCTGGGGAGGGAGAATAGAAGGAGTTATTGCTTGATTGATACAGAGTTTTAGTTCGGAAAGATGAAAACAGTTCCGGAGATGGATGGGTAGGGGTGATGGCACACCATAAGGTGAATGCCCATGAAGCCGCTGAAATGCACCCTTAAAATAATGAAAATGGAACATTTTATTTTGTATCGATTTTACCACAATTAAAAAACTAATTTTAAAAAAGGTAACTTCCATGGTAGATGGTGGATGTTAAGTGAACACAGATCCACTCAAGCTCTCACACTTCCTATCACCACGTCAACCAGTCCCATAGTGACCTTTAGGTCCCTAAAGAGACTCACTCACCAATCACTATTTCACAACCACTGAAGTGTGCTTAATTATTAAGGCATTAACATTTCAACAAGTAGAGCTGCCAAAGTAAGATTTTTCTAAATAAACTCATATTTTAATTAGCCAGAAATTCCATTTTCCAACACATTACAGTGAAACGGAGTATGGCAATAACATAGGTTCAAAGTTTTCCCTGAACCTTTCCAGGACTCTTGACTGCAGCCCGGCTGGTCCTGCCCTCTGTGACTTTCTCCCCCTGTCCTAGGGCTACAATCTGTTCACCAATGCAAGACAAGCTGGTCTTGACTGAACCTTTATGCCTCTGCCCACTTCTGCCCTCTTGAGTCTAGAGTTTTCTAAGCGGCTCTTTTTGGCTTAATATGGACAACCTGAGATGTGTCCTCCGTAGATCCACTTGCTTTGTTGGACTATGTTTCAAGCATATGATTTTTCCTCTCTAATCCTCCACCTAACTCCTTGTTTGCCCAAGAAGGCAACTCTGTCAGCATCTACCAAATGTAACTCTTCTCTCGGATGTTGCTTTGGGCCTCCCGGCTTTAGAAAGAGAAACTCTAGAGTTTTCTCTTCTCAAAAATGGGGTAGTAAATTCAATATGTATACAGATCTTCCTTGACATACAATGGGGTTATGTCCCAATAAACCCATTGTCAGTTGCAAATATCATTAAGTCAAAAATATATTTAGTCCACCTAAACTACCAAACATCATAACTTAGCCTGGCCTACCTTAAACATGCTCAGAGCACTTATGCAAACCTACAGTTGGGCCAAATCATCTAACGCAAAGCCTATTTTATAATAAAGCACTGACTATCTCATGTAATTTACTCAATACTATACTGAAAGTGAAAAACAGCAAGGTTGTATGGGGACAGACGGTTGTAGGTGTACCGGTTGTTTCCCTCATGATGGTGTGGTTGACTGGGAGCTGTGGCTCCCTGATGTCCCCCATATTGAGACAGAGAGAGACAGAGACAGAGAATCTTAGCCCAGGAAAAGATCAAAACTCAAAGCTCGAAGCATGGTTTCTACTGAATGCATACTGCTTTCACATTATCATAAAGTCAAAAAACTGTAAGCTGAACCCTGATAAGTTGGGAATGGCCCATACTTAACTGTGATACTTAATATAGGCATAAGATATCATGCATGTATTCAAAACCTGCCAGGCCTGCACTACCCTCTCTGGGGAAAGATAAAGTAGAAATTAGAGTTCTTTTTTTTTTTAATTTTATTTTATTATGTTAGTCACCATACCATACATCATTAGTTTTTGATGTAGTGATCCACGATTCATGTTTTTGTATAACACCCAGTGCTCCATGCAGTATGTGCCCACCTTAATACCCATCACCGGGCTAACCCATCTGCCCCACCCCTCCCCTCTAAAACCCTCAGTTTGTTTCTCAGCGTCCATAGTCTCTCACGGTTCGTCTCCCCCTCCGATTCCCCACCCTTCATTTTCCCCTTCCTTCTCCTAATGTCCTCCATGCTATTCCTTATGTTCCACAAATAAATGAAACCATATGATAATTGATTTTCTCTGCTTGACTTATTTCACTTAGCATAAACTCCTCCAGTCCCATCCATGTTGATGTAAAAGTTGAGTATTCATCCTTTCTGAAGGCTGAGTAATATTCCATTGTATATATGGACCACATCTTCTTTATCCATTCATCTGTTGAAGGGCATCTCGGCTCCTTCCACAGTTTGGCTATTGTGGACGTTGGTGCTATGAACATTGGGGTGCATATGGCCCTTCTTTTTACTACATCTGTGTCTTTGGGGTAAATACTGAGTAGTGCAATTGCTGGGTCATAGGGTAGCTCTTAAGCTCAAGATGCTCTCTCATTTACTGGAGAAGGAAAAAAAAAGCCACCAGCCAGAAACCGAGAATCATATAAACAATAAATGATTAAAAGCCACTCAGAGTGCATGCAGATAAGCGTTCGGAGGGAAAAGAGATCAAGCTGGATTCAATGAGCAGCTGTATTTTCCAGTCACCGGCCAGGCCCTGAGATCACAGAAGTGAATAAAATCAACTTTACTTCCATTGAGGTGCTCTCCATCCAGTGAGCAGATGGAACAGACTTTCTTCTCAAGGTGGAAGGTAGATTTTCAGGGTGAATGTAACTGGACAGAGGAGAGAGGAGAGTAGATGGGGTGATCAGGATGAACAAAGGTGCAGGGAGAAGCCTCGATGATGCAGCTTTTCAAAAATTCACAATGGCCTGGAGAATTCCAAACTGCCTAATCCTAAACTATTTTCATTTGCCAAATGATTAGGAGACATTAGCTCTCCTTTGTGTTATGTTTTGCTTATTAAAATTAGCTTGTATTTCTAAACCAACACATACTGGGATGGTGGGGTGAACCCAGAGAGCCTGCAAAAGGGCTGCAGATGGAAGCAAAATGTTAATTTTGCTGCAAAGACTCCATGAAGTGAACATTTCCCATGTCCGCAGCTGAGTAGTAAGTCATTATGGTTCCCAGCATATGAATACGAAAATTGAGCAATGCCTACTAGATAAGCTGAAAGCATTTAAGAGGAGTGAGTGAAGCTTGTTCTTCCCAATAAGAACGTGTACCTTACACAATCAATTGCCTCTCTTGACAACGTAGCAGTAGGACAGCAGGGATTACTAACCCTGTTTTCCAGATAGGTCAATTTCATTTTAAAAAAGCTTACATTAGGAGGCATAAACACACAGATCAATGGAGCTGAATAGAGAACCCAAAGGTAGACCCACAGGAACATGCCTAACTGACTTCTGGCAAAGCTGAAGCAATTAGACATCCGTAGACAAAACGAACAAATGAAAAACCTTGGCCTAAGCCTTCCTTCTTGTATAAAAATTACTTCAAAATGTATGAACATAATAAAAAAAGTATGAATGTATGGATTTAATCATAAAATGTAAAACTATAAAATTTTTAAAAATAAGAGAAAATCTTTGAGATCCAGGACTAAGCAAAGTGTTCTTAGACCACCCATGAAGGGACAAACTGATGAATTAAACCTCATCAGAATTAAAAACTTTTGCCCTGGAAAAGCCAATGTGAGGTACAGAGCTTCACTTTGTGGTGACAAAAATGTTCTAATGTTGACTGTGGTGATGGCTGAACCATTCTGTGCATACGCGAAAAGCCAATGAATTGTACACTTTTTAAAATTTTTTTTTATAGTATTCTGATTTTTTACACATCATTTTTCAAATCTCAAATTTAAAGATTTTATTTATTTATTTGACAGAGACAGACAGCAGGAGAAGGAACACAGGCAGGGAGAGTGGAAGAGGGAGAAGCAGGCTTCCCGCCAAGCAGGGAGCCCGATGCGGGGCTCGATCCCAGGACCCCGGGATCATAACCTGAGCTGAAGGCAGATGCTTAACGACTGAGTCACCCAAGTGCCCCAAATTGTACACTTTAAATGGGTGAATTATATGTATGTGAATTATGTCTCAACAAAGCTGTCATTTAAAAAAAAAAAAAAAGCCTAGGGGCACCTGGGTGGCTCAGTTGGTTGAGCGTCTGCCTTCAGCTCGGGTCATGATCCCGGGGTCCTGGGATCGAGTCCCCCATTGGGCTCCATGTTCAGCAGGGAGCCTGCTTCTCCCTCTCCCTCTGCCTGCCTGTCTGCCTACTTGTAATCTCTCTCCCTCTGTCAAATAAATAAATAAAATCTTTGTAAAAATTTAAATAAAAAATAAAATAAAAGCCTATGTGAAGAGGATGGGAAAACAAGCTGCAGACTGGAAGGAAATATATACAAATCACATATCTAACAAAAGATTAGTATCAAGAATGTATAAGGAATTCTCAAAACTCAATGATAAACCAAAAAAATCAAATTAAAAATAAGCAAAAGATAGAAACAAACATTTCACTGAAGAAGATATAGAGATGTCAAAAAAGCACATGAAAAGATGTCCAACATTACTTATTAGGGAGATGAAAATTAAGGAGAGGTATCACTACATATCTATCAAGAATGTTAAACTAAAAATAGCGACAGTATCACTATTGTGATACTGGATGTGGAGCAACTGGATCACTTATCCACAGCTGGTGGGAATGGAAAATGGTATAGCCACTCTGGAAGACACTTGAGCAGTTTCTTATAAAACTACCCATGCAATTATCATGTGACCCAACAATTGTACTCCTGAGCATTTATCCTAGAGAAATGAGAACTTACCCAAAAACCAGTACACAATGTTTGGAGAAACTTTATTTCTAATAACCAATAACTAGACACCGTCCAGCTGTCCTTTCATAGGTGAATGGTTAAACAAATTATGGTACATACGTGTCATGGAATACTACTCAGCACTGAAAGGAACAAACTATTGATACACACAGCAACCTGGTTGAGTGTCTAGGGAATGATGCTGAGTGAAAAAGCCAATCCCAGAAGGTTATGTGCTGTATCATTCCAGGTACAGGACATTTCAAAATGAAAACACTTTAGAAAATGTTACAACAGCTTGGTGGTTGCCCGAGGTTAGCAATGAAGGATGGGGAGCATCAAGGTGGGGAGGTGGTGTGGTCACAAAAGCAACATGAGGGATTCTCCTGGGGAAGGAACTATTCAGTATCCCAACTATGTCAGTAGATGCATGAAACCATACATATAGTAAAATTGTGCAGAACTAATATCACACATGCACACAAATCCATACACACGAGTACAAGGAGGTTGGGGAAATCTGAGTAAGATCATTGGGTAATGTCAATGTCAATGATCTGATCATTATATTGTACTATTGTTTGGTAAGATGTTACCATTGGGGTAAAGTGGGTAAAGAGTATGTTGGAACTCTTTCTATTGTATCTTACAACTGTATGTTAATCTACAATTATTTCAATAAAAACTTCATTAAGATAAAAGAAATTCTTTGTCTGAGCTCACATAGGAGCAGCAAAAGCAAAAACTAAATTTCAATCTCCCAATTCTTAGTCCTACTCAGTGACTCACCACCATTGAGTCATTGGAAACCTGAAAGAGAAAAATGACAGGGATGTTTGGGGCTCTGTGGCTTTGGGAGATTTTTCATCTTCATTTCAAATGGCTTCAGGCAGACTATGGGAAAGGTATTGTGCCTATGGTTGGGTCATGTGTATCTTCAGATTTTATCTCCAGAAATTAAGTCTCCATTTGGTAAAGGACTTGGAAGACTAGAGTCCCTGTCCTGATTTTAAGGCCAATACAAAAGGCCTTCAGGGCCTCTTGCTTAGACAACCCTTCTGAGCTTCTGATCTGTGTTTCCTGCCTAAGTGGACTTAGCACCAAGAAGAGCATCCTCTGAGGAATGGAGGTAGGGTAGGGAAAGGGAAATTGTCCATAACAATAACAGCATGTATGATATAATCCCAGGAATGGAAATTAGAGAGGTGTGCATAAATAAATACAAACAAATAAGACAAAGGAAATCAAATACAATTAACCTATAAAAAGGCCCAGCTAGGCTAAAACCTGCTAAGGGAATTCCTCCAGATTTTGCTTCCCCACATCCAACCACCCTGAGAACCTTCATCCTCTTCTGGTTTTCTTGGAGAGGCAAGACCACTGCTCTCTTCACAAATCTGTTCTTCCTTCCTTCATTACTAGCTGGGCCTGTGGCTGGCTGGTTCCTCCTTTTATTAAGTGTGACCCAATGAGCTCCATCTGCATGTGTTATGGACCATACAGGTGAGTGTCTACTTCTTTCCTTTGAGCTTCCCTTGAAACTCAAAATGGAGTGGCAACCAGCCTACCTGTCCCAGCACAGCCCCTGGGAGCAGGTCTGAGACAAGAAGAAGTTATCCAAATGTGGATGTCTAAAATTACCGAGGAGCTCTCCTCATATTTTGTATGTTCAAAATATAAAGTAAGATTAAACAAAATTAAAAAGCTCATCCAGCCCATGGGAAAAGGTGCTTTGAGACTGCCATATAAAGTGGTAGCCAATCCACAGACTTCGGGACAGGAACTCTAGTCTTCCAGGTCCTTTACCAAATGGAGACTTAATTTCTGGGGATAAAATCTGAAGATACACATCACCCAACCATAGGCACAATACCTTTCCCATAGTCTGCCTGAAGCTATTTGAAATGAAGATGAAAAATCTCCCAAAGCCACATCCCCCATCATTTTTCTTTTTCAGGTTTCCTGTCAATGTCAACTTAAAGGATAGTGACAACCACCAACAGCAAACTTTAAAGGATTTTTGTAGTCCAGGCACCAGATCAAATGGATTTTCTGGGTATTCACAGATGGCCAAAAACAGATTAAAGTCTCCCATAACCTATTCTACAGAAGAAGTGTTATTAATGCTACACTAAATGACCTTGTTCACAGAACCTTAACGAGCACAAAGTTCAATCTGATACATACCTAAGGCTTCATTCTCCCCTCAGGCACTCCAAGTAATAAAGATATTGATATCAATAATTTGTATAGAGTAGCTTCCAGCACTGGTTCTAGAGGCAGCCCTGCCTCCCTACAGGATACTCTCTCTTTTGCTACAGTGTTACATGGCATTCATGGTGATCCAGTCTGTGAAGACCTATACGTGCCTTCTCAATCATCAAAGAAATCCTTGTGCCCATCTGAGCTCCCCTATTGAAGTCTTTTATCACTTCTGTGATTTTAAATGCTGAGGACACATGGGGACACAGATAATAGTGTAAGTTAAGCAGAAGGTGCAATTTGTCTGAACCCTTCAGCAGCTAATGGTTCTGGGCAAAAGAGAGCTTCAAGTGAACTCACCCAATACAAAAACATTGCTAGAAGTGCCTGTGAGTGGCAAATGGCACCGAGTCTATTTTTCACCTCAGTACCCCCAAGCCTTCCTAAGTAAGCACTGCTTTCTTTTATGAACCAACTACCCATTTCTACTGAAATCACAGAGTTTCCCTAGGACTTTCTCACGGTACTCCTGAGATTTGGAGAAGTTGGTGGTTTTGGTGTTGGGTCCGTACAACCAATGAGCTGAAATCTGTAGGTTTTCAATGATGTTGGCAAATGACTTACGTTTTCCATCTGTAAAGACGAACAACACCGTCTACTTCAGGGTTGTGTCCTCCACAGACCCTGGTATATAATAGATAGTAAAGACGTAAATGGTAACTCCTTCCCTGAATCCATGAACTCCCTCCTTTTGAAACCACCCCAATCTCTCTTTTCTCCTGCCTCCCTAATTCTCCAGCCCATCCCCTTGTGGAGCCCCTCCTTCTCAGAACTCCATCCCCACCAGCCTCACTCTGATTCTCGAATGCACCCTACTCTGTCCCACCTTAGGGCCTCCACATTTAGATGCTGTTTGTTCTGCTTGGCACACTCTTTCCTTCCTCTTTCATCTCCCTGACTCCAGTCCTCCTTCAGATCTTAGCTCAAACGTCCCTTCCTCATGGGCCCTTACCCAACCTCCCTGCCTAGAATAAATCTCCCATAAACGCAGGGCTCTCGTGCCACGATGTACTCCCTTTTCACGTACTTATCACACTTGTAATTTTATATTTATTTGAGTGTTTACACATTAATGTCAATCTCCACCACTAGACTATAAGTGCTTTGAAGGCAGAAACCACATTTAAAGGCAGGGACTTTATCCCCAGCTCAGGACCCAGACAATGTCCTTCACATCCAAATCCCAGCCCAGCGAGTAAACTCACTTGCCCTACTCAAATCATTCCCTGAAACTTCCCCCCCTTCTAGACTCACCCCATCCTCCCCATCCAACTTAACATGGAACTTTTCAAGGCATATTATTACTGATTCCCACCAGGGGTGACAACCATTGGTAACCTGGCCCCATTGTTAGATATCATACAATTTGTACAGCTGACTTGCTGTTTTTGCTTTCTTTTCAATTATTATTTTGAAACACATGTGACATACTTTGGATCCACAAGTGGCTCAGGAAATCCTAAATTAAAGCCCTTGCAGAGCTGCAACTGGTGCAGCCAGGCCTCCGGGACCTGGGGTCCGTGCTACACAAATAGACTCTGGTGCCCTTCCAAACACATTGCATGGTCCAGGCACCACGCCCCGCCATCAGTCTCGGGAAGAATGTCAACAGACACAAGAGCAACATCCTGTCACAGAAGTGAAATGCAAAATTCATGACACAGGTGAACATCATCACTGCCTCCCTCCCTGCTCATCCAGTCTCCTCTCTGGAAATGTCTATAGAGCTGTAATTGCAGTATTAGTTACCTGTTGAAACCCAGGTACAAGTACTACTACATACAGAGAATAGAATGGAGCCTGGAGAGATGGAAGGCCCTGAGGACACAGGCAGAACAGAGGTCAGTAGCTTAATCTTCCTTTTGAGCATAGAATGATGTTGATGTGCAGAGTCTCAAAAGCCAAATTAACACTGCTTCTTAGGAGCTCCTGAGTGACTATGATTTACCTCCCTTGGCCTTAGTTTCTTCATCTAGAAACAGAACATAGTGGAATTTATCTGATGGAATTATTATAAGCATTAAATGAGTTGATACATAAAACACCTCTAACAGTAGCAGACACACTGTAAAAAATTTAATAAATGTTAATTATTACTATTAATAATTAATTTGATAAATAAAAACTGGCTGGAAAACCTAGTCACCATCAATTTATAGCAAAGGTAGCCTCAGGGTTTTGGATGATAAGAGCAGGTCTCAATATATCGCCCAGATGCACCTATGAACCCAGACAGTTAAGCTTTCAAGTGCTCTTCAAAAGTAGGCCTCAAATACAGACAAACATGAATGGGGATGGAAAAGAACTGCATGCAGAAGGAGAAGCAGGCTGTGAAAACGAAGTCATGAAATCCCCATCTTTGCAGCAGATCTGCCTCTTGTAGGTGGGATGAGTCTGCAGCACTAAGGGGAGTGGACTCAGCTGAGTATGAATGAGAGTGAAGAAGTTACCATGGGTCCTAGGGGTGCCAGAGGTTGGGAAGAGAGTCAGTGAGGCTTGACAAGGTAAAGGACAGAGTCAGGGCCAAGTCCAAGATCAGTGAAGCAGACACACTATGACTATTCATGTAATAAACTGGCAAAGACAAACTAGTTTGGCTTCTCAACTGAAACCCCATTCCTCCTGAGCCTATTGGGAGCCCCTCTTGTACAAAGAGATGGATCCAAATGAGATAAGCTCATGTCCTCCTGCTGCATATTGGGGCTTTGGCTCACTCAACCCAACATCTGGTCTTGAGACTGCGGAGTCGGCTGTGGACTACTGGCTGGATTGTGGCTTGGACCCAACAGCAATTCAGGTCACAGGAGAACACGGGTCTGGCTAGACTTCATGGAGCTTGGCCTCATTTTAAAATAAATTTGGAACTTGGTAGAGATCCACATCTTGATTTTAAACAAATACTAGTCAAATACCCCAAATTCCACCCTGGATTTGTACATGTGGCAGGCCTGTAATCTGGAGCCTTAAAGCTCTGAATTGTTTCTGAAACAAGGAGATGCTTCCCACTCAGTTCTTATCATAGCGTAAAACGCAACAAAGGGAAAAATCAGTATTATCAAAAGACCAATCAGGGAGCTACACTTAGCACACATTGTTTTATCAAGAGGTATTGTACATGGATGTGTCCATCAACAGCTGCAGAGAGTGCCAGTAGCTCAGTGCTGAGGAAACCGAGTTCTAGGGAAGGCAAACGGAACCAAGTAAACAGAAGCCACCAACACACAAAACAATGTCCTTATGAGTTCTTACAAAGAGCTTTTCGAAAGCACAGATTTAAAGCCAGAACTATGTTTTTCTGATTCATTCTAAAGCATTTTTGATCTTCAAAACTACAAAAGGCCATCACAAACTGGAATTTGAAAATGGACCCAGAATGGGACTTCAATTTATATATATACATGCCCTGCTTTATTTCACAAAGGGCTTAAAGTGGTTCCCAAATGTAGACACTATGTTAAGTTATTGCCAGATTAACTTACATCAGACCGTAGCAAAAAAGAAAGAAAAATAAGAGGGAGAAGATAAAATGAGTGAAAAATAATGAGACTAATTAACAAACTGGTTACTATCTTCTATCTTTTTTGCTTTGGTTGGTCCACAGACTCAGCTACAGTTCCAGCTATCACTGAAAAAAAGGGAAACATGATTAGTTGTTCAAGTCAGACAAATGTTGATACGACAAAAACCCACTGATCAAGAGAAGGGAAACTGTGAGAACTGACAAAAACAAAACCAAGCAAAACAAAAACTGTTAAGGCCTCGTTACTATCATCCAGAGTGAGAGTCTAAAAGATCTAGTTTGGCAATGATCTCCTTTCCAGGGTGGCAGGGACTGACTTGGTTGGACACTTGTCATCAAGGTAGAGACCAGAAGCCCGGGTGTGGGCTTGGTTGTGATACTACTTATTTGTATCGGGATGTCTGATAAAGTAATGGTCCATAACTATTTCTGGGAAAAGGACCTTTACGAAATTTACCTATCTCTTCTCAGGATCTGTTGACTTGCTGGAGTTCTTTTTCTTTCTTTCCTTTTTCTTCTCCCACTCCAGACAGCAGTTGGTGGGTGGGTGGGTGGGCGGGTGGATCTGATATATCTGTGTCTGTAACGACATTTGTGACTCAGATGTGGAGCTAAAGCTCTAAGCTGCTGGGATGTGGATAAAGAAGAGATAGTGGTAGGCTGCGTTATTTGTGCTCATGAACTCTGCTCATGTCTGATGGGGCTTCTCTATAACAGATGGTTCTTAAATATGACCTCCCAGTTTTCACTCTGAAATAGAAATTAGTTACTTTAGTTAAAAGTTTTAAGTGAGTGGTTGAGATACACTGAGAACAACAGTGCCCAACAAATATAAGTATAAAAATGTGTGTGTGCAAAATCATCGGATGTGTTTTTGTTTCTCAGTGAAAAAAGAAAGTAACTCCATCTCACAAAAAACACCTGACTGTGCGGCTGTGAAAAAAAGATTGGCAAAAGCCACAACCTGAATGGGAACAGGATGGAGAGGGTTCGATGAAAAGGGAACTTTACTTGCCTTTCTTTATAAAACCTGCAAATTTAAGGCTGCAAAGAAGAAACTTATTAAAAATGTTGACAGAGCTGGCTCAATTTTCATTAAAAAAATGCTCACGTGGGCGCCTGGGTGGCTCAGTTGGTTAAGCGACTGCCTTCGGCTCAGGTCATGATCCTGGAGTCCCTGGATCGAGTCCCGCATCGGGCTCCCTGCTCAGCAGGGAGTCTGCTTCTCCCTCTGACCCTCCCCTCTCTTGTGTTCTCTCTCTTATTCTCTCTCTCAAATAAATAAATAAAATCTTTTAAAAAATGCTCACGTATATTTTGCTATCAAATATGACATTCATGCAAAATTAGAGTGTGGTTTTCTTTCCATTAAAATGATAAATTGGCCTTGGAGTATTCAGTCTTCTCTTAACAAGGGTAGTTCTTTATCTTCTTTGTCATTTGTCCAGATAACGGAGATTTTGCTTTTCCCCAAAATACTTTTTGTGTTGTGTGCTGCCTCTGTATGTACTTAATTTTCTATAACAAAGAAGAGAGGGCTGAAAGGGCTGAAGTTCCTTATGTTATTCTTCTTTTTTTATTATGTTCAGTTAACCACTGTATAGCACATCATTAGTTTTTGATGTAGTGTCAGTGATTCACTAGTTATGTATAACGCCCAGCGCACAGCACCACACGTGCCCTCCTTAATACCCAGCACCCTGTTACCCCTTACCCCCCTCCCTTCTCAGACCCTCAGTTCGTTTCCTGGGGTCCATAGTCTCTCATGGTTCATCTCCCTCTCTGATTTCTTCCCATTCAGTTCTCCCTCCCTTCCCCTGTGGTCCTCCGTGCAATTGCTTATGTTCCACGTATGAGTGAAACCATATGATAATTGTCTTTCTCTGCTTGACTTACTTCACTTAGCATAATATCTTCCAGTTCCATCTATATCAATATAAATGCTAGGTATTCATCCTCTCTGATGGCTAAATAATATTCCTTACGTTATTCTTGACATATTTATTTCTGAATATTGGATTACTGTTTGGTAAATAAATTACGAGGCAAAGCCATATACTATTGTTTGGCAGTTAGACTTCTGTTTGAATAAGTACCTGCCCTCCTCTGATGGCACTTTTTGATGCTGCCTTTTCAAATTAAGACACTAAATTCAGAAAAAAAAAATGTCATTGCCAAAGTGTTTTTAAGAGTTAAATCATCTTTGGCACTTGTTACATCACAAAAATGCCAACAACCCACTTTTTCACCTTGACACTAATGCCGTAACCCTCTTGTGGCAAGATAGTTGTTTGCATAGATTTGTTAAAAATCTGTCTTTTTCTTTTACAGAGATATAATAGAACACATTGATTACTAAACTTGGGCCACACCTGGAGTGTCATACCTGAGTTAAATCGCATTTCATCTGGTACGACAGGCTCACTATTAAGCAACAAAGGTTGGCTTCATATGTAGAACTAATATCTACAAAACCATCCTTCGAGGAGCACCTGGGTGGCTCAGTCGGTGAAGCGTCTGCCTTTGGCTCAGGTCATGATCTCGGAGTCCTGGGATCAAGCCCTGCATCCTCGGAAACTGGTATGCATCTATTCTGTGGTTTATTGGGCTCCAAGCTTATGGGCAGTATGGAGAATCATCACTTCCTGCAGTCTTGGAGCCTTAGCAATTTGGGGGAGCCTCGAGAAGAGAAGATTTCATGCGCAGTTGTAGGCACCGTAGGTAAAACCTGGATAGAGGTGAAGTTCTTCGTTTTGTTTCTCTAGCTTTGGAATAGATAAGCTTCTAAGGAGGATTAAAAGAAACATTTAGGGTGGTGATCTCCGGTATAACAGAGGTTACTGAGATGCAATCCTAGATTTTTTACGAAGTCTCCGGACCGAAGCTACGGACTCCTCTGGCTTCTGCAGCTGCTTAGCTTCTCGTGGTGGCCCATGTGCTGAAGGGTGGCTTGTGGTATGTATGCAGCTCCTCTGTAAATGAGGCCGGCACAGGACGTAAACCGCAATGAGACCCAGCCTTCTCCTGTGATCAAAAATAATCTCAGGAGACTGTTTAAGACCACACAGGGGACTAGTAACAAAAAATATCCAAATCTTGGAAGAAAAGCAAGAAGATAACCGGGCAATCTTTGTTATCACGCAGGAAGTTGTCTAATGAGCCCACCCAAGGTTCATCTGACTCTCCGGGTTCAGGGATCTAACTTTGTTTGACTTACTATTTACTACTGATAAGGACCCAGGCATTTACAACTCTGTAAAGATAGATGTTAATTTGTAGAAAACTTATAAACTACAAATGCTTTTTGTCCAGCGGATAAGATAACCAGAAGGTTATGGTTTTATTGACCTATGAAGGAATGAACCAGTTGTATATCTAAATTAGCAACATGATTGCAGTTTCTTCTTTATTGAAGTGTTCTTTTTGTTTTCCCTTTACTGGCTGGTTATAGGTTAGTTTTCCATGTCGTATGAATCGGATCTGTTATCTACTGGTCCTCTCTTTACTGTGGCAATTAAAACCTGGCACACTCTCACCAGAATTTGGATCAGAACTGTGCTTTTTTTATTCATTGAGAATTATATTTTGATATGAACCAAGGAACACAGTTTAACCACAAACAAAATAAATTTAAAATAACATGAGTAATTTACTTGCCAGGATGAATCATCACAATGATCATTAATCTTTTAAACTCCATCCCTCTGAAATTCCCCCCAAAATCTCCTCCCCCAACCCAAGCCCAAGGGCTTCAGATTCTCCTCCACTTTCGCTGTCCTCCTAATTCTCCAGTATAAATGCCGCCCCCCCCCCCCAAACTAGTCTAGTACAGCTAAGCCCTACTGAGAAGATAGAGGAGTGTCACTGAGCTTGCCAAACAGAATCCTTATTTTTTTGGTTCAGGGAGAGGAAAATCTAGGGGCGTGCGCACAATCCAATTTTGGTCCCACCATAGAGTTAAAAAACTTTTTGGCTTTAGAGGCTGCAAAGTCAGGTGTAAGTAGAAAGTGATTAAGAAAAAAATTCTGCATTTTGGGCTCTGTTGTGTGTGTGCCACAGAAGAAAGGTGCTGTTGGTCAGGGAAGAGTGTCGGGTACTCTGGCATCATGGGGCTGTGCAAGGCTTCCATCTCCTTGCTGAAGACTTGTCATATGAGCCATGAAGACAAAGAAAGAAGCACTCATGTTATGCTAGCCACAGTGTCCATCAAATAGGTGAAAAACTGAGGCTTGTGCATGCAATATTTTTAAATAGATAAAATTTGCACCCCTCCCTTGCTACTTTCTTTTAGCACCCTTTTGCCCATTTTTTTCAGACAGAAAAGCTCAGTCCTGTCAAGTAAACTGCCCTTCTGTGCGTCCAAAGTTCAGCTACTCTTACTCAGAGCAGACTCTTCATCTTCTTGTCCAATGGAAGAGTTAAGTGCACTGAAGAAAGGGAAACAATGAACTAATAACAGTCCTGAACAAATAATAATCGTCCTGCATCAGATCCTATTTGAAGCGCTTTGCATATGTTAAGTAATCTACACAATAACCCCCTGAGGTAAATACAACTATTACCCCCCATTTTAGAGATGACCTAAGTTCCTTACCAGAGGTCACAGAGATAGTAAGTGGCAGAGGAGGGATTCAGACACAGGCAATTTGGCTCTTAACCCCCACACTGTCTCACAAATACCCTCCTCCATCACAGAGCACCCTGTACCAAGGAAAAGATCTTGGTCACCATGAATAATGTAATGGTCCTAATCTTGATACCTTCATCATTATACAGACATTCCTCAACTTACCCAATTTATCTATGTAGTAAGTCATTATGAAATTAAAATTGTACATAAGCCAAAATCCACAAATGAGAGTTTAACAATCCTTGCAGTCTCCTTGGGTTTTCATTCTTAGGTAGGAAGGTAGATGTGTTGAGTAGGTGGATGAAGGGGATAGAAAAGTAAGCTGTGAAAATGGGCAAAATATGAGCCATAAAGAAGAGACAGATGAATGCTTCAGAAATGCAAAGTAGGCCTGTAAAAGGAGGCTCTTAAGGGGGAGACAAGAGAGATATGTTTTTGTGACAGGTTTTAAAGGAGGTAATGAGAAAAACATACACTCTCGTACGGTCTGGACTGAATGAAAAGTGATGCAACCCTTCTGGACCACGATTTGGCAGTATTTCTAAAATGTTTAAATATACTTACTCTTTGACCTAGCAATTCCATTTCTACAAATTTAGCTACAAAATAGTTGTGTATGTGATTAGCTTGCTCTTCTGACCAGGGGTGGTAAGTCAGGTGGTGCAGCGGTGTGATGAGTATGGAGTAATTACAGTGACTTCACAGCACTCTCAACTTCTAAGTCTGACGTGGGTTCCTCATGCAAAGCGACATCTAAAATCCCTTCGTGCCAAATATCCTACCCATAGGACAAACACTCCTCAATACCCAGCCACTGGCTTTGGTCATCCTTACTTGCTAGAACTTAATTTATGAGTAACAGGCAGCATGGAAAGCAGCAATTTTGCTAGTCCTCTCAAAAGCGGAGAAGTTACTATGCGAGATGAATGCTATTTTTTTTGGTCTTTTGCCCAAAACCCAATAAAAAAGAAAAAAAAAAAAACCTGCTAAACAATTATTGAAAAATAGAAGCTAAACAGAAATATTTGGGGGGTGGGGGAGGAATGAAAAGTCAGATACTCATTTATATCTAATTTAGCTTTTAAAATGTCACTTGTTGGTTTTTTATATGGTTTTACCAAAAAAAAAAAAAAACCCATTTGCCTAATTTTATCCATCTGTGTCCACAACCTCAAATCCAAAATCTTTATTAAAAATGTCTGCCAAACATTCCACAAGAAAATACACTGCTTGTAAAAACATCCAAACAAATATCCACAGTAGAAGTTATCCAGAGACTTCTAAAATTGTGAGCAACTCTTATGCAATTGGATAGTGGGATTAAAATGAATTCTTCAGTGAGAATGAAAGAGATTTCTGGCATTGATGTATCAAGCTTCTTAAATAGGCTCTTAATACTCCCCTCACTCCCCAAAATGTGATTGCCAATTCCAGAAAGTAGCTTTATCTTCCAACTCCAGTCGAACTATTTTTTCTGCATTCAGGAATAAGCATTCTGAGTTCTTCCACCCTTCCTATCATAAATAGGTCATGGAAATTCAGTCTTTTGACAGCAACCATGAACAAAAAGATGCTCAGCAGGATTCTCAATGGTCTAAGGAAAACCAGAACCAAGGATCTGATCTGTGTTTCTATCACTAGGGACTTGATGATTCAAGGAAACATCTCATCAACCAGACAGCGAGCAGCTGAGGTGAGCACAAACAATACCAGCTCTACTTTGAAAAGAAGGCTAAATAGAATTGCATGTTCCCTGTTATATGTGCTTAGTCTGTGTGCAGTCTGTCATCCTAGCCCTAGAATC
Organism: Halichoerus grypus; assembly: GCF_964656455.1. NCBI lineage: Eukaryota > Metazoa > Chordata > Mammalia > Carnivora > Phocidae > Halichoerus > Halichoerus grypus. The sequence continues at coordinate 26,437,323 of NC_135713.1, forward strand.
TAGGATGGAAAGTAAATGGAACCCCCATACACCAAATTGGGACAACCATTTTGTAAAACTGTCAGTATCAGTGAAAGCTGACCATATGCATACTGTACAACCCAGCAACTCCAATGTGTGTATCCCAAACACACACGCGCGCGCACACACACACACACCAAAATGTGCACAATAGCATTCACTTGATGGACTTCTCTATAGCAAAGAATCATCTCCAACCATAGGCAATTTTATGGATGAATCTCACCAAGGTAATGTTGAGGGAGAAAAGCCAGGTACAAAAGTGTGTATACTGAGTTACTGCATTTTATGAAGTACCAAAAGGGCAAAAGGAATCTATTCTGGTAGAAGTCAGGGGGTAGAACAAAGGCACAGGTAGGCTTCTAGAGGGCTGGTCATGTTCTGTTCTTGATCTGGATGTTCGTTATGTTGGTGTGTTCAGTTTGTGAAAACCATAGATTGTGCACTTATATTTGATAACTTTTTTAAGTTGAATAGATGAAAGAGTTTTAAAAAAAAACAGATCCAGTCCGTCAGTTGGAATAGTGTTCAGATCAGGAGGTAGGGTGGATCATGACAGGGATCCTTGCCTTTTCCTTTCTAGACAGTTCCAGCATGGCTAGAGCAAAGGGTTCCATGACCTCCCAGTATAGGAGGGGTTCCTTTTCTCTAAATCTGGATGTCCACCTGCAAAATGCTAAGTGTTGGTAATTCAAAGGCTTCACAGGCTTCAAGACTGGTAGTGACAAAGAGGTGGCCAGGACAGAAGGTGCTGCTGAGACAGCAAAGCAAACACTCAAGCCGGCCATTCCTCAATGCCAGAGTAAATATTTTAATTCCGCATCCTGAGTCGGATTGATCTCAGCTCTCCTGGGTCTATCACTCAGCCTCCCCCTTCACCACCTGCATCTTCCTTTGTTTGTTTTCAAGCAGAAAGCCTTTGCTGAGGGGGAAACGCAGCAGCTCAGGCTACCACCTCCCTACACTAGACTGCCCTTCTTGCAACAGTCCTCTGAGCCTCCAGAGGCCTAGGCCCAATGCTGTGGTCTCTGCTCACAGCGGTAGGAGGCTGAGATTTCTCTACATAAACAAGCAGCAGGATCAGTGTGTAAAGACTTCTTTTCATTCCGATGGCAATGTGACAAGATTTCCCCCTCACTGGGGCTTCAATAAAACTTTCCCTTATAACTTGAGATAAAAGCACTCCTTTGGTCAGAGTATTGTCCACGCAAGAGTATAAGAGTGCACTCTGACCATCACTGCAACTGGGAAGATATGTTTTTATATTTAAACTTAATGAAATGCTCTTATCACCAAAATAGTGATAGGGTCCACCATAATTATTTGCTATTAGAATGTAGCAAAACAGTGTATAGACCTTTCACCAGATGAATAATAAAACCACTGCCACCACTGACCCTGTATTGTGTTGTGTGTTTCGTAACAATAGTGATGATGGTTAGCAGTCACACTATTCTTACGACTATTCCAAGTGTCTTACACATATTAACAAATTTTAATGCTCAGAAACACCAGATGAGGTAGAAATTACTGCTCTCCCCATTTCACACACGAAAGATGAGCGAGGCCCAGGGATGAAGTACTCCGTGTAAAGCCTCAGAGTTGGGTAGGTGTGCAGCTGGGTTTAAACCCGAGCAGCCTCGTTGCCTCCCCTAAGGCGGCTGGATCTTCCTGGGTTTTTTTCTTAGACCGAATATCAAAATAAGCTTGATTCCTTTGCATGCATTTTAGCTACGGCAGATAGGAGGACTGGCTAGAAGGATGGAGGGAGTCTAGAGAGACAACTCCTCTGCTACCAAGCCCGAGGGGTCGAGAGGAATTCGCCAGGAGTGATTTGCAAGCAGACAAGTCAAAGGCAGGCAACGGCGGCGTCACTAGGTCAGAACCATAGTCCAGGGAGTGACCAGCTAGTGTGACGGAAGCAGAATAGCGAACTGGCCTGGCCCGAGGCAAGGCAGCATGTGGGTAGAGGGCAAGCGCCCAACACACAGCTGCAGAAGAGAGAGGGACGGAGAGTAGATCGTGGACGCCAGAGACAAGCCAGACAGAGCGGTGCCAAGGACACTCCCATAGCCATGGATGGCTCAGCCTCTCCTATCATGCAGACTTGGGTCATCTAAATTCCTGCTCTTTCCCTACCCCCTCAGCATGTGCGAATGGCCCCCTCCCCTTTCCACTGTCATCTGTCATCGTAATCTCGAGTTGGGACTTAGCCTTTGGAAGGCAAACTCCATTCATCCCTATATTCACTGTCTATAAATGACTCTCTTATCCTCCCTTTTATGTCAAAGGAACAGACACAATCCCCTCTCTGTCTGGTTGCTAACATGTGATCTGTGCTTTTGATCTTATTTTCACACTAAGATCTTATCAGTCTTCCCGTTAACCTCCTACACTTGAACTCCTTGTCCACCTGTTCCTGCCTCTCTGCCTCCAAGTGCACAGAGCTGTCCCACCTCACAGCGATCTGGCTTTGGCCTCCTCATCGGACACACCTCTCTTTCCCTAACAGGAGAGGAGAGAGACGAGAGCGTTAATCTTAAATCAGATCTGGATTCAAGTGCTGCCCACATCAACCTACACGACACTGGCCAAGTTGCTCATCCTCACTGCTCCTGAATTTTCACTTCTAGAACTTGGGGGATAAAAACAACACGAGACGGAGCATGGGTGCACCCCCGAATCCTGGGTGAGACAGAGGTAGCCGGTGCTCATGGAACGTTTCATGTGCTCCCCTATGTTTCCCAGCCTCCCTTGCAGTCAGGTTGGGTCACAGCCTGTGCACAGTCCCCACGGAGGGGGACATGTGGTGTCAGCTGCAGTTCAGAGTCAGTTCACTCCAGTGCCACCCCCTCCCCTGTCTTTTCCTCCACAGCACTTTGGAGACCCCATGCTTCAGGTGGTAATGATGGAAGATGCAGGAAAGCTGCCTGACCCCTTCCCGTGTCATTTAGGACTGTCCCAGGGGCATGGCAAAAGGTGGCACTGGAGTGAGCTTGCACTTGACCCTGACCCTTTCCTCTGCTATGAACCAGTGTGACTAGGGGCAACTGCATCACCTCTCTGGGCCTCAGTATTCTTTTCTAAATGGAGATTTTTAAAATATCATTCTGTATTTGTAACCCCTCTCAAAACATAAAGCCCTTTCTTTCAATGAAATCTGATGTAGAGACTCAAAGTCGAAAATAGAAAAATGTGGAGATGCCCTAAGTTGACTGAGAGGTGAGGGGAAGGGCAAGGACCCACACAGTCACCGGCTCCCCTTGGTCCCGAGATCTGAAGCCAACATAATTCCCTTTATTTCTTTATGCTAAATGATGCTGGAAACACACATACTTTTCTGTTCTTATTAAAACAATTTTGAGACCAAGCAAGAATATACGAGCTGCATGCTCCGGACATTCCTTTTTCTGGCGGATAATGAATCTCCTCAACAGCCTAGTTATCAACTAACAGCTTGCGTATCAAGGTCCACTTTGTGACGCTCACCTTGCTGAGCCCACTAATCCAAAGCTGTCATGTCATAAAGTCTCCCAATCCCAACCATTTTCTCCCTTATAGGACCTGCCTTGACATCTCCCCACCCTAGACCTGAAAACCCCATCAGTGCCCTGCCCTGACTTCCCCACTGAGGGACACTGCTGAGCCCTCCCTACTGCAGCATGTCTAACCAAACTAGCTAAGCAGGCGAGGTGTTTCTGGTGGTCTTTGAGGGGTGGGCAATTGGCACCCCTGAAACGGCCCTCACTATGGTTCGGCAGAAATACTAACTTTCAAAAACCACTGGGTTAAATGATCTCGAAAGTCCCACTAGCTTTAGCACACAGCTTTTAGCTCCAATCCTGATCTCCTCCCAGTGCATCCTCCAGGTTTGTCTGGCTCTCCAGACACAGTTTCTCTTTATCTGATTCTGTAAGACCAAACATTAAGGGAAGGCATTTGGAGCCCGCCCTTCCTTCCCTGCCTTACCATCTCATCCAGCCCTAAAGAGCAAGATTTTGCATTACCCACCCTTATAATATCAAACTGTTGCCATCCCAGAGCTCAAAACTCTCTGAAATATTTAAAACTCTTGTGTGTATAAGCTTGCCAAGTTAGAGAACGGAGGACAGGGGTGCTGAAACTAGACCACATGGACCAAAACACAGAATCAGGAGCTGGGCACCTTTTAGAGCCCCAGGAAACAGACACGGGAACTTCAAGGTGTGCATGACCTTGCCAGGCAGGTCAGTGAGGAGGCCCGCACCTTGTGAAGTTCGAATTGTAGCTATGACTCAGCTTGAAGAGGCCTTGGGGATGTCCCTTCTCAGAGTGCACTCCCAGGACCAGCAGCAGCAGCATCCCCTGGGAATTTGTTAAAAATGCAAGTTCTTGGGCTCCGCTTAAGACCTACTGAACCAGAAACTCAAGAGGAGCACCCAGAAATCTGTGTTTTCACAAAGGATTCTGCTGTGCACTCAGGTTCGAGAACCGCTGCTATCTTAGGAAATACCTCCCTAACTCTTTCATTTACAGCTGAGGAAGCAAAATAGAGGCCCAGAGAGGCTGATTCACTTGGTCCAGATCACACAGCTCATTAGTGCCAGGGCCAGGCCGAGAAGCCAGGTCTCCTGTGCCCTCCTGCTCTAGGTCACCTACTAGCTGGCCAAAGCAATAACCACGGAAGACTCGAGGTCCACAGTAGTCACTGAAAAGGTAAAAAAAAAAAATATTTAAAAGCAAGGGGCTTAAGGCAGCAATCTGGTCAGAAGGAGGAGTGTCCAGGGGAGTAACGTGGAAGCCCCTTTACTTGGCAGGTACCCTGATTTCTCTCACACTGTGTGCTGGTGTGAGGAGGTCTGGGCAGAGGGTTACAGATGTGAGCTCCTGAAACAATTCAAGCGCTGAGCTCCAAGTCTTGACTTGGTCCTCACCAGCTGCTCTTTGGCTCCTGCTGGCTCCAGGGGAAGCTCCTGGCTCTAATCGAGTCACGCGCACCAACCACTGCCGCCCCCCCCCGCCCCCACCTCCTGGCTGCCACAGAGAGTCTTCTCTCTCCTCTCACCTCCCCTGGAGGGGTGTGACCGCCTCACCTGCTGGTGGAGGAACAGGGTTGTGAAAGAGGGAAGCCAGACAGAGTTGGGCTGGCAACCATGAATCAAGGTTTCCCTGGCCCTGTAAATCTGGGTCAAAGTCAGGTCCAGCCTGGAGGTCTGGCCTGGGGTGACAGGTACATGCACACGTCCCTGCATTTCTGAATGATTTCTCTGTTAATCCCAGAGCAGGTTTTCAGGCTTGTGCGACTGTTCTTTCCCCTCAGGGGCATTTCGCAGCTTTGCAGCCATGTCTCCGGAGGAGAAAGTTAAGAGCAGTTTTCTGACTCAGCTTTGAAGAGAGCGCAAACCCAAAGCAGATCTAATGTTAGCTTTACAGATCGTCCTGAGGTCTGTTTCCTGGCATCTCCATTTTCCAGATTTTCCAAGGCCTTGGATTATTACAGAGACTTGAGCGACAGTTTAGGGTTTATTCAAGGGGGGCCCTGGCTCTCTCTCCAAGCTCATTCCCTATTGTCTCTCTGGCCATGCTAACCTTTCAGTTCTTCAAACAAGCCAAGCTGTCTGTGGTCAAGGCCCTCGTGCATTTTGTTCCCAGAACTCACGTTTCCCTGGATGTTGAGTGGATGGCCCCTTCTCCTTCCCTTCTCCCTAAGAGTCCTGTAGACCATCCTATCATTCCCTTGGTCCTCTGTTGCTTTATGCTGCTAATTCCATTTCTGGTATCTCCTGGTTTGCATTTATTTTTGTTTATTTTTAATATTTATCTGTTTCTTTACCACTCTTCCTATGAAACTGGACTCCCTGCGGGCCTGCTGCCTGTTGTGTTCACAGTCTCCCCTCAGCATCTAGAACGCAGGCACTCCATCAGACGTATCTGTGGATTCAATGAAAGCACAAAGACTGGAACCCTTCATATTTTCTAAAGAAAAGAACCAATAAATTTAACAGAAATTGGCTCAAACACCTGGTGTGTCCATGAAATGCTCAGGTGGCAGTTAAATGAGTCTTGGACATCCTGTCCCCCCTCCCGGGGTAGCCCTGAGACCCAGCCTCTTCCCCCAGAAGGAGGCCCCATGTCTTTGTATGCCGCTGGAGTCCCTGGGACCGGAGGAAGTTACTCCACTTGGGATATTTACTGAAATAATACATTTCAGCTGAAAATCCCCAGGCTAGAGAGAAGAGAGAGGGAGGAGCAGAGCCAAAGCACTGACTATGCAAAGTTCCCTAGGAGGAGAGCCTGGGAGCAGAGCCAGCTTCCCTGGGGACTGCCTGCTTGGGATGAGATGCTCACACCCCGGGCCCTCAGTGACACGATCGGCCACGGGTTGCCAGGTGGACAAAGTGAGTTTCCAGTGCCCACAACTTTCAATCCTTCCCTCTTCCCTCCACAGAGCTGTGACCATTAGACTCACAGCCCTCTGCCTGATGGCCCTCACAGGCTCTCATCTGATCGCCAGCATTTGGTGGGATTGGCCGTCCCTGGACCCTCTCTTCCAAAGCCATTTGCTCTTTAAACCTGACTTCCCCTTACTGAGGGTAGGGCAGTGTCCATGCTAGCAGGGACTCTCCACATCACAGGCTCTTCCACAAACCCCAGGCCGGGAAAGACCACCTACCCCATGGAGAGCTCGGACAGCGTGCAATTGAGGAAAGGCCAGTTAGAACAGGGATCAAGAGAAAGCATGTCTAGGATCAAAAGCCTATCCAGGAATATGAGGTATGGCTGAACAAGTCATTTAACCTTTCGGTCATGATGATGTCATTTATAAAGTATCCCATTACAAAATAACATGCACTGTGTGTGTACGTGTGCATGTGCACGCATATACATGGACATGCATGTGTGTGTATATGTATATGTGCACATATACGTATGGATGCATAGGAGGACTGACGCACATGAAATATGACACATGAATATTAGCTCTATGTGTTGAAGAGCATACTGATATTTTATATTTTTTATACCCATATGAAGTTTCCAAATGTTATATTGTGTAGACATAACTTACACAATCAGGAAACCAGTTTAATAGGAAAATAAGTTCAAGCCCACCAGGTACATCGGTAGTTATAAGATCCAATGGGATAACGCTCGGAAGTACTCTGAATCAGAGGCATTGCCCAAATGAACATCTGGGATTTTGACCACTGGCAGGTCAGGCAGACCCTGCTTGTTAGCCAGGGGCAGAGTTTCCCTCAAATTTCCCTCCAAATGAAAAGAAGAGACCCTGGCAGTGGTGAGATCCTTAACACCTAGTTTCAGGCAGCAGAGAAAAAAGGTGTCTGTGTGTGTGTGTGTGTGTGTGTGTGTGTGTGTTTTATAAATCACTAGTACAGAATGTGTAGCTTTTCAAATAGTACTTATTAAATACCCAACATTTTAAAAATATGTAATAATGAAGAGGGTTCTATGGGCAAAATTTCAATTCTGGAACTTTAAGCAAAAGTTAGTAAGTAGAAGCTCCTCTCCTGCACCCCGGTGCTCTTAACAATGTCCTTCACCATCCACCCAGGGTTAGAAGGAAGGCCCTCCTAGCACAAGGTCAATCTGAATCTTTCTGCATGAAATGGATTATACACAGTTTATGCCAAGAGTTGCGAAAACAGCATATCGGTGACATTCTATAAGTATTAATATTGCACAAGGCCACAAGATGGCGATATTATGCTAGTAAAGTCTGTTTGGTGTGTGTGTGTGTGTGTGTGTGTGTGTGTGTGTGTGTGTGTGTGTGTGTGTGTGTGTGTGTGTCTGGTAAGAGTTAATGCTTTTCGGAAGGGGTGGGTGGACAGAAAGGTGGGAGGTAGGAATGACCACAGAATCTCTGTGTGTGTGTGTGTGTGTGTGTGTGTGTGTGTGTGTGTGTGTCTGGTAAGAGTTAATGCTTTTCGGAAGGGGTGGGTGGACAGAAAGGTGGGAGGTAGGAATGACCACAGAATCTCTTTCCTCCAGCTCCTTCCCTGTTTCTCCTGATCTTGTACTTGCTCCTAAAATATAACTCAAATGCACATTTTTATTTCTTGTATAAAGTTTTGATTCATTAATTCATAATCTCTAGAGGGACGGATTAAAAATCCATAATCTTATTATTTTTCAGTAAGAGGAAAGTATAAATCAGTCCGTGATCTCCCAGAGGCCAATTCCCACCACCGATCTACAGGAAGCAAGTGTCAAAAGACAGAACGGTCCCTCTTCCACCTCATTCTACAGAAGGTTTGTTTCTCTGGGAGCCTGGTCTTCATACCCTAACTGTGGCCGCGGAAGACAGACAATTCTTTGCCTGGCCCTTTAACTTGGATCATTTAGGATAAGCTCATTATTTTGCCGAGGCTCTTTGGCAACGGTGACCCCCGCCTCAGCAGAGATTGGGGAAGGGTGGAGCATTACGGTAAGCAGCTCAGGAGCTGGGCAGATCTGGACACGAATCCCAGCTGCAGCTCCATCCACGGCTGCTACCTGGACGAGTGCTGACCTGCCTTGTTTTCTCACCTGTAAACAGGGACATTGAAAATGGCCTCGGTGTTATCCTGAGAATGAGACACGTGATATTGGCAGAGTATTTCACTCAGTATCATACAGATAATAAATGGCAACTTATTTTTGATCACTGTTATTATGAACTACAAATCCATTTCCCCTCTGCTTGTGCTCTCTTTCCCCTACAGTACAGTGTGTACTGAAGACAACAAGCACGCATATAGGAACTCTTGCTGCCTGGTCTGCGGTCCTAAGCATCACTCAGAAGCCCTAGTGAGAGGGAGAAGATGTTCTGTCCCAGCAGAGGCTGTCCAGGGGAAAGATGCCAGAAGTCTGCAGATGGCTCGTGGTAAGACTGTATCCTTTTAGACTGTGTGGGATGAGGAATTACTCCAAATACACAAGATTTATAGGATACCTAGGATTTTACAACTACCCATCCTTATTGTCCATATCAGAGAATGTGTTCTTCAGTAGAGATGTCAAAAAGGTAAAATCGTTATGTCCCAACTCTGACCGGCTGGTAGTGGCTCAAGCGGCAGCTGCATTAATACTCCCGGGCTGCCTCCTGGCCGAGCCTGCTGCAGTGCTGTGATAGACTAGTGATGTCTGCCCGGACACCGGGAACCAGAAGCAGCAACGCACGCACATGCCGTACTCACCATCTCCCTCCTCATTTGAAATCCAGTTGTAAGCCGTGAAGGAGGTACCGGAAAAAAAAACAGGTGAGTATTTATCTGATACTAGGTGGTAGTATCTTACAAAATAGAACTTTGTAAGCATCAAAGGAATGAAAGAAATTGCAAAGAAAACCAAACATTCCAACAAAAGCATAAAACATCTGAGCATCAAAAAATGTCCAAAATAAAAAGAGCAGGAAAAATATTTTTCACAAATATGACAAAGGTATTACATACTTATTTATGAAGCTCTCTTATGAATTATTAAGAAAAATACTAATGATCCAATAGAAAAATAACACATGATATCTCACCGAGAGAATATTCTTAAGGAAGAATTTTAAATGACTCAAAAGTTTAGGTTACCAGTGTGCACACTCATATTCACAGAAGTAAGTCAAGAACTCATGAGACCACATTATGCACATAAAATCAGAGAAGAGAGTAATATACTCAGTGCTGGTAAGAATGTAAGTGGATGCTTTTATATGTTGCTTTTAGAAATATAAATCGCCTTTTAGAAAAGACTTGAAAATACTTCTAGTAACTCATTTATAGAATTCTAATCTAGTATTTTTAAACATGGGCAAAATTTGTAGCACAAGGATAATAATCATAGGGAATTTTGTTATAACAAAAATTTTTTAAAAAATCTAAATGTCTAAATAAAACTTGATCTATCCAACAGAGTAGTTTCAAGCAATCCTTATTACTGTTTGAAATAGTTTTTAATAATTTGAAAAAGATTTATAACTATTATTATTAATGTGAGAAGATTTTGCACATCCCAATTGTGTGTTTCATTATGATATACTGTCTTACACTTTTACAATATTAAATTATATTGTCATGCCATGTATGTGATATTATAGGAAATAAATACAATACTCACAAACAGTGGTTATTTTTGGTTGTGTGATATGAGTAATCTTTATTTTCTTCATTTATATTTTTCTATACTTTCCAAGTAAAAAATAAAATGTATTCCTTATTTCTTTTAACTAGGAAAAAGTTTTCATCTAATTTGATTAAAACTGTCACATGAAGTTCTTTTCAAGCAAACGAACTATAGATAATAGTACTGGAACATGGTGGCCAGAAGTTCTATACTCACACAGACCTTTGTCACTTCTAATAATGTGAGTATGGGCGCGACACTTAACCTCACTAAGCCTCCGTTTTCTTGTCTGTGGAATGGGGATAATAATAGTACCTACCCATAAGCCAGCTGTGAGTCTTCAGTAAGAGATACTCTCAAGGGGTTACTAGGACATCTGGCACGTAGGAGGTACTTAATCCTGATCACTAGCTGGTCTGAGGGGAACTGGCGATCAGCTTGGAACAGATGAGCATCAGCCAGTGAAAGGGACTGTGGCATCCATGCTTCCTTACATTCCACATCATGCTTTACATGATCATGCTTTGTGCAAGTCCAGGAGGCTTTGTGGTTGGTCAAAAGAACCAGTGTGAGCCGGAGCTTCCTGCGACTCTTCATCGATGCCATCTCCTAAACCATCATTCCACAATGCAGCCGAGGAGGCTCATCAGCGAGACACAGCTTCTTCCAGCCCCCACAACAGAGACAAGCACTTACTGAGCCCTTCATCCTCTCTGACTCATACAGAAATGTAGCCAGGCAAGGACCACATGCATTTTACAGACGAAGACAATGAGGCTCAGAGAGCTTCAGAAACTCATCTGAGGTCACAGAGCTGCTCCCTGTCAAGATTCACACCTAGATCCACATGACATCAAAGCCTGGACTCTACAACTACCATCAACACACACATACACACACACACACACACGCAGCTCTTAGCATCAAGATGTCTCTAGAGGATGGCTGGGCAGTCAGGGAGGGTGCGGCCCTGAGCAGTGGCCAAGCCATCAGAGGGAGCGGGGAGGCTCCAGTCCCCTCCTTTCTCTCCTCCACCCAAGAGCCAAGGGATGTGATTCCTGACGTTCCTGCTGGCAACTGGAGACCAAGCCCCTCCGCCTCTCCCGGGGGTAGCCATCTCGGTCACTCCTGGTGCTCCCCTTAGGCAGAGAGGGACTCCTCAGGCTCTGCCTGAACTGTTGAAAGTGCCCCTGGGTCAGAGGGGAGAACACAGCCCTGCACAGTCAGTCCTCAGGACTTAGAGTGGAGGCGAGACACAGAGCCCTACAGGGAACAGCATCGTCGGCAAGAAACCCTCAGCCAACCAGAACTTACAGCTTCTCTTGACTCTAACCAGCTTGAGACATAGTCACCATCTATTTTTGAATAACAATTACAAACTTTAAAAATTATAATGACAGCAGATCACGTGTCTCACATGTTCAATTTCATGTCCTAAAACACATGCAGCTTTTTGCATTCCTTACAACGACCCTATGCCCTGAGAGTGATTTTTATGAGCCCAATTTCCTGAGAGTGATTCATGAATAAAGGATATGTGCTCATGTTCACGGTGGGTGAGGAAGTGGGACGCTCGTTGTTCCGAAGGTTGAAAATCGCCAGAGTCCTGATGGGAAAGGCGCTGGTGCCAAAAGCGGGGGAAGCAGGTGGGGAGGGCACTGCCTTGGGAGAAAGCCCAGCGGGGCACCTGGTCAGGGCTACAGAGATGCCCCGGGATCTGGCTGGAGGAGGACTCACTGGCCCCCTTGTCTAGACCAGTATGTCTGATTTCCACCAGGACACAGCTGCTACAAGGTACCCTGATGATTCCTGCTAAAATCTCAGGTCTCTGGTGGGTTTTCTTGATTTTTAACTGACCTGAGACCTAATAAAATGGTTTTTAATAACAATAATAAATTTGAAATAACAACAACTGACATGCATTAAGCATTTAATATGTTGTATGTGTTTTGGCTTTTGTAATGCCCTCCGAAACCCTTACTGATGAAAAACCCCAGGCACAGAGAGGTTAAGTAATTTGTCCCAGGTCTTCTTTTTTTTTTTTTAAAGACTTTATTTATTTACTTGTCAGAGAGAGAAAGGGAGAGAGAAAGCATGAGCAGGGGAAGCTGCAGGCAAAGGGAGAAGCAGGCTCCCCACCGAGCAAGGAGCCCGACGCGGGGCTTGATCCCAGGACTCTGGGATCATGACCTGAGCTGAAGCAGACGCTTAACGGACTGAGCCACCCAGGCACCCCCCCAGGTCTTCCTTTTGTAAGGGATAAATGAACAAACTCGTGATGAAGGGCTGCACTAACAGTCTAGATCAGTGGTTCCCAAAGCTTTAGCCTGGATCAGAATCATCTGGAAGGCCAGTTAAGACTCACACACTGGGCCCCACTCCCAGAGTTTCTGAGGATTTGAATTTCTAACAAGTTCCCAGGTGATTGCTGATGCTGCTGGTCCGGGACCAGACTTTGAGAACCAATGGTCTAGACGAGGGGTCAGCAAATTTTATGAAAGGGCCGCAATAGTAAATATTTTATGTTTTGTGGATCAAGAGGCAAAATCAAGGATATTATATAGGTGCTCACCTAACCATTTTAAATGTAACCGTTTAAAAATATAAAATCCATTCTTAGTTCTCAGGCCCTAACAAAACAGATGGCAGGCGAATTTGTCTTGTGGTCAAGACTCTAATTTCTGGTCTTGGTCCCCCCTTCCTCCCACCCTGCACCAGTTTTCCTGTTTTTCTTGAGGTCCCAGCTGCCTAATGGCCAAGTCAGAAAAGTGCACCTCGGCTTCAGCTGCTGAGAGTTTGACCAAGGTCCAGCACAGGCCACAGAGCGGCAGTGACTGTGGGAGCAACGTCATTAAGGGGAAAACCGCCTCTGCAGCTGGCCCCAAACCTCGGACACTCACGGGCATCCTCGTCACCGCGGATTTGGAATGTCCCATGTGGATATCTGGAAACTGATCATCTGTTTGATTTTTCCAGGGCCAGATGACATTGAAAGTTCTCTATTTAGTGTCAAAAGCTTTTTGAAAACAGTAACGATGATGATAAAGACATCCAAATTAGTGTCACCACCAGCTTTAAAAGTACATAATATTTTGCATATTTTAGATAACCCCAAAGCGGAAGATCTGGGCCTAAAGTTATTCTGTATTTATAAGGGGTTATCTGTCGGAGGGTTTAGTGTTCTGAATTGTGTTCATGGGCTTCCAATTTCTCAAACATCTACTTCTGTCCCCAGTGATTGAAAACAGGGGAAGACACCACAAGCCCCCTGCAGAGACCAACCTCTCCATTTGCCCCCAGGATGTTCACAAAATGAGTGAAGTGGAGGAGACATTCCAATAACGACGCTCGACCACTGTCGGGTTTTCCAATGATGACCTCGAGCGGTCCGTGCACTCCCACAGTTATCGGAGATGTGTCGAGAATTCCCTGACTCATTCCAGTTATAGAAGACATGACTCAGAGCCGGTCTCTATGCTGGATCTGCTGGGAATAACAAGGTGAGCATTTACTGCTTTTCATGGCATGCCTGGAGAGTTCTGCAAAATGCATACGTCCAGCTTTGAAGGTCTCCAGCAGGGTCTAAATAGGCTGGCGGCACGTTCCCCACAGTGCAGTCTGCATGAAGGTTTAAATGCTTTTTCCCTGGGCCAACATCCTACACCACACTCCATGGCACAGAACTAAAAAGCTGACAACACAACCCGCTGCCAGTGGGTGCCCCTCTACTTCCTGAAAAAAAATGAGTGGCGGCAACGACAGAAAAGGAGAGTGTTCATCACTGCATTCAAGCACCCACACTCTCTTTGCTATTAGCAGAGCTGGCTGCCGGTGTTTCGCAAACTTTCACACCCGGGCACCCGATGCTGGGAAGTGGGGAGCTGTGGCGGGAAGCTCCCTGGAGGGTCAGAGGAACGGGCCTCTCCAGGACAGTCCCACGAGGTGGGGACTGCCAAATCCCGGCCATTCCTCTTCCCCAGCTAAGGTCCATGAGTCCTGATTCAGAACCCTTGGGACCAGATCAGCTGGAATTCAAAATTTTTGCCATTATAAACATAGTCTGGAAAGCAGGATGGCGGTTAGTCGGGAAGAGAGAAGGGAGTAGCTGTGTAATGGGTGTGGATTTCCGTTTTGCAAGATGAAGCATTGTAGAGACGGGTTGCACAGCAATGTGAATGTAAGTACACTTAAAAAGGGCTAAGATGGTAAATTTTATGATACATGTATTTTGCCGCAATTTAAAAAAAACAGCTTGGGTCATACACTCTGTATTAGTGAACATCCCTGTAGGGTCTAAGGGAGCACGCTGAAACCAAACACATGGATTCTTCCACAACAAACTGTGCACCTAGTCTCACTAAGATAAATACAAATTATAAGCAGCCTCATATCAATCCGGGTTGCATTCTGCCACCAAATAAGGTTGCTCAACACTAAACTACTTTTGGTTTTCAGGGCATCTCTGGAATTTGGACTTGTAGCTCAGGAACTATGAACCTGAGGCTCACTGATTCCACCTTACCCCATCTTGGTATGGAAATTTTCATCATCCACAGTTTACAGAGGACAAAATAGAAATAAGAAGAAACAGGAGTGGGGCACCTGGGTGGCTCAGTCTGTTAAGCAACTGCCTTTGGCTCAGGTCATGATCTCAGGGTCCTGGGATGGAGCCCCGCATCGGGCTCCCTGCTCAGCAGACAGCCTGCTTCTCCCTCTGCCTCAGCTACTCCCCCTGCTTGTGCGCTCTCTCTGTGTCAAATAAATAAAATCTTAAAAAAAAAAAAAAAAAGACGTAACAGGAGTAGGAAAATAGTCCCCTGCCCAAGTTGCCTGCCAGCTAGTTGGAATTCAAATCTGCCTGGTTCTACTGCTGAGGCTTCACCTTGACCCAGGCTACCATGGGCACAGATGTGATCAACAAACAACAGAATCCTCAAGAAGTCCCTTGAAATGTGAAGATGGAATCCTAGAGAACTCAGCCCAATACCGGTGCTAGTGGAAGGTGCGTGAGATGGCGCCATCTGGGAATTTTGATAATGGTCTCTCCCCCTGGGAAGGCCATGACTGTTCTCACCAGCCCCTGATTCATGTCATCCTCTGAGCCGGAATCATGAGCAGGATAAACCACTGCTCTGTCCCCAGAGACTGTCCTTTGATTTTTTTTCTGTTACTGAAGTACAGAATATCTCCAATCAGTTGGCTTTTGTCCCCCCTTCCCCTCAACACTAACAGTCTGCTTTCAGTTGGGACTGTCCCCCAGAAAGAAAAGGTGTGCAAATGAAAAGTGTCTTTGATTCTCTCAGCCTGGCACATCTCCTGCGTATTCGCAGCAGAAACAAGACCAAAAGGGATCTGAAGCCTGACAGAACTAGCAAGATAAAAGCCTTTGGCTCTCGTCTCGGGTGTCTGAGGTCAGCTGCCCTGTCGTTTGGGGAGCAGTGGTTCTTAGCTGCCGATATCCTATCGATCGGTGTTCGTACCAGACCCGCATTCACAGCTGCCTGTCTTCCGCACACCAACGTTAGCACCCTGGGGAAGCCCCTGGGGGTCATGACGCTGGCTGGCCGGGGAAGGACAGGGCCACCAGGGGTAACTCAGTGCTCGCGGATCCCACCAGGAGAAAGCTCTGGTGTCCCAGAGGAGCCGGCGGGAAGGGCTGACTCCCTGCTGAAGTTTTCCTGAGGGGGTGGGAGCGGCGGAAGAGGTGGCTTCCTAGAACACAAGCCCTCTGCGCCTCCTGTGAGAACTCAGCAGCAGGACTCCCTCAGCAGCGCAGGGGCTACAGCGCCAGGGGCTGGCACTCCTCTTAGCACAACCTCTCAGCAGGGCGAAGCGTGGGCTCTCCCTCAGTAAAGGAAACAAAGAACTCCTCTGGTGGCTAAGAGGATACACGGGGCTGTCACCGTGGTATGTAGAACGGGGGTGGAAAGCACTTCCCTAAAGTCCTGAGTCATCACAGCTGAGCAAGCTGTCTGCCTCCTGGAGCCAACGGTACGTAATATGTGTGTTTAAACACACACCTACGCACCACACACGCCACACACGTAAACACACGTACACATACTACACAAGCCCACACACCACACATTAACACACACCTACACGCCACACACGTAAACACACGTACACATACTACACAAGCCCACACACCACACATTAACACACACCTACGCACCACACACGCCACACACGTAAACACACGTACACATACTACACAAGCCCACACACCACACATTAACACACACCTACGCACCACACACGTAAACATACGTACACATACTACACAAGCCCACACACCACACATTAACACACACCTACACGCCACACACGTAAACACACATACACATACTACACAAGCCCACACACCACACATTAACACACACCTACACGCCACACAAGTAAACACACATACACATACTACACAAGCCCACACACCACACATTAACACACACCTACGCGCCACACACGTAAACACACGTACACATACTACACAAGCCCACACACCACACATTAACACACACCTACGCGCCACACACGTAAACACACGTACACATACTACACAAGCCCACACACCACACATTAACACACACCTACACGCCACACACGTAAACACACATACACATACTACACAAGCCCACACACCACACATTAACACACACCTACACGCCACACACGTAAACACACATACACATACTACACAAGCCCACACACCACACATTAACACACACCTACGCGCCACACACGTAAACACACATACACATACTACAAAAGCCCACACACCACACATTAACACACACCTACGCACCACACACGTAAACATACGTACACATACTACACAAGCCCACACACCACACATTAACACACACCTACACACCACACACGCCACACACGTAAACACACACGTACACATACTACACAAGCCCACACACCACACATTAACACACACCTACACACCACACACACACCACACATGTAAACACACGTACACATACTACACAAGCCCACACACCACACATTAACACACACCTACACACCACACACGCCACACATGTAAACACACGTACACATACTACACAAGCCCACACACCACACATTAACACACACCTACACACCACACACGCCACACACGTAAACACACGTACACATACTACACAAGCCCACACACCACACATAAACACACACCTATGCACCACACACGTAAACACACACGTACACATACCACACAAGTCCACACACCACACATTAACACACACCTACACACCACACATGCCACACACGTAAACACACGTACACATACTACACAAGCCCACACACCACACATAAACACACACCTACACACCACACACACACACCACACATACGTAAACACACGTGTACACACACACACACACACACACACACCCCTCACTCAGGTTAAATTTAGCTAAAACATGAAGTCCCAAACATAGAATAACAATCCCACTACATCCAATGTCACTCAAATATATGTGGAGTCTTTTTAATCAAGCACCACATTTGTGTGTGTGTGTATGAGAGAGAGAGAGAGGGATGGAACCTGGGTAAGTAGGCCCTCTAATCTTACTACAACATCACATTCTCCCCTCTCTCCAATATGTTAGGGACCTCGGGTCCGAATTCAGTTTCTGGACTGCCCCTTCTTCCCTGCTGACACACCAGACACATCCACTAACTCAGCGCCCTGAGGTTCTGCTGCCTCAGCTTCAGAGCCCCTGAAACGGCAGGCCCAGCAGGCCTCCTAGGTCAGCAGCCTGTGCTCCGAAGTTTTAGGTACGGCAGTTTGGGATGGGGCAAGTGTGTAAAGGAAGCAGAAGGCCCAGAAGGAGAATGGCCCTTGGCAGCCCTGTCCTGGGGACACTGGAGAGATGGTTCACACTTAGCAGTATGAGACGCCAGTGTATACAAACCCACTTGACAGATTTTAAACCACACTAAGTAAAGAATGTCAACATTGCTTTGCTTCTAGATACTGCAGAATAAAAACAGAAACAGAGGGGCGCCTGGGTGGCTCAGTCATTAAGCGTCTGCCTTCAGCTCAGGTCATGATCCCGGGGTCCTGGGATCGAGCCCTGCATCGGGCTCCCTGCTCGGCGGGAAGCCTGCTTCTCCCTCTCCCACTCCCCCTGCTTGTGCTCTCTCTCTCGCTGTGTCTCTCTCTGTCAAATAAATAAATAAAATCTTCAAAAAAAAAAAAAAAAAAAAAAACAGAAACAGACTCACAACATATGAGAGTTAAAAGAATCCACAAAGATCTTCCAAGCCCCTCATCTTACTGATGAGGAAACGGAGACCATGGTTCATATACTGTGTCCCAGTTAGGGAGGGACAGAGGTGGCACAGAATGCGGTTCTCCTGATTTCCACTCCATTCTTCTCTAAACTCTACTATGAAAGAAAAATGTAAAACTCATTTGCTTATATATGAGCAAAACTAAAATTAATGATTAATAATAATTACTTTCATCGATGGCTAATTCTACAGCAATCTCGGGCATATCATTAATATGTGTCAGATTCACTTTAATTTTTTGTCACCAAAGCAACTCTAAACCCAGGGCCATGATTTGCAGAGTGCAACACAAAAGGAAAATATAGGGCCCTGGGCAGGGGCAGAGAAGTCAATCTTTCCCTTACAGTCTATGACCTCAAGCTACCCAAGTGGGTGACCCCATGGGATTGCAAACACCACACCAGGAGATGTTCAGTATCTGAATGGGAAGTGGATAAGCGGTCCCTTCTCAGTCACCTACCAAATGTCAGCTCAGGATGGAGAGGACTGCTGCCATGCCTCATCCTAAGACACTGTAGGACACTCACTCCTGAACCTTCTCCTGTGCGTGCACAGGCTTCCCCTGGGGGTGGAAGACAGCCACGGGAGCAGGCCTCCCCACATTGGTGTGCTCTGCCCAGAAAGGGTCGCAGCGGTAGTGGAGTCATAGTAGAAAGTAAAGGTGGCCAAGAACCCATCCTGGGAAGGCAGGGAGGTGGCAAGATGCAAGAACATGTAGGGGCTGAGGCTCCAGGCCCACAGCACATGGTCCATTGTCTGATTAGACTTCACTTCCAAAGCACAAAGTCAAAGATAAAAAATAAGATAAAATCACTAAGAATTTCAAGATGGCTGCCACGGAGCGCCGCTCTTCCGAGTACGGCCCTGTGTGGTTGCACCAGTCACACACCTTAAAGCCAGTTCTGACTAAACCTTATTGTTGTGCGTACAGTCTTCTGTTGCTCATGCAACAGAACCAACTCCTCACAGCTTGAAAGAACTAGAGGATCACCGTCAGGTAATCTAACAAGTCACTGCTCTATTAATCAGCTAGGGCCACCAGAACAAAGTACCACAGGCTGAATAGCTTAAACAGCAGAAAGTTATTTCCTCACAATCCTGAAGGCTAAAAGTCCAAGGTCAGGGTGTTAGCAGCCTGCTTTCTTTCTGAGGACTTTCTTCTTGGCTTGTAGATGGTCATCCTCCCCTGTGTCTTCATATGGTCTTCCCTGTGTGTGTCTGTGTCCGAATATCCTCTTCTTCTAAGGACACCATATTGAATTCTGGCCCACCTTAACAACTGTATTTTAATTTAATTACCTTTTTAAAGATCCTATCTCCAAATATAGTCACATTCTGAAGTGAGGTACCAAGGGTTAGAACTCCAATAATGAAATTTGGGGGGACATAATATAATCCCTAATAGGCACCATTCCTCAATGCTGATGTTCTATAGGCTCCCTAAAAATTTATATCCCGTCTATGGCTTCTCTCAGACAGACCTTCTCTAACCCTCCTGATCATATTGGGTTCCTCTTCTATATACTCTTATGGCATTTGTCACAATGCTCATATGCACTATTTTTACAATTTTTGTTAGGTTCTCCTCCTACAATCTTGTAAGTCCATAGGGAAGGTCCAACTTGCCATGTTCAGAGCTGTGTCACTTAGGATCTGGCCCATAGAAAGCATCAAATTAATATATCTTGAAGGAAGGAAGGTCAACCAATGACACACAAACTCATGTAAATTAAACTCTGGAACTTTCTAATCTTTGACTTATTGGCCCAGAAAGCACCCTAGGGATCCACTTTTCTGCCTTTGGAGGACAGGATTTGAAGCATAAAATGCATTCATAATTTCCTCAAATATTTGATTTCAAATCTAACAAGTAAACTTCCTTCCCCATAGAGAAACGATTTCATGGTTATTTATGAGACTTCCAGCTGCTGCACAGAAAGGGGACTATGTGGGGGTGGGAATGTTTGTTTTCCCAAACACTGACATTAATCAAGCTGTGGGACAAATACAGAGTTAACATTAACTGCTGCCCAAAGAACACATTCGCCTTGCCTCAGTGACTCAGAGCACTCTTGGAATGCTTGGACCCCAGCCTTGGTGAGATAAGTGTCTTCTCACACCTGCAGGACCCCGTTGCAAGTACACAACATTCACTGATTCAATGGACAAACATTTATCAACAACTATTAGGCATCAGATCCTGGGCTCGATATTTAGGACACAAGTATCCTTGGTACAAAGGTGAGTCTAGTGGTGGAAAGAGAATACAAGTTCAACAGGATAATCACTAATGAAGCTATGATTCATTCATTTACTCACCATTCACTCAACATTTACTGGGTGCTTACTATGGCGGGCTCTGTGCCAGGCAGTGGGAATACAGCAGAGAACAAAAGTGAGGAAGTGTATGCCCTCAGGGAGCCTACATTCTAGTTGGGGGAAGACAGACAATAAACGAATACATAGATAAGTGACATCAGGTGATGACAAATGCTCTGAAAAGAGAGAACGCAGGATAAATGGTTTACAAAGTGACGAAAAGACAGCTATGTTAGATGGTGATCAGAAAATTTTCTCTGATTGAGGGAATCTGAGCAGTGACCTGAGCAGTGGGACAGAATAAGCCATGAGGAAATGACGGGGCGGGGGGGGGGGGGGGGGGGGAGGTGCGTGTTCCAGCGCAAGGGAATAGTAAATGCATAAGCCCTGAGGTGAGCCCATCTGAAGGAATATCTAGGGAGCAGGGAAGGAGGGGGAGGTGGGGAGGCAGGAAGGTAGAAGTCTCCAGGGACCACATCAAAATGCAGGGTGAGCTCAGGAAAGGGACTCATCAGTCCTCCTAGGGCCAACCATGTAGGGGAAGGGGACCTCTCAAGGAGGCAGCTTTTGAAACAAGACTGAAAGGATGCCAGAAATTTGTCTCATGGACTGGTTGAGAATTGTCCTCCCAACTCTCCACAGGAAGTTGAAAATCCATGTGTCCCAGGTTCAGAGGCCAGCACTAGGGATGCTAATGACTGACTCGGCCGTCTCATCTTCCAAGGCATTTGCTCTTCTTTGCCTCTCCCTGGAGAGCACCCCTCTCCTGCCTGCCTTAGGCTTCCAGGCCTCTGTGTCGCTATATTCCTGGCAGGTGAGTATTCTGTTCTCTACTGCATCCCCAGTTCCTAGAACAGTGCCTGGTGCAGGGGAGGAGCTTGCTGAGGGAATGAATGTCACTTACTTTCTCTTATCCATCCATTCTTTTTTTTTCTAAAAATCAAAATTTGAAGTAGTCACTTTCAGCTACAACCTCAGGCCAAGAGTCCCAACCACGGCCACATTTTGTCTCTTTGACAGCCAGGCATCAGCCTATTTACTAAATTTCTTCAGGAAGGTCTGGGTATTCTCAGAGGTTAAATAGGTTCCATATAGCTAAATACAAGTGTGTAATAAGTTGCCAAATGCATCAGAGAAGGTCTGTAAACTCAATACTTACAAGTTCAACATTTCTGAGTTCCTAACCTAGTAGGGAACTCTGTCAGATCTTGGAGACGTGCTTGTGAATGAGCAGACACGATTCTTGTCCTCGTTGAGCTTACAGTGCAGAGAAGGACACAGGCAGATATTCATCATATGATAAAGCCTGACGTAGGGAAAGGAGCTGGTGTTAAGAGTCAGAGGAGAGGCATCTAATGCAGATTGAGCCAAGAAGGTTTTCTAAAGGAAGCCATGCGTGAGTCCTAAAGATGAACAGAAGTAACTCAGTAAAGCTTCTGGGGAAAACAAGTTTCAGGCAGAATGAACCTAAACTCAAGGGCTAGAGGCAAGGAAAAGCAAGGCTTTTTTGAGAAATAAAAACTAGTTCAGAATGGCAAATGCTATGTTTGGAGTGATAAGCTCCAAATAGATAGTTATGGTATGTTTGGAAAGTGGGAGCCTATGGCCCTGAAATGATGATGGAACAAGGCAAAGAACTGTCAAGTAGTAAGGAAATGCATGGCAGGGAGGACGTGGTGAGGTCTGGCTACTGAGGAAAGGCTTTTGGATCAGGGAGTATCTCAGGGCTACAGAGCTACTCCAGCCCTGAGCCAACTGGTGCTTTGAGTTCCTGTCGTCTTGGTCTTAGATATTACTACGCAAACAAAAGAAACTGGGTTACCAATTCCTCTTTCCATACATTTACCTATTATGTATTTCCCCAAATTCTCCCCAATAGTCCTCTCATCCCGCTCATTGGTAAAAGCTTGAAGCGCCTTACCAATCTTCCCACCAGTTCTGAAAGCAGATAATCAAAAGCAATATGCCACTCACTAAAAGAAAAAAGTACAGGGGCGCCTGGGTGGCTCAGTCGTTAAGCGTCTGCCTTCGGCTCAGGTCATGATCCCAGGGTCCTGGGATCGAGTCCCACATCGGGCTCCCTGCTCGGCAGGAAGCCTGCTTCTCCCTCTCCCACTCCCCCTGCTTGTGTTCCTGCTCTCGCTATCTCTCTCTCTGTCAAATAAATAAATAAAATCTTTAAAAAAAAAAAAATAAATAAAAGAAAAAAGTACAGAACAGCAATTAAAATGTTAACTACCTCACAGCAAAGTCAGGTATGGATCACAGTGGGGTGACTATAATCATAAGGCGATCAGGCAAATCAGAAATTTCAAGACAAGTCTCAGGCAGGTTGTACTCAGAAAATTTGCTGTTAGCCAAAACAAACAACTTGTGTGCTTTAGAACCAGTACGGAGTATGGCAGTGATTCAGAATCAACTAACTGGATTTCCATAAAATCCGAACAAGCCCCCTGCACATACTGCATGGATTAGTGATCTGATATGCTAGTTATTCTAATGAGCTATTGTTAATGTTATAACATTTGTAACATTTGTTAGTATTTAGTAATGTCTGTGCATGCCATTTAAAAGGCAACTCAAAAATTTCCAAATGACTTCAATAAGAAATCTACTCAAGACTGATTTCTCGCAATATGGTAGACTAGACACTCTGAAAAACTCTCCCAGTATTAAGCCCCTGATAAGCATTGAAAAAGGGAAGAAATCTTCAGAGGCCAAAAATAGAAAAAAAGAAAAACAAATACAAGTAAGCAGAAATGCAGAGAGAAGAGCAAAAGATGGACTGTGATGATCTTTTCTCTGTGTCACTTTGGCTAGCCTGCTGTCCCCAGTATTCCATCAAACACTAATCTGGGTGTTGCTGTAAAAGGTGTCTCGCAGAAGTAAATTCAAGTCCTTCCATCCGTTGACTTTAGTAAAGCCAAAGTAAAGAGAATATTCTTGATAATCTGTCAACCTGATTTAATCAGCTGAAAGACCTTAAGAGTAGGGCTGAGACTTTCTAGATGAAATTCTGCCTTGGTCAGCTGCTTCAGCCTAGGCCTGACACCTGCAGCCTGCCTTTCCTGATGGCCTGTCCCTGGATTTGGGATTTGCCTAGCCAGCCTCCACTACTGTGGTAACCAATTTCTTGCAGTAAATCTCCTTATATATATGTCCTACTGGTTCTGCTTTTCTGGCTGAACTCCGATTGATACGCACAGCTAGCTGCGGAACTGGGGTATCTGCTGCTCGCTACTTTTGCTCTGGAGGAAAAAAAAAGACAAGTTTAAAAGTCAGATCAGAGACTAAGTGAAAAAGTGAACCAGAAAACGAAGAAACAAGTAAGCAAACCCAAAGTTGGTTCTCTGGGCTTCCACTCTGGGTACAGGGGATAAAACTATTTGTGGAGAGTCTATAGCCACAAGCCATAGATTTAGGACCCAACTCCATAACAAATATGTTTAAGTTCAACATTAAGCGTAGAGCGATACCACTTCATATCCACTAGACCGACCAAATTTAAAAGTGAGAATAGCAAGTATTGGATGGAATATGGAACAATGGGAATTCTCACTCACCACAATTGAACATCAACTTTGGAAAATAAGTTTGCATCATCCAGTAAAGCCAGATGTATATAACCTATGAGAAACTCATTCCACCACTTGGTATATGTCTTTGATAACCCTATGGACTTGAATCCTAAGAAACATGTTCAAGAACAGTCTTTACAACATAATATATAATAGCTCCAAACTGGAAGCAGTTCAGATCTACTCACAGGAGACTGGATCAAGTGGAAGATTCACATAATGGAATATAGCACAGCAGGGAAAATGAATGAATTACAGCTACATGTCCTGGTGCAAACATAATGCAGTGACAAAAAACCCGATACATGCCTTAAGATTCCATCTGCCTTCATGGTCTTACCATATACTATAAAGATAAACCCTGGACCAGATCCCTACTTACCCATGTCCTATATCCAGGCTGTCAACTCTAAAGACCAAGAATCATATCTTACTCACATATGAACCCACAGAACCTAGGAGAGCACCAGCCATAAAGAATATACCCAATAGATATTTGTTGAATGAATAAATTTTGAACACAAAAATGCATGCCAGGAACCAGACCCCATGTTCCCAGCCTAGAGTCCTAATGCATGAAATTCCAAACTCGGATCTTACCTGCCCGGACCCCTTTCTACCATAGATGACCCCGCAGCTGTTAGCATCTGATCTGACGAGTGTGAACTCCCTTCCCCAGCTTCCTGAAACCATAGTTTCCCTGGACACTTCCATCTAATAGCCACTATATCCTCGACAAAAAAAAACTTCAGCTAAAGGAAATTGTCATTGTCAATAAAATGAACTTCTGAAGAGTTTAATAAAATGAACTTTTGGACCATACTGATAAGGGACCCACTGTGAAACTCCTGGACACCTTTCTACGTGGGAGATCAAGATAAGTAAAGGGACACATTTTAGAGGAAAGTAATTGACACATTTTCCTTCCTGAATGACTAGAGCACTTTTAAAGTACATCTTTTTTCAATACCAAAGGGGTTCCTGCTTTAAACATGACAAACACAGAACATTTTACACAAGTAGAGGGGATCTTTCTTGATATAATCACAGTAATTCAACTTCGAAACACCAACTGACCTAAGTATAAAGTGTACGGTAATGTTGGCTAATGACAGGGCTGCTGTCAGTTAATTCCATCATCTCTGCAGGGTAACGTGGTATAAGAACAGCGCAATTACCTTGTTTAGCAAGACCAAGTCCGTTTCAATACACCAAGATTTATAAAATTCAAATGTCACGTATATTTTAAGAATATTCGCAAGCATATTAGATTATCCTTAAATCTCTAGCTATCATTTAGACATTAAATCATGCTTGGTATAGAGATGGTCACAAACAAGTGACATTTTCTCAACTTCTAGAAAATCCACATTACTTTTTTCTTTCTATCAGTGTTATGTAGACGAGAGGCTAGTATACCCTAGTCTCATCTATTTGGCTATGAACTACTCTTCGTTTCATTCTAGTGATTTACTAAACTTCTACTTTGCACCTTACACTATGTTATATACTGTTTGGGAAGGGAATTCCTACTTTAATGGTGCTTTCAAGACAGTTGATAAAACAAGATTTATATATTCAAAGAAGACATAAAGAATAACCATGAGGGAGTATAAAGCCCTAGGTATAACAGAACCTCGACTTCTAAGCTTGGCTATATTCTGAACACCTACCACCTTGATGGTTTTAAAAGTTCACTCCCTTCTCTGAGTCACACTTGCTTCTTTGGTGAAAAAAATGGGCCGCATTAGGCGCTCTTAAAGGTCCTTCCAACAGACCTAATCTATTCAATTCTGATATTGTGAGGTTTTAAGCAAGTTTAAGAGAGTATCTTTTAAAAGATACATGTGGAGAAATTCACAATGCAAAGATTGTTCCAAATGGGATTAATCAGAGAAGTTTCCAAAGTAATGGTAAGTCTTAGGGTTGGTGGAGAATGAGTAAGGAAATGGTATGACAAGCACTAAGGCTGAGGTATGGTGTGTGACCTAACGGGGACATGACATTTGTAAACCTCACTCCTTTCCTATCCATCCCTTTTGCCTTTATGACGAAGTACGTGCCATTCTCAGTTCATTATTAATCAAGTCTATCTCAACAGAGAAGGTGTTCAAGGTGGGTGCGTGAGGAATAGCCTAACTCATTTCACAGCACAACTGTGGCCCTGGCCAAGTTCACTCACTGCCCTAGTAACTTTCTTTCTCTGCCATGTTGATAACCCAGTGATCTCAAAAAGAGTGAATCACACATACAAAGTGTTATCCCATCATCCAATGTGTAATAGGAATTGGGAAATTCTTCAAGTGATTAGATCAGAGTCCTAAAATTTCACATAGAGACTAAGTTATCTGAATTGGTAACTTAATCAATCAGACCATCCAGAAGAAGAATCTCTTCCCTTCTCTTAGCTCTTGGCAGGAGATTTAGATGGTCCGTTATCTAATTTAGGACAAAGTTGGAATAGCTTCCTAAAGTTAAGGAATGTAAGCAGCTGTCCATTCTTGTGTACAGGAAAAATTATAGACTCAAAATGTCTTCTTGTTTACATACTCTGCTAAGATTACAAAGGAAATTCCCAGGAAAGTTACCATCTATCCCAGGGTCCAGGTGAAGTCTATAGAGAAAGTACTTGTCCCCTTGCCCTCTTCTTCTCCTGCTTGCAAAGTTCTGAGTCCTCCCAAACCTTTATTAGAATCCGCCTGCCCTAATTCTTTCACTCTCTATTTTCCCACTGAGGTCCATGGTTCCCAAATCCTTAAGACATATAAATAATATTATGGATTCCTTTTGTTAACTGTCCCCCTGGCCCATTATTTTTTTCTCTGAAGAAGGAAGAAACTATACAATATTTAAGAAAATGTCCCAATTTCCAGTGGCCCTTTATGCATAGATTATATCTCCTACAAGTCAAGAGAGAATGTGGGAATTACAAGGAAACAACTTGGGTGAGTTCACCTCTGAAAACTATCTGAAACTGTTTTGTACAAGCCAGAGAGGACCAGTTCAGATCACTCTCGAGCGGAGGGTCAGGGAACATACGTCAGTGAACTGCAAACCAAAGGCAGCCAAAAGAAGCTTAGCTGAATTCATCATCTGATAATGTGTTGACATTTCTTTCAGTTTCTCTTCACACATCATTATCAGCATCATCACACATTGAAATCTGCCTTCCATACGCAGATACGACAAACAGTTTGGTAACATCCACACTAAAGTATTGTAACTTTGCTAGTACTAAAACTCATTGTCTTTAATTTAAACGATCATCCTCTAGGGGATTCAAAAGTTTAAAAACAAACAAACAATTCATCATTATGAATATCATGTGAATATCATCAATTAATATGGCAAGGATGTGCCAAGGAAGTGAAATTATTCCTACAAGGGCACATACTTTGTGGCAAGAAAGGGGGAGGCGATAACAGATTTGAAAGAACAGGTCACGTTGTGGGGCACCTGAGTGGCTCAGATGGTTAAGAGTCTGCCTTCGGCTCGGGTCATGATCCCAGGGTCCTGGAATCGAGCCCCACGTCAGGGTCCCTGCTCAGTGGGGAGCCTGCTTCTCCCTCGCCCACCCCCCCCACCCCCCCACCCCGCCCCGCCGCTTGTGTTCCCTCTCTGTGTGTCTCTCTGTCAAATAAATAAATAAAATCTTAAAAAAAGAAGAAAAAAAGAACAGGTCATGTTGTAATAGAACAATAATGGAACAAAACAGACTCCTCAATGCGGTGAAGAGATTTAAGTCACAATACCCTTTAATCCGCAGGCTTGTTCCTCCTGCTCTGGAGCTCTCTGCCTTGGCTTCCTGTAAATGATGTGTGGGTGGTACTCTCCCTCAGCCACGGGATGCTTTTTGACGGGCTCAATGAAGAAGTCTCCATGTGGTAGATGGAAAAACCCAGTCTGTAAATATACATAATACAAAGGTCTATTTGAATCACTTCTGTATCTATGCAGAGAAAAGTAGTAAAGTGAAAATTACATAGATTGTGATGACCCCTTAAAACCCATAAGACCAGTGCTTTCAGAATCTGCCATCTTATCTCACAGAAAAGCTACACATAAATAAGTTAATGAGATGTCTTTATAGTCATAGTTATTCAATGTTTTTAAATCATGGATCCCTTTGAGATTCCAATGAAAAAAGTGTACCTATACGCATGTATCCAAAATGTGGCATGCAATGTTGCAGGTTCATTCCCCTGTCCCTAAAACCCATTGCTGGGTATCTATGAATCTTATATTAAGAACCAATGCTTCCCAGTTGCCCTATTATGGAGCTGGTACCCATACGCCATATTCCATTGACAATTTTTTGGAACATTTACTTGTATGGGGGTCATCCAGCTACACGTTCACACAGCTGCCTGAAGTGTTTTTGCCACAGTGCTCTCATGGAAACAAAAAAATCTGAGACTGAGTTTCCAGGAGTCCACAGTGCAAAGTCCTCCCCGTCAGTTTCCAGGGGAGGGGGGCACTCTCATGCACAGATATGGGAATCAGTGATATGCTGGAAAAAGCTCTTCGATGAATCACTCTTTCTGGAGGTCAGGTCTAGAAGGAAAATTTCTAGTGCCAATTTGAGATGTTTAGAAAACTCCTTTGCCAACGATCTCCTAGGATGGACTTAAGGCTCAGGATCTGAATTTTATATTAATGAAAAAAAGAACTTGCCTAGAAGACCTGCCTAAGGCATCACACTGAGGTGATCAGGAGCTCAGGCTCTGGAATTAAACTGGCTTCAATCCCAGCTCCTTCACTTAGGAGCATTGGGACCTTGGGCAAATGACTTGCTCAGTTTCAGCTTTCTCAAGTGAAAAATGGGGATAATCAAGGCTTGTTATGAAAACCAAATGAGTTAATATATGCAAAGCTCTTAGAAAAGGGCCTGGCTCGTAGTCTTAACTATCATTAGTCTCTTTCCAGATTTTATGTCATTTCATTGTATTAGGGTCAATATAGCCGTTCAGTGAATAATACGTTCGCAAAAGTAAACCTGGAAACACTGGGAGCTTAAGGAAACTGTGAAGGCTTCCAAGTTCAAGCCCCCTCACCATACCTCAGCAAGCCAGGGCTGCCCTGCTCTGCGGATGAGCCTGAAGACTGAGCAGCCCCCACACTTAAAAGGCAAGAGGGGCTCCATGAAAGGAGGCTGCTCTCTATGGACAATCCCTGACTTGGATGTCTTTCCAAAATGTTTGCTTCATTGGATCAGTAACATAACCAGATCTTAACATAAATCTCATAATTGGCTTCCTGTTTTGATTACTGACTTTGAAATATCTTTAATAACAAGAGGAACAGAAAAAAAAAGGCACACTTTACTGGCAGTCATAAGAACAGCTATGTGACTTTGAGGAGGTTACCCAACCTGCAAAAAAAAAAAAAAAAAAATGCCTACTACTTCACAGGGCTGTTCGAGGGATCAAATGAGCTAAGGCTTATAAAAGTGCCATGCAAAGTACTCTACAGATGCAAGGTGGTTGTGTTTTCCCTGAGGAATCCCATGGGACATAAAGAACTGACAAGATCCAGATTGTAATAAAATAGCTGCAAACAGACTTGCACAGTGTTGAGATTTGGTTCCATTTCTACTCTGAGACAAAGAGCAGGGACATGAGGAGAAGTAAGCCTGTTGCTGATAAAGCTCATTTGTTCCACAGAAACAAGGAGGACTCAAAGACTCCTCAGGGAAGGCTGGTGCGGGGTCCTTTTGTGCAACTGCTATCAACCCAATATGGATGGCCCTGAAGAAAAAACAAGAAGGAGTCATTGGTATTTCTTTAACCTCAAATTTTGGACCCAGGTGGTACAGAAGAAACAGATGCGGCTCCGGCTGAGAACATAATAACTATTTATAAGCAACATGAATGAGAATGCCTGAAAGCCAAACAAGCATTTTCCTAAAGGCTTACTTGCATCTGCATTCTTCCACGAGGCCAGCCTTGCACCCGGAAATTACCTACTCAGTCTAAATATTTCTCTGAAGCTGGATGGTGACACCTAGGAGAGCTGGCTGACCCACCAGCTGGAGGGAAACAGGACACCTGCTCACATGCACGGACCCCTTGTGTGGGTCACACAGAAGGGGAGGGGATGAAGAGGCAGCCACTGGTTTGGAGGAGAGTGAGGGAAGAAGATTTCCCAGCAGAGCTCCTTCTCCACCAACATATAAACACGGAGCTTTAGACGAGTATCCAGGTGGCCACGGGTTATTGGTCTCTTCTCACCTAACCAGAGCCAGGTCACACTGGAAGAACTCGCTGCCTATGGTTTGCTTTCCAAACGAAGGACAGGCTCTATGCTTTCCTGAAGCGAACCGCCCAAGAGAATCACCTTCTCCTATTACCAGTTCTGGAAGAGGCACTCTTCATTCCAATCTTCTCTAGAACAGACTTGCACAGTGTTGACTGTGCAAGTCTGTTCTAGACCTGCTGACCTTTCTGAGATCTCTGAAGAAGAATAGGGAATGGACTTGAAAAAAAAGTATCCAATTCACTGGGGGCTTGTACTCTGTTCCCAGAAGAACCAGGGCAGAATGAACATCAGACAGAAGCTCAAGGAGGACAAATCTGCCCTTTCTCTCCATTGTCACCTACTCTTCCCCCTCAGTCTCCAGTAGTCTCAGCACACTGCTGACTCCCTTTTGGAAAGAAACTCACGTCCTTGTTTTAACTAAGTTATAAATATCTGTGAATGCTTCCTGAGGCTATCTTCTAAGAATTGTTTTAAATAAACTTTATTTTGAAGATTTATAAACATACAAAAGGATATACAAATCATAACTGTGAAGTCCCATAAATCTTCTATTGATGGAACACCTAAATGGAGAAACAGAACATTCCCAGCAGAAACTCCCTATTCCCCTCCCAGTCAATACCATCCCCCCCACAGAGGTAAGCATTATTTTGATTTCTAACACTAATACATTAACTTGAAGTCCATCTTTAATTTTTTACAGGAAGCATTATTTGATACAAAAGAAAAAAAAAATGTCTACTAGTTCATTTCAAGTGTTAGGGACAGACTGGTGGAAAAGATTTTAAGGCAGGTGGATTTCTTAAAGTCCATTAAATCAGACTCTTCAGATTGCTTTATACTCTTGAGGCAAGCCCAACCGGTGGGCATGAGGCGAAGGGCTGAGCCACCTTGGTGCGAGGCAGTAGCATTGAACCTCTACTGCTCTCTGCTAAGGAAAGGGGGAGAAGGACTTGCACAGACTCTTTAGAACCAACTTATTTTCCCCAGTCTCAGATTGAGAATAGTTGCCTACAACCTCTTCTCCCTCTCCCATCAAGTGTTAGTCATCTTGATGTAACTGACATTATACTTCCGTGAGTGCGATGATTTAGGGCCCAGTGGGAAACTGGCAGTGTCTAACAAGGAATTTGTGAATAGAGTGTTCTAGAATCACACAACCTAGAGACCCTGAAGAGTCACCTACCTATGCTGGCAGCCTCCTAGGTAAAACCTAGCAGACTGAAGGCTAACAACAATGGTCTTATAAAAGACATAGGAAAGAATTACCAAATAGTTCTGACACTCCGGGTCCTGGGCTGCACAGCTCAAGGGGGTGCTGTTCACATAAGAAAAAGCTGTGAATTGTACCCCCTGGAGCTGTAAAATGGAACAGTGCTGCCAAAACTGAGCAACCTGTCCTGGAAAGAAATTCCTTTTCATTTGAAAATTTCAGAAGTTACCAGATCAACTTTTTCTTCCCATGGGGACGAAGACAACATGAGCAACATATTGGTTTGGGATAAAGAGACACCCAAGATACTCATCACAGTACATGAATCACTGGAAAAGATACCACCTGTTGCCCATTATAATACACAGGAAAGAGGATAAAGATGCACCCCCACAATCATCCTTATTGATTATCAATCTGTATCTGTCACTTGGCCAGCCCTGTGCTAAGAACTCTAAGACGGGTATATAAACCTCAAGGTTTATAATGCAGCCAGAAGACAAGACTTGATATACAGCACCCCTGAGAAAGGTGTGTATTTGGGGGGGTGGAGGGTCCCTCCCTAGGTGCTACAGATTCCAGTGCTATGGTTCAGGGAAGATGAAGACCAGTGAGGGTGAGTGCTTTTAGAGGGCAAACACAGAAGACTGCACTTCTATAGTCTCCAAACACGTGGCACAGCCCGAAAGCCATGACAGCCTCCCAGAATCACTAACTTCTTTTGTTGCTGGTCTGTAGCAGGCAGAGCATTTTATCATTTAATATGTAACCAGGACCCTAAACCAGGACTAGAAGTTAAGAGATGACAGAAGCCTCAGAATATAGATGTAAGACCACTGGGAAGATTCCCCCAGGAGTACCTCACCCTCTGCTTGACCCCAAGAGCTCCCTGACTGGCCCGCATGGAGCCAATGAGGGGAGCGACTGGTAATGTCATAGATTCATGAAGATTTTCCATATTATTCTTAGTGATACTAATTCATGTGGTGTGAGGAGATAAAGCTCAAGCCAGGAAGACATTCTCTGGTGCATCCACTTGGTAGTTACCATATGTAGGGCAGATACTATAACAATACAGATCTGGTCCCTACCTCTTAGAACAGTGCTGCCCAAAGAACTTCCTGTGATGATGGAGATGTTTTATATCTGCACCATCCAATTTGATAGCGACGAGCCACATGTTGTTACTGAGCATTTGAGACGTGGCTAATATAACAACAGAACCGAAGTTTAATTTCATTTAACCTTACTTTTTAAAATTTTTCATGTTGAGTATAGTTGAGAGGTGTACAACATAGTGAGTCTACAAGTCTATACATTATGCTATACTTACTACAAGTATAGTCACCCTCTGTCACCATACAAGGCTATTACAATATCACCGACTATATTCCTTATGCTGTGCCTTTTATTCCCTTGACTTATTCATTTCATAACTGGAAGCATATATCTCCCACTCCCCTTCACCCATTTTTCCCATCCCCCTAGCCCCCATCCCCTCTGGCAATCACCAGTTCTGTCCTCTGTATTCAAAGGTCTCATTCTGCTTTTTGTTTGTTTTATTGTTTTATTCATTTGTTTTGTTTTCAGTTTCCACATATGAGTGAAATCATATGGTATTTCTCTTTGTCAGCCTTATTTCACTTAGCATCATATCCTCTAGGTCCAACCATGTTGTCACAAATGGCAAGATCGCATCCTCTTTTATAGCTGCATAATATTCTCTCTATATGTGTCTGTGTGTGTGTGTGCATGTGTGTGTGCGTGTGTACACACGTCTTCTTTATCCATTCATCTATCAATAGACATTTAGGTTGCTTGCATATCTTGGCTACTGTGAATAATGCTGTAATAAACAGAGGAGTGTGTGTATATTTTTGAATTAGTGTTTTCATTTTCTTTGGGTAAATACCCAATAGTAGAATTACTGAATCGTAGAGCAAAGCTGGAGGTAACACAATTCCAGATTTCAAGATTTATTACAAAGATGTATTAACCAAAACAGCATGGTACCAGAACAAAAACATACACCCAAATCAATGGAATAAAATAGAAAACCCAGAAATAAACTCTTGCTTATATGGTCAATTAATCTATGACAAAGGAGGCAAGAATATACAATGGGGAGAGAGAGTTTCTTCAACAAATGGTGCTGGGAAAACTGGACCACTTTCTAATACCACACACAAAAATAAACTCAAAATGGATTAATGGCCTAAATGTGATACCTGAAACCATAAAAATCCTAGAAGAGAACACAAGCAGTAATTTCTTTGACATCAGCTACAGCAACATTTTTCTAGCTATGTCTCCTCAGACAAGGAAAACAAAAGGAAAAGGAAACTATTGGGACTACATCAATATAAAAAGCTTCTGCACAGTGAAGGAAACCATCAACAAAACAAAAAGACAACCTACTGAATAAGAGAAAATATTTTCAAATGATACATCCAATAAGGGTTTATATCCAAAATATATAAAGAACATTTATGGCTCAACGCCAAAAAAATACGATTAAAAATAGGGAGAGGACCTGAATACACATTTTTCCAAAGACATACAGATGGCCAACAGACACATGGAAAGATGCCCAACATGACTCATCATCAGGGAAATGCAAATCAAAACCACAATGAGATATTACCTTAAACCTGTCAGAATGGCTACCATCAAAAAGATAAGAAATAACAAGTGTTGGCGAGGACGTGGAGAAAAAGGAAACCTTGTGCGCCGTTGGTGGGAATGCCAACTGTGCAGTCACTCTGGAAAACAATACGGAGGTTCCTCAAAAAAATTAAAAATAGAAATGCCATATGATCCAATTTCATTTAACTTCAATTATTATCTTGAATTAAAACAGCCACAGGTGGTTAATAGGTACATCGGACTGCATATTTCTAGAGACTGGCTGATGACTGAAGGAGATCCATAGCATAGGCATCATACAGTGATGAGTGCTATAATCAAGGCAAATCTGAAGACCTGCCTTAAAAGAAAAACAAACTGCAAAAATGTGACATTTCACTGTAACAGTTTGTTTTTTAAGATCAAGTCAATCAGGGGACGCCTCGGTGGCTAAGTTGGTTAAGCATCTGCCTTTGGCTCAGGTCGTGATTCCAGAGTCCTGGGATCGAGTCCCACATCGGGCTCCCTGCTAAGCAGGGAGCCTGCTTCTTCCTCTGCCTGCCACGACTTCTGCTTGTGCTCTCTCTCTCTTTGTTAAATAAATAAATAAAATCTTTAAAAAAAAAAAAGATGAAGTCAATCAGGAGCCAACTTGGAAACACCAAGGTACTGACACAGACTTCAGAGCAATTAGAGAAATAAGTAGCTATAAACAATCCAACACTTGCCAAAATTAAAATGAACCATTTGGCAGGACAAGGGCTGTGTGAGGGGGCTGCCATTGTCCTGAGACCAGAATGGAAGGGGTGTGGATGTCCCAGCAGGAGCCTGGGACAGGACTCATGATCATATAGAATTGGAAGCCAGGTTCCACTTCTAGAAAGAGTTGTCCCACTAAGAGCCCTGAAATATCAACCTACATGTCCTCATACTTCTCCCATGCTCTTCAGAGAAGCCTACCACAACCCTAACATACACAAGACCACATCCCACTCACTGGCTGGCAGTTCAGAGTCTAAATAGTAGAAAAAACAAATCTCTTCATTAAAAAAACTGATGGAGTGGATTCCAAAAAATATATAAGATCAAAAAGTTACGATAGGGTCTATTAAGAAATAGCTTGAGCTGTGTGATCTTGGTCAAATTAGTCAATACAATGAGTCCCAGTTTTCTCATCTGTAAAATGGGGCATCATCTATCTTAATTTGCAGGGTTGTAAATATCAGAGACATTGTATGTAAAATGCCTAGCAGAAGGATTTACCGCATTTATTGGCACTCAATAAACGCATAGAAGCTCATGTGGTCAGAGCATCATCCACAGTACAATACACACAACAATACAAAGTGGTGATGAAAGCAAGTCTCTCAAGTCCATCTGCTCAGCTCATCTCTTAGCTACAAGTAACTTAACTTCTCTGGGCCCCAATTTCCTCATTTGAAAAATACGAATAGTGATAGTAACTTGCTAACTAACTTATTAAAAGTTGTCATGTGTATTAAATGAGTCAGTGTAAAGCACTTGGATGAATGTTAGCACATAATAAGTGCCCTATAAGTGTTAGCTATTAGCTATTGTGATAGTCTAAGGAAACATTTCCCCCAGATGCTTGGTGTGATGGTGAATTTTATGTGCCACCTCAACTGGCCATGGAATGCTCTGATTAAATATGACTTCTGCATGTATGTGAAGGTTTTTCCATATGACATTAGCATTTGAATTCAGTGGGACTCGGTAAAGGAGAACGCCCTCCCTAGTGTGGACATCACCCAACCCCTTGAGAGTCAGATCTTCTGGGATTTATACACAGACTGGGATTTATACACCATCAGCTCCCCTGCTTCTCAGGGCTTCAGACTCAGATTTAATTATTCCATGGTTTGCTTGGTTCCCCAGCTTGCAGATGGCAGATCGTGGGAGTCATCTTCCATAAACGTGCTAGCCAATTATTGACAATAAACCTCCTGTATGTACGTATATACTACACTAACCAGGGAGAATCAGTGGTGACCTGGCATACACTGAGTTGTCTGAAAAAATCTGAGAGGAGACAGAATTAATAGATTTCTCTTTCTTCCTTTAATAGTCTGAGAGCTCGAAGTAACAGTGGAGGCCTTCTAATCAAACCTCCAAAACATCACAGGCATCTCCTCAGGCTGGAGGGCCGATTTTCTGGGCTTCTCTCAGGCAGAATCGAGCTTCACTCCCAAGTTGGGATTTCTTCAAATGAAGGAAGGCTGAAATCTTCAATAAACTTAATTTCACGTCACTAGGTCAACCATGGATGCCTAGTCTTGGCCTCCTTTTCCCCTGAAAACAGAATCTGCAGCAGTTTCTCTGCTTCTAATGGGAAAAACCAGACTTTGGAGACAAGGCTGAGTTACCAGTCAATTCCAGCACTAACAAGCAGTGTAACTTTGCACAAGTAATTCAGTTTCTCTGAGCCTGTTTCCTCATCTGTAAAATGGTGATCACAGCATGTTCTTTGCTGAGGAGCTTTAGTAAGAACTGAATAGGGCAATATATAAACTCACCCAAACAGAGCCTGGCCTTCAGTAAATGTTTCCATCTCTTATGGATTTTCTCAAGGTGATGGTATTTGGACTCTTTTCTGAAATTAAATCATTTCTTCATCTTGCAGCATGGCGAACATAGTTGTTTATTTCTGAAATTACTCAGGTTTTGGCTCCAGAAGAAAACTTTCTACTCACGTAAGGGTAGAAAAGCTGTCTCTCAATTCGTTGTTCTCACTAGATAATACTTGGAACTAAGTGCATTTATTCCATTCTAATTCCCAAGAGCTGTTCACATAGATTCACTGACTGTTGTTCTTATTAGGGAAGAAAGACTAAGTCCCTGACAGAAGAACAGCCACTCAGCCCACTGAAGTGGATCTTTAGAAATAAGAACACAATGACAATACAAAGAGAACAAGGCATCAGATGGTCCACCTAATTCTAATTTTAATGTGCAAAGGAATCATGGAAAGCTTATTAAAAATGCATATGCCCAGGAGTCTTGCCCAGAGATTCTCGTCAGTACATCTAATGTGTACCCAGGAATCTGCATTTTAGCAAGCACTCTGGGGTTTTTGATACAGATAATCCACGTGTCATACTTTGGAAAAATGACACTATCCCATTAGGTGGTGCTTGATTATTTCTATCTTCTCCTACCATCAAACCAGTATAACACTAAAGAATGGAAAGATACTAGCAATGACCCCAATTAGACATTTAGTTCATCTCAACCAAAAGAAGTTTCAGCTATAACAGTTGTTGACTACAGTTTGTGGAGAATGTTCCCCTGAATCTTAGGTTCACAGAGAATGCCCATAACATCTTAAGAGATCAGGGCAATACAAGATGCCAAAAAAAGTTTAAAACATTCTAGGAAGTAGATTCTCTAATAGAGTAAATGTTTTGGATTTGAAATGTGGAATCATTTGATATTAAGAAGACGGGACATCTGAAAGAGCTAGCTTGACACAAATGCTGAAGAACCCCACCAAACCTGTTATTCCTGAAAATTAAAAAAGGAATTTCATTACATCTCAAACCATGCATTCCTAGATAGGCTAACAAAATCAAGGAGCGTCAGCTAAGAGACACTGGAGCAACCAGAAACTCATCAGAACTTCCCTCTCCCACAGTCTTCAGGGACAGGGAGGGAGCCTCCTGGATGACAATGTCTTACAAAATGGTCTTTCCAGTCCTGAGCAAAAGGAGGAATTGTCAGAGACTTAAGGTCATTTCTGACTACTTCTCCTTCTCTCAATAATCGTCTATCAGAAAAACTTCATTCCTCAGAATTTCTCTATGGCTTTGCCCTTGTGGGGGAGAAGCTCTATGTAGCAAGCCATGTTTGTCATCACCGGAAAATTGGAAGTCCCACTAAAAAGAAGGGCGAAACTGCCAGCACACTGGAAGCCCAGGAAACATGTTATTAGGAAGAACAATGGGAGAGAACCAGCTTTGCAGAAGTGAAAGCACTTTCTCCCATGGGGAGCAGTAAGATTTAGCCAAGATACAGCACTCTTTTTTCATCATGCCCCAGCAAGTCATCATTCTCAGTCCAGAAACCATCCTCCACTTTAAGGACACAAAGCCCTTCCTGGGCTGTAGAGAACATGGCCCTGGCTCTGCTTCTCCCACCATGATGGGCAACAGTTCCTGGCTGGGAGTCCTCCCACGTGGGCAGGAGAGAACACGGCAGCCAGCCAAGACTGTTGCTGCGGCTGCCAAAGTGATTCTGGCCTGAAACACAGCATTCCAGGGATGGTTAACAGTGGTCTAGGGCCAAAGGTGGATGTCTTCTCTGGTGGCCTGAGGATGGGAGAAGTCAAACCATGAGGAAATTTGATAGATGTTAGCTTCACTAAGTGCCACAGCAGAAAAAGGGTAAGAAAAAAAAAAAAAAGAAAAGAAACCAAAAAGGAAAAGGAAAAAGAGGTCTAGTATGAGATGTTAAAGACATGAATGTGAACACTGGTACTTATAACCTCATTACATCTCTAAAATGAAAAGATAAAAAAAAAAAGATTTGCCTTCTCAAGGGCTCTTTCCTTAAAGAATAAGTCTATACTCACAGTCTCTCCTTTCTACACTCCCCTGAAGTCACAACTACAGCAGAACAAATGTCAGTGATTTGTAATCCCCCACTGTCCTGTAGGAACAGGTCTGCGTAACTAGTATTTTTGGCCAAGAACAAAATCTTCCTCGGCAGAACGGACTTCCCCATCCTTGAAGACAACATTGAAGTGGTAAGGGGAAGAAAAAGAGCAGCTCAGAGAGTCCTAAATGACTATGTTTAAGAAAGAAGCAAGAAGTTGAGAGTCCCAGAAATGAGCCAGGTGTAGACAAAGCAGCCCCTGGAGATGGAGAAACCAGAAGGAAAAGGATCCACAGAGGATCGGAGAGATACAACAGCTGGCAGCCAAAGTGAAAGCTTTGCAAAAAGAAAGTGGAGCTTTTTCCTTGAAGCACAATAGGAAATGTACAGTATAAACTCTTACCATTTTCACCTGTGAAATCTTCAGTAAAAGAAACATTTTCTCTATTACTTTGATGGGACTAGAAGTGCTGTGTCCTCCTCCAAAGATGGCATGGGAAGAAAAAGAGAGGAGAGTCACTGAAGCAATACATAGAGAGAACCTCTTTTTCTCTTTCAGCAGAAGTGAGAGTGCCTGCTCACGGCAAGTAGGAAGGGCAGTTGGGAAAGTGGTCTGAGGAATGGGAGAAGATACCACCATTGTATGGAGCCAGGCTAAAGGCTCAGCTGTCATGGAGCCACTGAAAAGCCAGTCATAGGAAATGACAAACTAAGCAAATGCAGGAGAGGTTGTGGTCAGAAAAGGGAATATTAACATTTAAGTATTCATATGTGATGAAGTTAAGGATCTTGAAATGGGGAGATTGTTGACCCAATATAACGAGAAGTGTCCTTACAAGAGGGAAGCAGGAGGGTCAGAGGGAGTAGAAGGAGATGTAAAGACAGAAGCAGACATTGGAGGGATGGAGGAAGGGGCCACAGGCCAAGGAGCACAGGGGCCTCTAGAAATTGAAAATGGCAAGAGAATAGATTATTCCATGAAGTCTTCCAGAAGGATGCAGCCCTAATGATGCTTAATTTTTGACTTCTGACCTCCGGGACTATAAGAGAATAAATCTGTGTTGTTTTAAGCCACTCTGTTTGTGGTCATTTCTTACAGCAGTCTCAGGAATCTCCTATATCTGGGGAGTTAACCAAAGTTAACCCAGTCACAGAAGTCTAGGGAAGGGGGAGTCAAAAAGGTTAAGGATCCATGAGGTTCAGGTGTTGGCCTTGACACACAATAAAAAATACATTTCACATCAAGACTCCAGTACATAAGCAAAACCAACGTTTCAGGAATTCACGCTTCCCTCCTTTCCTATGTAGGAGGCATTCTGATATATTCCATTCTGTGTTACTCTATTTCGTTTAATTTAAATTCTGGTTCCAACACACGAAGTTGATTTCACATCCTTGTAATGGATTACAACCTGCTGATTCAAAAACATTGATATGGTGCTTGGACTTTATTGCTCGATCTGGATCTGAGTTCTTTTTTTTTTTTTTTAAATACATCAAGTGAATTTATTTTCTGAAGATGTCATAAGCATTCCTTTTTTTTCTTTTTAATTTTTTATTGTTCTGTTAATCACCATACATTACATCATTAGTTTTTGATGTAGTGTTCCATGATTCATTGTTTGTGCATAACACCCAGTGCTCCATGCAGAACGTGCCCTCTTTAATACCCATCACCAGGCTAACCCATCCTCCCACCCCCCTCCCCTCTAGAACCCTCAGTTTGTTTTTCAGAGTCCATCATCTCTCATGGTTCGTGTCCCCCTCCGATTTCCCCCCTTCATTCTTCCCCTCCTGCTATCTTCTTTTTTTTTTTCTTAACATATATTGCATTATTTGTTTCAGAGGTACAGATCTGTGATTCACCAGTCTTACACAATTCACAGCGCTCACCATAGCACACGCCCTCCCCAGTGTCTATCACCCAGCCACCCCATCCCTCCCACCCCACCCCCCACTCCAGCAACCCTCAGTTTGTTTCCTGAGATTAAGAATTCCTCCTATCAGTGAGGTCATATGATACATGTCTTTCTCTGATTGACTTATTTCGCTCAGCATAACACCCTCCAGTTCCATCCATGTCGTTGCAAATGGCAAGATCTCATTCCTTCTGATGGCTGCATAATACTCCATTCTTATCCTGAGTCTCTGCTCTCTTCCTGTGTGACCTTGGTCGAATTGGTTGATTGACGAGTCTCAGGCTCTTAGTATGAGCAATAGGGAGTGCCTACTTGATAAAGCTGTTATGAAGAATAAAGGAACTATTATGAAGAATCACCTATTACAGTGGCTGGCACACAGCATTAATTAAGAAATAATGGTGGCTTTCCCTGAAATCAGAGAATCTTATCATCATAAGACCCTTCAAAGGTTCCATTTTGCAGCTTATACCGGAACTATGTCCTCAACTCCATGCATCCACACCTCAAATGCACTTCTACTAACAAAAGATAATTTCTCAAGGTATCCACTATTGCTAAATTACTTTAATTTTTAGAAATCCCTTCCCTTTGTGGAGTTAAAAATCTTTGTCCCTATAACCTCCACTCATCATCTTAGTTCTGTCTTCTGGAGTCACACTGGAATATGTCTGATATCTTTGGTATATAGTATTTACTTAATTATATTGGATGACATTTATCAGGTGCCACTAAGAGTTCTCTTTTCAGGATAAATGTCTCCATTTCCTTCAACCCTTTTTTATTTCCTATTGTGCTCATTCGTCAGCACTCTGGTTAATCTCCCTGGAACCATACTACAGCTTGTCAATATTTCTCTTAAAATGACACCAGAATTGGGGGCGCCTCGGTGGCTCAGTCGGTTAAGCGGCTGCCTTCGGCTCAGGTCATGATCCTGGGGTCCTGGGATCAAGCCCCGCATCGGGCTCCTTGCTCAGCGGAGAGCCTGCTTCTCCCTCTCCCGCTGCCTGCCTCTCTGCCTACTTGTGCTATCTCTGTCAAATAAATAAATAAAATCTTTAAAAAAAAATTGACACCAGAATTGAGCATTGGGAGTCTAGCGCTCCAATGCCATCAACCTCGGAGAAATAAAATAGTGGGAAAAGTATAATTTTTTCCTTCACAATAATCAAATCCTGCAGGGAAGAAATCAGTAAGGCAAAAATTTGGTCTAATAAGGACTTACTTCTTTTACTAGGACTTAACAAAAAGATCTCTTTTCTCCATGGTATTACATGGGGTCCAGGAAATGAGCTCTAGAACTGAGGAAAATACATCATGACAACACTGAAGATAGAATGTCTCAGTGACCACTGAAGTTTAATGATTATTTTTTTCTTAAACAGGCCCTGAGTTGGAAACAAACTGAGGGTTGCTGGAGTGGGGGGTGGGGTGGGAGGGATGGGGTGACTGGGTGATGGACACTGGGGAGGGTATGTGTTCTGGTAAGCGCTGTGAATTGTGCAAGACTGTTGAATCTCAGATCTGTACCTCTGAAACAAATAATGCAATATATGTTAAGAAAGAAAAAAAGAAGAAGAAGAATGTAGCAGGAGGGGAAGAATGAAGGGGGGGAAATCGGAGGGGGAGAAGAACCATGAGAGACAATGGACTCTGAAAAACAAACTGAGGGTTCTAGAGGGGAGGGGGGTGGGAGGATGGGTTAGCCTGGTGATGGGTATTGAGGAGGGCACGTTCTGCATGGAGCACTGGGTGTTATGCACAAACAATGAATCATGGAACACTATATCTAAAACTAATGATGTAATGTATGGGGATTAACATAACAAGAAAAAAAAAAAAAAAAAAACAGGCCCTGAGTTGACCAGACATCTTCTTCATTAGAGTGTGATTTCCCTGCCATTCGGACCATTCCCTCAGCATCCTAGCGGAGACGGCCGGTTAACAGTTTATGGCAGTGCTGTTTGGGGTATGAACACACCACACCAAAAGCAGCCCTCGGCAAACGGTTCCAATCACTGCAAAATGAGCAGACAGTGCCTGCCTCGAGATTACATTTCAGGGGAGATGTTGATTTCCAGAGTACATATGAATGATGTGTCTTTTCCCAATGTTTTATTTCAAAAAATTTCCACTGAGGGGGCGCCTGGGTGGCTCAGACGTTAAGCGTCTGCCTTCGGCTCAGGTCATGATCCCAGGGTCCTGAGATCGAGCCCCACATCAGGCTCCCTGCTCGGTGGGAAGCCTGCTTCTCCCTCTCCCACTCCCCCTGCTTGTGTTCCCTCTCTCGCTGTGTCTCTCTCTGTCAAATAAATAAATAAAATCTTTAAAAAAAAAAAAATTTCCACTGAGAATTCAAGGAATAGTATAACAAATACCCCTATGCCATTACCTAGATTCGACAAATATTAGTATTTTTCCACCTCTGAAATGGATATGCTGCATTATTTGAAGGTAATTTGCAGACACTGTGGGAGTCCCGCATTAAATACTTCAGCATGCTTGTCTTAAGAAGCAGATATTGTCTTAGATAATCGCAGTTCCATTACCTCACCTAAGAAAATTAGTAATAATTCCATAACATAACCTAATTTTCATTCCATGTTCGAATTTCCCGTATTGTCCCCAAATGCTTTTTAGAGCTAGTCACCGTTTGTTTGTTTGTAACCAGAATCTAATAACGTTTAATACAATGCATTTGGTTGTTATATAATAAATTGTTTTTTTTAAGTAATTCATATTACCTCAAGCACATAGCTTAATAAAGTGGAATATTTCCTAAAAGCCTGTGATGAAAAGCAATAATCTTTTGTTCTACCTCACCCAATCCCCAGAGGTAATGACTTTTGGCTTTTTTAACCCTATTCTTCTAGAAGATATCTCCATATTTCTAAATAACATGCTGGGGTTTTTTGTTTGTTTGTTTTAATCAGTTCTAGACCTTATCTGAGGTACTGTTCCTGCCATAATAGATAAAGCTTTGGCTCCCTTACACAATCCCTCTGCCATTCTCTCAGTATCAGTACTTCCCTCAAACCAATACAAACAACTGTGTTTACATTATTAAAGCAGCATCAAGGCAAACCTGGTCCTCCGCCAGTATGTGCAGATACAACTTACCAGCAGGTACCTACTCTCACGGGCTGGTCTCAATACCGTACAAGTTACTAGTATTTTCTTTCTTGTGTAGCTTTTCGTTTTTCTTGGAATCTTATCTTTTCTTATTGCATTGCCTTCTTTGTTACTACAATCCATCCTTTTAAAATCCCCAGCATACCAGGCATTATTCTACGGAGTTCCCTTTTTTCTTAGAGGCTTCCCGAGGAGCTCTCCATCTCCCTGCTCCACGCTGGCCTTGGGGCTCCCAGGCCAGCCCCCGGCCAGTATCTGGGGACTCCCCAGAGGGCACCTCCA
The DNA here is from genome assembly GCF_964656455.1 of Halichoerus grypus. NCBI lineage: Eukaryota > Metazoa > Chordata > Mammalia > Carnivora > Phocidae > Halichoerus > Halichoerus grypus. The sequence goes on from NC_135713.1 coordinate 26,481,680, forward strand.
GGTGAGATCCACTGATTTCAGGGTTCTCCCATCAGCGTGTCTGCTTTATCCGGCATCCAATTTTAAAATTGAGGAATCTAATATCTTTCCTGACTCTCCATCCTTTTTTAGATGGCCTTCACCTCTCTCCCCAGAAAGCTCAGGGATCTTCTCTTTACCCACACTACTTAGAAATTTCACAATTATGTGCCTTCGAGTGAGTCTTCTTCCACCCACTGTACTGGACACTAAATGTACCTTTCATTCCAGAGACTGTGTCTCTGGAAAAATAGTTATGAAAACTAGTCTTGGTTGTTAGACCTCCTGGACTGCTCTGCCATTTCCCTTACTTTTCATCTCATATTTTCCAAGCATCTTGCTTATCTACTTTTTGAGAGATTCTCTTGGCTTTATCTTCCACTATTTCTATTTGTTTCTTTCTAAATTTTACCAATCCTTTTTTCTTTCCCCAGAAAGCTCTTTTTTTTCCCCAGAAAGCTCTTTCTTGACCTCTAACTTGTTCCTTTTCACAGTATCATCTTGTTTTATGGACACAATCTATTCCAGAATATTTCTATGAACACTAATGAAAGGTTCTGAGGTTTCTTACTTGTTTGTTTCCTTCCTTTCTGCTTTCTGCATTATCTGATTTCTCCAATGTAATTTTTCCTGTTTATTTATTTTGCTCTACTTATTTCATGTTGGATGTTTTCCAAAAATATCTTGACATCCTTGCTTACCCTTCCATATTTATGAGGGGGTCCTGAAAAGCCGGTGAGGTGCTCTATGCTGGCATGGAGGACTTTTGACTGTTGAAGGAGAGGTCTGACAGGTACCTGATCTTTATGGACGGAGGATTTCTTAAATGCTGGACTGTAAAGGTCTTTTTTCTGAGCCATTTAATTCCCACCAGTCTACTGCTGAGTGGATAGACACCTGGCAGAAGTAAATCTGCCCAAGGTTGTGGAAGCAGACAACCATTCCATTTTCAGCTCCAGCCTGCAGCTTCCAGCCTCCCTGCCCTCCGTCACATCCAGAATCTCCAAGTCCCAAATCCCTCTGGAGGCTCCTATGTCAAATCAACTTTCTTTTTGTCTATATCTCACCAGTGTGCACACTTAGCCATGAAACCTTAGCTATTAATTGTCCCACTTTTGTCTCCTAGAATGTTGTCAAAATCTCATATCCTAGGATGGCTCCTCCCTTATTCTCAGTTACTGTTAGGAAGGCGACCTACTCTTCCATCTACCATCTTTGAAAACTCGTTGATGGTTTTAGGAACATTGAATATAAAAACAATTAGATTAATTAAACATACTTCTAACACATTTTAATAGACAATGAGTTAAACCTTCTCACTGACACCAAAGAGATTATAACATTAAATTCCTCCTTTTTAAAACTTAGAAAAATAAGTCTACTTCTTTTTTACTTCACAATTTTAAAACTGTTTATGCCCAAATAGTACATAATGGAGAAATGATACATGTCACAAAACAGTAAAAATCCCTTCTAATAGAATAATTATATATTAAAACATCATAGCACTCTTGTCAAAATCTAAATAGCACAATTTACTTAATTCTGGAAAGTATGTGGTGAGTGCCATGGAACTTTCTAAAACAGCTGAATGACAGCTGAAGTTTACCTACCATTTGTAACCTTTTCAGTGACCTCAACCCTGATGAGGGCAATGTTCTTGGAGATGAGCTGGCGTGATGCAAATGCCAACCCGTCTGACACTGAATTCATGACCTCCCAAATTACTAATGAATAGTAATTGTTAGGCAAAGAGCAGAAGTATGATCAAGAATTTGTGACCACAGCAAAAATATCAAGATGAGGGTTATTTTCTCTTTTATGCTTTTTCTATAATTCTAAATTTGATACACTATATATATATTTTATATGTGTGTGTATACACACATATATACATATATATGTTTGATATATATTTCTTTTATAAACAAAATGATTATTTTTAAGAATTTGCCAGTGGTTATCTCTATGAGACACATTTATTTCATTAAGATTAAAATACAAACTACTCCTGGGCACCTGGGTGGCTCAGTCGGTTAAGCGTCTGCCTTTGGCTCAGGTCATGATCCCAGGGTCCTGGGAGGGAGTCCCGCATGGGGCTCCTTGCTCGGCAAGAAACCTGCTTCTCCCTCTGCTTGTGCTCTCTCCCTCTGTTCCTCCCCCCACTGCTCTCTCTCTCTCTAAAAAAATAAAATAAAATAAAATGTCTACTTAAAAAATTTCAAACAATTCATTCTCTTTTTCATTAGTATTAAAATTGATGGAAACTTAATCAAAATCTGAGAATGAAAATTAAAAATCTTCCCCAGTAAAACTGTGCAATTACTCTGTCAATATGGCCACGTCATAACATTATGGTCAGGTGGACACTGTCACACGTCCAGGGAAGTCAGGGGGGACTGCTTCTGCCTTTCGGGACAATCTGCATCAAAGCAGATTGACACTGGTGCTCAGATAAGCACACTTGGGACCCCAAAACTCCACTTGTGAAATCATTTCCAAAAGAATTGATCCAAAAAAAAAAAAAAAGGAAAACAGTTTGTGCACAAATATCCATCACAGCATTATTACTAATATTAATAATAGGAAACAACCTATATGACCAACAACAGAGGGCTGGGAAGTAAACAGAGTAACATTTACACAATAGGATGTTATGCAGCAAATAAAAAAATGTGCTGTGTTTGTAATGATATCAAACAATGTTCGTTATACAAGATTAAATGAAAGGATATGACACTGGATGTTCCACATGATTCAAATTTTTAGAAATATAGAGAAAATGAAGGAAAAAATATGCCATCATTGCTGCTAGATTTCTTTTCCAATAAAAAGCTATCTTATCTGAAAAAAAATACATGTATATTCATTAACATTAACTATAGTCACTCCTGAGTTGTTGGACAATGGTTACTTTCACTCTTATACTTTTGCTGAAAACTCTGAATTTGCTACACTGGGTACCTATTTCTTATAATAAAAATAAAGTTATCTTCAAAACACTTGCTAGTGCTTTTCTTTGTATGATTATCACATAATTTTTATTTTCCCTTTGTGCCTTTCTGAATTGTTCAAATTTCTGTATTAGCATGTGATACTTTTAAAACCTGACAGAATGTATAAAATGTTGTATAAGGCTTTTGTAATTCAATGCCCTGAGTGGTAATACATGTTTTAGCTAGGAGAATAATTTTAAGGATACTAAGTGATCCCCACAGATAAAGTATGATGCTTGGGGGCTATTTATTTAGGAAGCATGGTTTTCACTGAAGTGCTTTCAGAATACATTCTGTTCCTAATAACCAGTCACCACTCTGTGCAATCACATAGCTAATTGGGGTTCGCAGGTAAAGCCGCTGAGAGCAGGGAACGGGGTGGTGGGGCTGGAGAACACGGACTGTGAGGAAGTCAGAGAGAGAAATGACAAGTACACTGGATCAGCAGAGAAGGGAAAAAGAAGAACAGAAGAACTGGAACAGGGAAGAGGGGCGAGGATGTATCTGGAGCAAGGGGAAACAGGGCAGAAAAAAAAGAGCAAAGCACGCCCTTCTTTGAAATCTGTCAAGCAGGAATTTGGAAACAACATGAAATAAACTCACTAAAAGGCAATAATACAAGGTGAGAGGTGTTCTTCATCAGTAGATAAACTAACAGGGTTCAATCAGGCACCTATTTTGTTAAAAAAAAAATGTTTTAAAGCTTTACAAAAGGGGCGCCTGGGTGGCTCAGTGGGTTAAGCAGCTGCCTTCGGCTCAGGTCCTGATCCCCAAGTTGGGCTCTCTGCTCAGCAGGGGGCCTGCTTCTCCCTCTCCCTCTGCCGCTCCCCCCTTCTTGTGCACGCGCACTCTCTCTCTGTCAAATAAATTTTTAAAAAAGTCTTTTAAAAAAACAAAATAATAAATTAAAATTAAAATTAAAATTAAAAAATAAAATAAATAAATAAAGCTGTAAGAAAGTGTTCTGAGAGGCCACCATTCCGGCCCCTGCCGGTGGGCAGATAAGAGCGCTGTGCATATGGACACTCAGGCATCTCCCGGTGGCCCAGGGAGCTGCACTGTTCATTCGTGCTCAGGGCCACCCTGTCACCTTCACTTCCTCTTCTCTGTCATTCCCTGTTGACTGCACAGCAGAAGAGGGAGAAGGGTAGACAAGTTTTTGAAAAGCACATCTCCCAGGCCAGAGCGGTGGTTTTGAATACAACTGCAAGCCACAGGAAAGTAACAGCATTAAGCTTTGGGAGGCTTTAGGGTTACCCAAATCACTATTCCAAAAGCCTTTCTGAATCATAAAGAAAGGAAAATTCTTTTTTTTTTTTAAGATTTTATTTATTTATTAGACAGCAAGCGAGAGAGAAACAGCATGAGAGGGGAGAGGGTCAGAGGGAGAAGCAGGCTCCCTGCTGAGCCGGGAGCCCGATGTGGGACTCGATCCTAGGACTCCAGGGTCATGACCTGAGCCGAAGGCAGTCGCTTAACCAACTGAGCCACCCAGGCACTCCATACTGTGAGTTTTAGCTATAATTTATTTGGTTCAAATGTTCCTTAAAGGAAAACAAGATCCCACTTATTGCAGTGGTCAGGAATATTTAGTGGCATGATAAACTATCTAAATTGGAGGTTTGGGTTTGTTTGTTTTTTTAAGGTTTATTTATTTATTTGAGAGAGAGAGAGAGTGGGGGCGGGAGGGGCAGAGGGAGAGAGAAAATCTTCAAGTAGACTCCCCGCTGAGCAGGGAGCCCAACTCAGGGCTCGATCTCACGACCCTGAGATCACTGCTGAGTTGAAACTAAGCGTCAGACGCTCAACCGACTGAGCCACCCAGGTGCCCCTACCCAAACTGTTATATACTAAAATGCACACTGTTAAAAGGAGACAACTAGAAAACAAAATAATATATATGTAGTAGACAAAATAAAGCCCCCAAAGATGTCCATGTCCTAATTCCCAGAAATTGTGAATAAGCTAGATAACATGGCAAAGAGAAATAAAGAATGCCGATAGAATTAAGGTTGCTGATCAGAGATGGGAGATTAGCCTGGACTCTGGGGGGAGGGGGGCTGGTGTCATCCAAAGGATCATTATAAATGGAAGAGGGAGCTAGAGAGATGGCAGTGTGAAAAAGACTTGGCCCAACTTTGCTGGCTTTGACGATCGAGAAATAAGGACATAAGCCATGAAAGGGACTTCTGGAAGCTAGAAAAAGCAAGGAAATAGTTTATCCTCAAGTCTGGCCCACTGACACCTTGCTACTGGTTCACTGAGATGCATGTCAAACTACCGACCTCCAGAACTGTAAGATAATAAATCTGTGTTGTTTTAAACCACACGTCTTGGGGTAATTTGTTAAAGCAGCAAAAGGAAACTCACACAATATGCTTACATACATCAAGGGCCAAAGGTGAGACAGGGCCAGCTAGAAGAGGAGCGCCAGCTCTAAATAAAAGAAGATTACCTAAATTTAGATGAAAGCTAATATCCAGCCCTGGGGTTGATGGAAAGGGCTAATTTTGCTCCCTGGAAATTGCAGCTACTTGGTTCAGGCTAAAGAGTTTGAACGAACTTAAAGAAGAGGCCACTGTAATTCACCTTAAGTCAGTTACAGTGGTAGGAGTTCATCTTAGCCCCGGGAGTTTCCGCCAAATCAGCACAAAGAAAATGTCAAATTTCTTAGGGTTGAAATATAGTTCTCGTTCCACTGAGAAGAAAATTTAGAAACAGGAGGCACTGAGATATTTAGTTGTCTTTCAAGATGTCTTAACGTAGGATTTGGGACTCTGAGGTGGAAGGCGCAGAGTGAAAAATGGAATAATGTAAGGCAATCAGGAGATGCAGGGTCTTACCCCAGGATGTGACCTGATGCAGTCACTGAATCTCTTGGACCTAAGGCTTTTCAGATGGAAATTATAATACTTCCCCTGTCTTCTTCCCATAGGTATAGTGAAAGGCAAATAAAACTATATACATGAATCTAAAAGTAATACATACTCACATCCTTCTATCATTTTCAGCTGAAAAATCGCAATGACTTACTTTGCTGCAAATCACAATTCTGCTTTACTAATAGTTTTCTTTCAAATTAATTCATGCCTGGGATGGTGGGTGGGTGTTTTTTAATAATGTGACGGTCCATCAGAAAAAGTCTCATCAGAAAAAGCTCATGGAAAGCATGAGCTCATGATTTTAAACGCATTTTCATTCCAAAGGTTCCAAAGAGACCTTCCCAGAACAGTCTGTGTGACTTCAACGGCAATAAGGAGGAAACGGTCTTATGCACTGGGACCAAGTTGTTTCCGATAATGAACTGAATATAGGAAAATCTGAAATCTGTAGGGAACAAGAGATCCCATTCGGATCAAGTTTTAACCTTCCTGGAGTCCCCTGGGAAACTGCAGGGACACTGCTGAATTCTTTCTCATTATTTGTAACTTGCACGCTGTTGTACATGGCTGGGGAAAGGGGAGTCTTCAACTGTCTCTGATTCAGCTTTTCCCAGGACATATTAGGAACTCCAAATAAGTCCAGCTCTCACTGATTTTATGTCCCCAGCTTTATCTGGGGTTTTGGAGGGGCAATATAAAAATGTTTTAAAAGGTGTTTCTCAAATCTGACTGAAATATACATTCAGAAAAACTCAGGGGTCTAAGCAGAGAGTCCACTTTGCATCAATGAAATCGTGTTTTGTTCAGGGTCCCTGCCTTCAAATTCTTCTCTCGTCCCCTTCCTCCAGACACACATACACTTCTCATGTCATCTTCTAGAAAGTCCTTCCCTGACCATGCAAACAAAAATATAAATAGCTCCCACCCTAGCACTCCCCATTCACCTTCATCCTTTTTCTTCATTGCACTTATTTCATACTATATATTGGCATATATTTACCAGTGTAATCTCGTCTAATGTCACTCTCCACACTACTATGTCAGTTCCATGAGGGGAGGAGTTTTTGTCTATTTCGTTCAATGCTGTAGCACCACCATTACTTAGAATCAGGCCCAACACCTGGTAGGTGCTCAACATATGTTTTCTTGTATATTCTAAATCTCCTAAAGTAATTAGTTTTTATTACTAAAATTTTAAACTAAAAAAATGAATACCCATCCAACAAAAATAGGTACAGAGGGGGTTTCTAGTTCCCCATTATGCATGTAAGGAGCTAGGTAGTCACCATTCCATCCTAACAAGTAAAAACCTCACACACTGAAAAATCAACAACTCTTCTTAGATGCATAAAAGAGGCGGAGGACACAGGGCAAACTGCTACTCCCAGGACTGGAGACACAGACTGGTGAATACAGAAAGCAGCAGCTTACCGGAACAGACTCACGAGTGGAAACCACCATGGGAGCCAGAACCGGGAAAACTTGAACTGTAATTCTGAAACATTATTGGAGGCTCAGCATAGACACAACTCTGAGAATTAACACCAAGGGGACTCATTTATAAGGGACCCCTACAAAACTGTGAAACTTGGCCAAATCCACACAATAAATATCAGGAAAAAAATCCCCTCATTCTTCTGGCAGGAGGAGAGCAAAAGGAACCATTATGAAATACTCCAGAACATTATGTTCTTCACAAAGCCTGCCTTCAGAAGAAACTAGTTAACCAGAGCCTCATCTGCTCGGGGATTATCAAAGCCTGACTTACCTTAGGGAAAGGAAATACCCAACTTTAAACAGCTGTACATGGGAAAAAGGAAATACCCAACTCCTGTCACTCAAGCCCATCTTGTCCCATCTAAAGGGAGGAAAAAACTGAGAATTACCTCTGAAGTTCACAGCCCATAGGCGAGGCTCACTAAAACAGAGACCTAATCATAGGACTACAGAACCCTTTCTTCTCCCCTAAACCTCACCACCACATTACTAAAGGTCTACTTATGGCAGTTCCTTTCATCTGGTATATCATGTCACCTATCAAGAAAAAAGTACCCCCCAAAATGGTAACTATGTGAGAAGATGGATGTTAATTAGTTTGACTGTAATAATCATTTCACTATGTATATCAAAACATCATGTATAAACATACACAATTTTTCTTTACAAAATTACAAAACGTACCAAAAGGCAAAAAACACAATTTAAAGAGACAGAGCAAGCATCAGAACCAGACATGGCAGGGATGTTGAAATTATCAGACCAGGAATTTAGAACAAATATGATTAATGTGCTAAGAGCTCTAACAGATAATGTAGACAGCATGCAAGAACAGATGGGAAATGTAAGAGAGATGGAAATCCTAAGAAAGTACCAAAAAAATATGCTAGAGATCAAAACTACTATGACAGCAATAAAAAATGCCTTTGATGGGCTTATTAGCAGATTGGTCAGGCCTGAGAAAAGAGTCTTTGAGTTTAAGAATATACCAATAGAAACCTCTAAAACTGAAAATCAAACAGAACAAAGACTGGAAAAAAAAAAAAAGAGCAGATTATTCAAGAACTGTCGGGGCAACCATAAAAGGTGTAACTTATCCATAATGGAAATACCAGAAGGAGAAGAAAGAAAGGAAGCAACAAAAGAAATACTTGAAATAAAAAATGACTGAGAATTTCCCCCAAATTAATACCAGAAACCAAATCACAGGTCCAAGAAGCTCAGATAACACCATGTAGGATAAATGCCAAAAATACTACACCTCAGCGTACCAGAGGAAACAAAAAACCTTGATAAAAATATCTATAAAAACCATAAAACTAACATCGTACTTAATAGTGAGAAACTTGAAGCTTTCCCACTAAGATCAAGTACAAGGCAAGTATATATGTCCTATCTTACCACTGCTTTTCAATGTTGTACAGGAAGTTCTAGCTAATGCAAAAAGACCAAAAAAAAAAAGGAAAGAAAGATAGGAAGGGAGGGAGGAGAACTAAAAGATACACAGATTGAGAAGGAAGACATAAAACTGCCTTTGTTTACAGATGACATGATTGTGTACATAGAAAATACAAAAGAGGGATGCCTGGGTGGCTCAGTCGGTTAAGCATCTGCCTTCAGCTCAGGTCATGATCCCAGGGTCCTGGGATGGAGCCCCTCATCGGGCTCCTTGCTCAGTGGGGAATCTGCTTCTCCTTCTGTCTCTCCCCCTAGCTTGTGCTCTCTCTCTCACTCTCTTTCTCTGACAAATAAATAAATAAAATCTTTAAAAAAAAAGAAAATACAAAAGAATCAACAAAAATCTCCTGGAACTAATAAAGTTTATAGCAAAGCTGTAGGATACAGGTTAATAGACAAAGGTCAATCACTTTCTTATATATCAGCAATGAATAAATGAAATTTGAAATTAAAAACACAATACCATTTATATTAGCACCCCCAAAATGAAATACTTAGGTATAAATCTAACAAAATATGCAAAAAATCTATATGGGGAAAACTATAAAACTCTGATGAAGGAAATCAAAGAACTAAATAATTGAAGAGATGGTCCATGTTCATGGAGAGGAAGATTCAGTATTGTCAAGATGTCTGTTCTTCCCAACTTGACCTATATATTCAATGCAATCCCAATCAAAATCCCAGCAAATTATTTTGTGGATATCAACAAATCAATTCTACAGTTTATAAGGAGAGGCAAAAAACAAACAAACAAACAAAAAAGAATAATCAACACAATACTGGAGAAGAACAAAGTTGGAGGACTGACACTACCCAACTTCAAGATTTATTATAAAGCTACAGTAATCAAGGGGTGCCTGGGTGGCTCAATCAGTAAAGCATCTGCCTTTGGCTAAGGTCATGATTCCAGGGTCCTGGGATCAAGCCCCACGTCGGGCTCCCTGCTCAGCGGGGAGTCTGCTTCTCCCCCTCCCTCTGCCCCTCTCCCCACTTGTGCATTCTTTCTCTTTCTCCCTCACTTGCTCTCTCTCAAATAAATAAATAAAATCTTTAAAAAATAAAATAATAAAATAAAATACATTTTTTAAAAACCTACAGTAATCAACACAGTACAGTACTGGCAAAAGAATGAACAGACAGATTAACAGAACAATATAGAGAGCCCAGAAATAAACCCACATGAATACAGTCAACTGATCCTTAACAAAAAAGCAAAGGTAATACAACGAAGCAAAGATAGTCTTTCCAACAAATAGTGATGGAAGAACTGGAATCCAAATGCAAAAAAAAAAAAAATTAATCTAGACACAGACATTACACACTTCACAAAAATTAACTCAAAATGCATCACTGACCTATATGTAAAACACAAAACTATAAAATTCCTAGAAGATAACATAGAAGAAAACCTAGATCACCTTGGGTATGACAATGACTTTTAAGATACAACACAAAGGCATGATCCAGGAAATAAACAACTGATTAGCTGGACTTCATTAAAATTAAAAATTTATGCTCTGCAAAAGCCAACATCAAGAAATAAGAAGAAAAGCCACAGAATGGAAGAAAATATTCACAAGAGACACATCTGATAAAGGATTGTTACTCAAAATACAACAAGAACTCTGAAATTCAACAATAAGAAAACAAACAATCTGATTAAAAATGGGTCAAAGACCTTAACACACATCTCACCAAAAAAGATACACAGATGACAAATAAAAATATGAAAAGATGCACCACACCATATGTCATTAAATGCATATTAAAACAACAAAAAGTTACCACTGTACACCTCTTAGAATGGTCCAAGTCTAGAACACTGACAACATCAAATGTTGCTGAGGATGTGGATCAACAGGAACTCTCATTCATTCCTGGTGGGAATGCAAAATGGTACAGCCACCTTGGAAGGCAGTTTGGTGGTTTCTTACAAAACTAAACATAGTCTTACCATACAATCCAGCATTCGAGCTCCTTTGTATTTATCCAAAGGAGTTGAAAACTTATGTCCACACAAAAACCTGCACTTACAGCAGCTTTATTCATAATTGCCAAAACTTTAAAGCAAACAAGATGTCCCTCAGTAGGTGAATAGATGGATTAACTGTGGTCCATCCAGACAATGGAATATTATTCAGCACTAAAAAGAAATCAGCTATCAAGCCATGAAAAGACTTGGAGTAAACTTAAAACGCATATTACTAAGTGAAGGAAGACAATCTGAATAGGCTGCATACTGTATGATTCCAACTATCTAGCATTCTGGAAAAGGCAAAACTATGCAACAGCAATAAAATCAATGGATGCCAGGAATTGGTGGTGGGAAAGGGACAAATAAGCAGAGCACAGAGGATTTTTAGAGCAGTGAAAATACTGCATATAAAAATATATTAATGGATACATGTCATCATACATTTGTCCAAACCCTTAGAATATATAACACCAATAGTGAACCCTAATGTAACTATGGACTTTGGATGAGTATGATATGTTAATACAGGTTCATCAATTGTAATAAACATACCACTCTAGCAGGGAGTATCGATAATGGGAGAGGCCATGCACATGTAGGTGCAGGGAGTATATGGGAAATCTCTGTACCTTTCTCTTAATTTTGCTGTGAACCAAAAATTTCCCTTAAAAAAGTAAAATCTTAAAAAATAAAGTTTGTTTAATAACACAGAGTTTCAATTTTTGCGAGATGAAAGGAGTTCTGTGGATAGATCCATAAGGTGAATATATTTAATTCCACAGAACCGTACACGTAGAGATGATTAAGACAGTAAATTTTATAGTATGTGTATTTTACCATGATATAAACAAAAACTGCAAAAAAAAAAAAGAGAGAAAAATATACCCTTTGTCCTTAAAATGATAATACTGTGAAGGAAAATTATGTTGCAGACTAGATACCCTTTGCGGTTCCTTTCAATAAGTAAATTCTATGTAATTTTAATTTTAAATTTCCTTGCACAGAGCTAGTATAATCCACCCACACCAGAGATGGCAAAAACCATGCTCTCCAATGCTGCCACCCGCCTCACCTACATGGCCCTGTACTGTGTTCAGCAGACACTACTATTCTTTTCTAGCACACTCTCATCTTCTACCCACATTACAGATCCTCAACAAGCTATCCAGGCATTCTCTACCAATTAATAAAACTTGACATTGCGAAATGAAACTTTTTTACCATTGTGATCTAGACATAACTCCTCCTAAGATGTTCTATTACTCATTGAGAAAACATATGGGAGATCAGGACATTGAACAAAAATCATGGCAGAATTAAAAATATATATATATTAGGAAAAAAGATGGAGACAGGTCCCATTTGTGCCCACATGCATACATAATAAAGTACATATATGAATGAAAATTGAGAGCCTTTTTCTTCAGGGTTCTTGGAAAGAAGCCAGTAGGCTATGCTTCACTCCTTTGCACAATGAGAGTTCTGTCTTAAAGACAGGTCTGCTTTACTCTTAAGAGCTGAGCTAGTACATACTGGATAAGTTTTCACTGGTTTTGATTTATTTTGAGCACCTACTATTTGAAGTACATTAAGATAAGCACCACCACATGTGATGTACATATGAATAAGGCTTGTATTTTGTCTTCTACTAGATACAGGCATGAACAAGAGATACCAAAGCAAGAGCTACCACACTGTGGATGTATAAAGAAAGAAATTAATTCCATCTGGGAAGGTTTCATAAAGGGGATGTTTGTGAAATGGGCCTTCCAGAATGAGTAGTACTTTACAGTTTGGGAAGAGAATCTTTAATCCACTGAAAAGACTACACAAAGCACAGACAGGAAAGGTATAAGGGATAGCCAGGATTCCAGAAAATGTGAGCGTTCATGATTGAATCCTCTGTTCCAATTCTTCTTTGTCCTTTTAAGAAGAGCATTTGTTGCTCATCTTTCTGTTAAATCATATTTCAGGCTCCAGGGCCTGTCTCTTCTTGAATTGAGGCTCAACACAGTAACTCTTTGGCCAACTTCTTAATAATCAGTCTACTCGATGCTAAGAAAGGTCATGTTCTCAGGGCACCTGGGTGGCTCAGTTGTTAAGCGTCTGCCTTCAGCTCAGGTCATGGTCCCAGGGTCCTGGGATCGAGCCCCGCATCGGACTCCCTGCTCCGCGGGAAGCCAGCTTCTCCCTCTCCCACTCCCCCTGCTTGTGTTCCCTCTCTCGCTGTGTCTCTGTCAAATAAATAAATAAAATCTTTAAAAAAAAAAAAAGAAAAATCATGTTCTCGATATTTTGGTTGGAGCTTGGTAATAGTAGGCTGAGAAGTTTTCACAGCTTTAAGAACCATGCCCCCTCGAGTTTTCCTTCTTCCTCCTTAGAGAGCTTGCAGAGAGCCCCGGATGCTGATGGCTGAACTATGTTGTCTATAAAATGAAAGTCTGCTGTCAGACCATTTATGGCCTGGCATCTACCCCAGGTATATATGTGTGTCATCTACAGAGCCTATGTCATGGCTTGTCACAGCTACACCATTGTGGCCATCAGTGTGATAAACTAGGGTCTGTTTTTCTATGTGAATTCTTAGTAACTGGACTCAGAATTCCCCCAACTTCCTGTAGTAGCATGGACCTAACTATATGCATAAACCTGTGAAGCAGAAAGATTATATGTATCAGTCTTCTTGGTCTACCCTACACCTTGTATCCTCCTTAACCCCAAGCAGGTCTTGATGATGCTGAATGCCTTCTTTCCAGGAGCCTAGCACAGAACCACACACACGGAGCTACTAAAAAATTAGCTTTTTTAGGATATTGATGATGATTGATTTTTTTAAGACACATATAACCTTCAATCCTTTATGCTGAAGGGGAAAGAAGAGGCTGAGTTGACCCTTTATCCAGAGAAACACTATAAAGAAGCTGCTGACCATCAAGCATTGGCCAAGGAAAGCAGCTGGCTGGGTTTCCTCCAAATCCACCATATTGAATTTTTCTTTCACTTTGCACAAACCTGGTCGGAGATCACCACTTTCATTCACCCAATCAAGAAGCATGTGTTTAGGGGCTTCCTATCCGCCAGCTTCTCCTTCAAAGCCCTGAAAATACAACAGTGAACATACTAGACACTCCAGCCCTTGTGGAGCTTACGCTTCAGTGAGGAACACAGAGAACTAAACAAGCAATGAAAACCTATTGTAATAAAAGTCCCAATAAGGAAGTGTAGGATTCAGTAAGAACACACAAGAACCTAGGAATTCCAGGAAATACTCCCCAGAGGAAATGACATTTAACCTAATCTGGCACCAAATAACACATTTTGGGGTTGCTTGTATGGAGGTGAACTGTGCTAGTTTTTTCTAAGCATACCTGTACATGTTATGAGAAATTATCAAAAACTCTGAAATAAGGCAAAAGGATGGCAGCATTTCCCTTTGACTTCATACTAGCACACTTCCAGGCCCAGAGGAATGTGCTCTTATTTGAGTAAAAATTGACCATTTTTTTCTTTTAAGATTTTTATTTTTTAAGTGATCTCTGTATCCAACATGTGACTCAAACTCATGACCCCGAGACCAAGAGTCCACCGACTGAGCCAGCCCAGCACCTCGAGGTACTATTTACCTTTGATGAGAGTCCAGACTCTGTGAAGTTAGGGTTAACTTGTACAAGATTGAAAAGCTGAAAATGATGTTGTCCAGTAGAAATGCAAATGGTTACTTTCCAGTAGAGAATATAACCCTGAAGGCTAGTTTTTATTGCCTCACATCACATTAACCCATTCTGCATGGGACCTGGCATTCTAATCCCAGCAATCTCACTTCCTGTGACTTGTGTTCTGTTTTTACCAGTGTTAGTAGGCTGCTGGTTCCCTCTCTAATGAATTTAACTTTCATGTGTGTGTGTGTGTGTGAAAATCAGGTTTTCAACTCTTTGAAAGTGATACTAGGACACTGAAAGTCACCAAGGACAGAAAAGAGAGGAATGCTGTAAAAATATAGGTTCTAAGTCTCCAGCTCAAACCTACTGAATCAGAATCTCTGGGTAACAGGGCCTGAGAATCCTGCCTCTTTTCCCAGCTCCCCAGGTGATGGATGCTGAAAGTCAGTGTGACGGTGTTTGGGAACCACTGGAGGAAAAGCACCCAGAATGTCCCCATGCTCAGAGAAGTCATCCTCGACACAAGCCTACCCCCCATCAACAGAACCTCTCCTCTTTATTGCAGAGCTTTGAGCCCCAGGAAATATAAAGCCCTCTTGAAGATGAATAATTAAAGCTATTATTAGCCATTCATACTTTGGGTTGTGGAGGGACAGGGAAGCAAATGGAGAGATCTGAGAGAATAGGATTTCCGAGGTGGATAAAGGAGAGAGGAGAATAAAAGCTCCGAGTGGGGGTGAGGTGAGGAGGTTGGTGAGCATCAGCAGCAACAACAGCATCATTACCATCGCTACTTTGCTTACAGCCCTGGACAGAACATGACCACGTTTAAAAATAATAAATTCGAACGTATATACCACTGGTTGCCAAACGTATGCAAGGTTCCTTCTAAAAAAAAAGATACACAAAAAGTTTAAGACAGAGGTTGCAAATTAAATCCATGAAGAAGGGTAAAATTCAAGTACCTCCACCATGGGGGCCAAAATTGAGCCTCGTTGCAATTAAAAATTAAATCTGCCCTGAGCTTTCCAGTCAGCCAGTTATGAGGGAGATCAGATGCCTTACTTGAGTGTTGTTCTCTGAAAGAAGGAAGTTTTAATAACAAAAGATTCCTTCTGACACTAGAAATCTGACCCACTCATGCAGGGTACAGGGAGATGCTTAAGAGGTACGGGCTCAATGATGGGTGTAATAGACAAAAAGCACAAGTAATTGTCACATGGCTGCTTTCTTTCTTCCAGCTCTCAAAAAAACTCAGGGTGTCTCATTAAGGTGAGGTTTTGACAGGAATCGGAAGAGTTGAAAGGAGAGTAAGCTCAGGTGATTCACACAGAGTGACAAGTAAAGAAAACAGGGTTGGAGAGTTTCCTATGTAACGATCTTCTATAAAAGTGTCTGAATTTTCATTTATACTACCAAAGACGAAGTCTTCATCAGTATTTAGGACTTCATCAGGCTAACAGTATACTCAAAATGTTTTCTAGGGGCGCCTGGGTGGCTCAGTTTGTTAAGTGTCTACCTTCAGCTCAGGTCATGATCTCAGGTCCTGGGATGGAGCGGGCTCTGTGCTCAGCAGGGAGTCTGCTTGTCCCTCTGTCCCTGCCCCTGCTCATGTTCTCTCTCTCTCTCTCCTCTCTCCCTCTCAAGTAAATAAATACATAATCTTATAAAAATTGTTTTCTAAATCACATTTCTTCAAAGAGCTAACTTCATCCCACTGGGTCAGGCACATTTTGCTGCCCAGCTGACTTCTTTGTTTTTATAGCTCTCTCCTGAGCTGAGTCTAATAAATGTGGAAGTGGTCTCTCCCCTTCTCACTGGCAGCAGCATTTCAGGAGTTACTGGAAGTCATGCAGCAGGAGTAATATCAGAGAATCTCAGGGGCAGGACAGCAGAAGTTTCCAGGTAAAACTCTGAAGTTTCCAGGTAAAAACTGACAAGCAACTTCTCTTTTCTTCTGTCTGTTCACTTTCACCAAGAATATTGTGGTGGTAGATACAGAATACACGCTGCATATAATGCATTAGGAATAGCAAGTGTTTTCTGGGATCGAGTTGACAGTGCAGCCATGGACACAGAAGTTCAGCCTCTTAGACTTTATGCTCTAAGGTTACAAGATGGACAGTCTCGATTCATATACACAACAGATAAAAATTTTTTAAAACCTGAATTAGTAGTTAAAAATTTCCCACAAAGAAAAGTTTAAACCCAATGTCTTCATTGGCAAATTCTATCAAGTATTTCAGGAAGATATAATACCAATCCTATACAAAATCTTTCAGAAAGCTGAATAGAAGGTAAAACCTCCCAACTTTTTCTGAAGACCGTATTACTAGAACATTAAAGTTAACAAACACAATCAAGAAGAATGGAATAATTACAAGGCAATTTTTAAATACATGGGCAATATTTATACCCTGAAATCTATAAAATATCACTGAGATTAATTAAAGAATTTCTAAATAGTTGAGGAGACATACCATGTTCAAGGACTGAAGACACAGTTTTGAGAAATTCTCCACAGGGTGACCTATAGATTCAACACAATCCCTATCAAAATTCTGGGTGCCTTTTTTTTTGTAGAAAATAATCAGATGATCTTAAAATTTATATTGAAATGAAATATACCTAGAATAGCCAAAATAGCTTTTATAAAGAAGAACAAGGTTGGAAATTCACTACCTAATTTCAAAACTTACTATAAAGCTACCATAATCAAGACAGTGCAGTATTGGTATAAGGAAAGACATACACACCAATGGAAGAGAACAGAGAGCTCAGAAATTAACCCTTACTCTTAAGTCAATTAATTTTTAATGAAGTAGCCAAGGCAATTTAATGGGGACAGGAGAGGGAAAATAGGAAAGGAAATGGAGCTGAGACAACTGGATATCCACATGGAAAAGAATGAAGATGGTACCTACCTCACACCATATACAAAAATGAACTCAAATGCAAAGGCTAAAAATATATGAGGAGAACATCATTGTGATCTTGAATAAGGCAAAAAAAAAAAAATCTTACATATGATACCAAAAGCACAATGCCTAAAAGAAAATATTAATAAACTGAACTTCAACGAAATTAAAATTTTTTCTCTTCATAAGATCTTTTAGAAAAAGAAATGACATGGAGAGGGAGAAAATATTTGCAAAACATATATCTGATAAAAGACTTGTATTCAATATATTCTTACAGCTCAGTAAGAAGACAAACCAGTTACAAAACAGGCAAAATATTTAAACAAATACTTTAATGTAAAGATAGGACTTGGAGCCCCTGCTTGGTGCAGTCGGTTAAGCACCTGACTCTTGGTTTCAGCTCAAGTCATGATCTTGAGATTGAGCCCCAAGTCAGGCTCCACACTCAGCACAGAGTCTGCTAAGATTTCTCCTTCCCTCTGCCCCTCACTGGGCTCTCTCTCTCTCAAATAAATAAATAAATAAATAAATAAATCTTTCTTTAAAAAAAATGATACGACTTGCCACTAAGCTTACAAAAAGATGTTCGACACCATTAATTAGGGGAATGCAAATTAAAACCCTAATTATATACCATTACATACCCATTTGAAGAATGGTTATAATCTCAAAGACTAGCAATGCCAAGTGTTGGCAAAGATTTGGAGAAACTGCAACCCTCATATATTGCTGGTGGCAATGTAAAATAGCATAGTTGTTTTGGAAAACAGTGCGGCAGTTTTTCAAAAGACTAAACATATACTCTTCATATAACCAAACAATTCCACTCCCAGGTGTCTACTCAAGAGAAATGAGAGCAGAGAGTCACACAGGACTCGTATGCAATATTCACAACAGCCTTATTTAAAGTAGCCGACAGCTGGAAACAATCCAAATGTCCATCGGCTGGTGAATGAATAAACAAACTATCAATACAATGGAATACTGTTCAGCAATAAAAAGAACGAGCCACTTATACATGCGACAACATGAATGAACCCCAAAGGTATCATGCTAAGTGAGAGAGGCCCGGCACAACAGACCACATCTTGCATGATTCCATTACGTGAAATGTCTTTAAAATGCAAATCTCGGGAGACAGAGAACGATGTCTGCCTGGGGCTGGGCTGGGAATGGGAGCTGCCTTCAAATAAGCATGAGTGAACTTTCTGGGGTGACAGAAATATTCTAAAAATGTATTGTGGTGATGATTCCACAATTGCTAAGCTTACTCCAAAATCACTGAACTGTACAATTAACAGTGGGTGAAATTTGATGATATGCAAATGATAACCTTGATAATCAAGCTACTGAAAAACATTTCCTAAAAAAAAATGCCCGTTCTTCTGGGTTCGTGGTTCTCTGATGAGGGTGGGTGGTGGGGCAGGGGAGCAAGACAGAAGGCAGCATATTATCACCTAGGAAGGCTTTTTTTAAACACACGTATTTGTTCTGTACAGTATAATACCCAGGCATCAAAGAATAGCACCATCCATTATGGGGAGACTTACACAGTTTGCAGATGATTCTGATGATTCCAGGTGATTCTGATATGCATTAGCCCACACACATATACTCCTGAGAATCTCCTCTTGATCAGACTGGGTCCCAGGAGTCCATGTTTTCAATAAGCAAAACGGCTGATTCTTGGGGTCAGACAAGTTTTTTTTTGGTTTTTTTTTTGTTTTTTTGGGTTTTTTTTAAGATTTTATTTATTTATTTGAGAGAGAGAGAGCACACGAGGGGGGGAGGGTCAGAGGGAGAAGCAGACTCCCTGCTGAGCAGGGAGCCCGATGCGGGACTCGATCCTGGGACTCCAGGATCATGACCTGAGCTGAAGGCAGTCGCTTAACCAACTGAGCCACCCAGGCGCCCGGGATCAGACAAGTTTAAGACACACTGCCCATGGTCTACAATGCCAGAAACCTTCAGCCTGGTGGCAGGGCACGGTGGGATCAATAGGACTTTGGGGAGACCCATTTTCTGACCTTCTTCCAATCATATCTATTCAGTCTACCTCCAGTGCCAGACACCAAGAACAGCAAACCCCTGCCCGATCCTAATGAATTAAACCAACAATTAAAATTCCCAATCCCTCCACCTTTGTGGGGATTCTGGTTCACTGAAAAGGATCCCTCTGAGCTCAATACCAGAAAGGCCAGCCATTTCATTATGATTATGACCTAATCACATCCATTACACGTTAGCCATGAAATAATCTGCTTAATTTATGCCTAGGTGTAGTCCTCTATGGATGAAAAGTGCTTTGGGCCTTTCCAATTCAGTGATTATAAGATTATACTTCCCCTTTTAAAAGTATCTTCTTTTTCTTTGAAACCTCTTGTCATTCCTTAGGCAGGAGGAGTCTCTCATCCTTGGAAGAACACAGGAAACATTTAAAAATTAGCATTTGCAGTCACCTCCTCTTGTTTTATTTTACTGACTGTCAAGTTTACCCAAAAAAATCAGGTTGCTAGAGATAAAGGTTAACGGTTCTTATTTTTTAGAGAAAGGACAGATTTGTAAAGGAGGGAACATGGGGACTTCAATAAAATTAAGGTGACCATCCATGAAAGGGTCACTGCCAGCCCCGTGCATGTCAGCGAGGTTCCTAAACCTGTCTAACAAATTGCCTGAAACTCCTACCATTGCTAGCATTTGTGAACAAAACCTTACGCATTCCCATGAAAGTTCGTTCATAGTGAGAACATGTTTTTTAAGAGAGCAGCTACATGTACTCCAGTGACCACATATTTGAGAGGGGTACGGCAGTGACATTTGTAATCGGAACCAGCACGAAGGCTGAAAGAACCGAATGGCATCCAATCCACGGGCTCCCCTGGATTGTGACCCATCCTTAGGAAGGCCTGTCTCCTGGTTTCCATCCGAGCTGCCCACGTCCTCGCCCCCTCTATGTCTCAGTCCCGGGGGACCCTCAGGCATGACTGCTCCTAGGAATCGTTACTGCATCACTGTGTGGGGTTACAGCAGAGTCTCCCCCATATAAAAGCGATTGGCTTTTCTCCTGAATATTTAGAGGCACAGGGAGGCAGGACAGGAAAAAGAGTTTTCTCCTGACTCTTCCAGAGGCATGAAACAGACACTGAGTGCCTACCACGTGCAAGGGAGTGTTTCAGTACCAAACAACTGAAGATGACTGTAACACAGTCCCTGCCACCACCGAGGAGCTCCCAGCCTCACTCAACGGGAGGGAAAAGGTGACGCTTAGTCACCCTCAATCCAGATGATCTCATAAGGATGCCAATTAATTCCAGAACCAATGGGCACCCCTGTCCCTGCCTTGATCACCAGCTAATAGTTGTGGAGCACACCGAGAACTCCACACTGCAGTCTGTTCTGGAAAAGACACCTGCCCACGAGTGGCCCCCCTGCCAGAGTGACTCCCACCACTTAACTGACTTAACAGACCTTGGAATAATGTATCTCCACCCGAAACAAACAAGCAACTCTGGGAGAGGTCTGGATCTCTCTCTCTCCCTCTCTCTCAATCCAGCCAATAAATAAGTACATATCTAAGGTAATAAATGTATTAAATTTGACAATGACTCACTGGAATGGTATGAAAATGTACCAAGAAGGGAGGAAGAGGGTGGGAAAGAGGGGAAGGAAGGGAGGGAGGAAGGGAGGGAAGGAAAGAATGGACGGCAAGGGGAGGGAAGGCTGGAAGGAGGGAAGGAAGGAAGTGTAGGAAGGAAGGCAAGAAGGAAAGAAGGCAGGAAGGCGGGAAGGAAGGAAGGAAGGAAGTAAAGAAGGAAGGAAGGGCAGGACTATAAAATATACCTGGTAGAAGTACACACAAAAAAGCAAACGTCTTCCTCTACTCGACAGTTCATGGGGATTCATTTCCCAGGGCATCCAGGTGAGTTGGGGTGGGGTGGGGGGGAGAAATGGGACACGATTCAGAGAAAACTAGAAGCAGGTGCACCAGGCAGCTATTCTGAATTTCTCCAGTTGTGAGAGGATCCTTGCCTTACAACCTTAGAGGAAGCGAAAGGCTATTTAAGAGGAACAAGTGTCTCTCACCATAACCAAACCAATACAAGAAAGCCCCACTTAACATCTGCAGAACACTTCACAATTTCCAAAGCACCTCTGCACACATCCTCCTTTGTTCTCCTAGGATCCCCGTTAGAGAGGCAGGGCGGGTGTCACCCCTGTCTTTCCTACAGATGTCCCAACCCAGTTTCCTCCAAATTCTCTGTTTCTACAGTTCTCTGCAGAAGGTCCTATCTCTCTAAGAGCAAAATCCCAGCTCACTGAAAATGTGATTCAGGGCCCAGAAATCTCACACACACACACACACACACACACACACACACACACACACACACGGAGGATCACACAGATCCTGTAAACAGAAGCATGGTTTTGCTCTGTAAGTAAACAATTAGGATCTATGGGAACGTGGGAGGTTTAAGAGGTTGTGGACATCATGTGTGTTCCCTCTGAGACAGAAAGGCCACACATGCTGAGCAAGGCGACAGCCTGGCAGCGTCGGTGTCTTGGGCACAGGGCCTCAGATCCCCAGAGAACCAGATGCTGCCCTACAGGGGAAGTCATGAAATGTGGACACAGACACATCTGTTAAGCAAACAGCAGCTAGCACTGCCCACACGTTCTGTCCCCCAGGCTGAGACCAGGCCATACCCCAAGGGGAGGGGAGGGACGGAACAGCCTCTGTCACTCAGCGCCCCTGCCTACTAACCAGCCCGCTCCTGCCATCTCTCCTTTATTCTATCAGAAAAAGCCAAGGGAGGTTTCTGTGGTTGCCCGCACTGGCCTCTCACGCAGGAAAGCAGAAACTAATAACCGGGTCCACGGAGGAGGGAGACTGCTGGTGGCCAAGGGCAGCACAACAGCCATATTCCCAGTGGGTCTGAAAAGAAATGATGAACATGTGAGCAACAAGGCTCCTGACATCCTGTCGCTCGCATTTCAGAACTATGGCTTGCTTTCCTTTATTTTGAAATTACTTGGTGTTCCTCAGCAAAGGAAATAGTTGACAAAACCAAAAAGACAACCAACAGAATGGGAGACGATATTTGCAAATGACATATCAGATAAAGGGCTAGTATCCAAAATCTATAAAGAACTTATCAAACTCAACACCCAAAGAACAAATAATCCAATCAAGAAATGGGCAGAAGACGTGAACAGACATTTTTCCAAAGAAGACATCCCAATGGCCAACAGATACATGAAAAAGTGCTCAACATCACCCAGCATCAGGGAAATACAAATCAAAACCACAAAGATACCACCTCACACCAGTCAGAATGGCCCAAATTAACAAATCAGGAAACACAGATGTTGGCAAGGTTGGGGAGAAAGGGGAACCCCTTACACTGTTGGTGGGAATGCAAGCTGGTGCAGCCACTCTGGGAAACAGTATGGAGGTTCCTAAAAATGTTGAAAATAGAGCTACCCTACAACCCAGCAATTGCACTACTGGGTATGTTCCCCAAAGATACAAATGTAGTGATCCAAAGGGGCACATGCATCCCAATGTTTATAGCAGCAATGTCCACAATAGACAAACTTTGGAAAGAGCCCAGATGTCCATCAACAGATGAATGGATAAAGAAGTTGTGGTACATATATACAATGGAATATTATGCAGCCATCAAAAAAATGCTATCTTGCCATTTGCAACAACGGGGATGGACCTGGAGGGTATTATGTTAAGTGAAACAAGTCAACAGGAGAAAGACAATTATCATATGATCTCACGGATATGAGGAATTTGAGAAACAAGACAAAGGATCATAGGGAAAGAGAGGAAAAAAATGAAACAAGATGAAACAAGATGAAACCAGAGAGGGAGACAAACCATAAGAGACTCTTAATCATAGGAAACAAACTGAGGGCTGCTGGAGGGGAGGGGGGCTGCGGGATGGGGTAACTGGCGGTGATGGACACTGGGTATGTGTTGTAATGAGCACTGGGTATTAAATAAGACTGATGAATCACAGACCTGTACCCCTGAAACAAATAATATATTATATGTTAATTAATTGAATTTAATAAATAAATAAATAAAATTACTTGGGTGTTCCTGACGAAGCGACTGACTCCAAGGAAAGTCCATTGTCCTGTGGTGCTCCCCAGCGGGCTCTCAGTGCAGGCACACTAGCCTGGCTTTGCAGCCTCCTCCCTCTGACTGGCCACCTCAGTCAGCCCTCGTGCCTCCTCTCCAGCTGACAGATCCAGGCTGGTAGCTGCAGTATTTTCAAGCAAACCTCAACACCACGTCATTTCACACCCAAACTACACTATGAATCTTTTTTTTTTTTTTTTAAAGATTTTATTTATTTATTTGAGAGAGACTGAGAGAGAGAGCACATGAGAGGGGGGAGGGTCCGGAGGGTCAGAGGGAGAAGCAGACTCCCTGCCGAGCAGGGAGCCCGATGCGGGACTCGATCCAGGGACTCCAGGATCATGACCTGAGCCGAAGGCAGTCGCTTAACCAACTGAGCCACCCAGGCGCCCTACACTATGAATCTTTTAAAACTATGTACATTTTCAAGCATAAGCACCTAATTTTTTGACAAAATTGCAATTTTCTCAAAAAAAGTTTCTTTACAGTTCATCTGTTCAAATATGGTACAGAGAAGTTCCACACTTGGCATCTGGTTGTTTTGCCTCTTACTTCTGTTTTATTCGAGAGCAGGTCCACCCACCTTTCCCCGCTGCCATTGGCTGGGTGCAGAAACTAGGTCTATTGTCCTATAGAATGTCCCACATTCTGAATCTGTTTGCTTCCCTGTGGTTTTCTTCAACCCTGTTCTCCTATAAACTGGTAAGCTAGAAGCTTGATTAGATTCAGGTATGTGGTACGCATGTGTGTGCCTATATATGTGTATGGGTGTATATATATACACATACATATGTATACATATATATCTGGATCAAATCAAGTTTCTAGCTCCATGTACATATACACATATGCATATTGATATCTATATACACATATCTATGGATAAATGGTAGATATCAGCTACCTTTATATATATACACATACATTCATATGAATTATTTCTATGAACAGAAATACTTCATAGGTTGGGCTGTGTTCTTTTTTTTTAAGATTTTATTTATTTGACAGAGAGAGCGAGCACAAGTAGGCAGAGCGGCAGGCAGAGAGAGAGGGAGAAGCAGGCTCCCCGATGAGCAAGAAGCCTGATGCGGGGCTCAATCCCAAGACCCTGAGATCATGACCTGAACCGAACACAGATGCTTAACAGACAGAGCCACCCAGGCGTCCCATAGGTTGTGCTGTGTTCTTCCTGCTGCATCATACATGAGGGATCCCTGACATCTGGTTCTGCCACATGTAGTGATCCTAACATTTATCAGAGGGTTACCCGGCGATTTCGATCCCTCCATTTTAAAGGGTGGGGTCAGACTTCATGAGGAAAGCAAACCATGCCCAGATCTGAAAGGGTTTCCGGAGATGGAGGCCAGCGCCTCTGGCTTAAGCTCTGTCCCTGATGTCCTTCCCTGCCTGCTCACAGCGTCTCACGTGCAAAGCACTACAGCTGGTACACGGTCCCTGGCCTCCTGCAAAAATTAGCTTTCTACGAGCTACTGGGTTGAAATAACTCACAGGAGTGATCAGGAGTTTGAAAATCTTAAACTACACAAAGAAAGGGGCCTGGGCAGCATAGAGCACTGAAAAGTTTGAGATCTTAAAGTTAATCCTGATGTCCACAACTAAATTTATTATTATATATATGGTATTTTCAAACTGGACCCTTTTCTAAATGAATCTCAAAGTCTGGTACTCTTAGTAAGATAGTACCAGCAATAATTATTTATTGCATGATCCTGGGCTCTACTATAGAGGGAGTAGATACAAGCTTGACCTCTTAGACTGGTGGAAAGAAAAGACACCTACAAAAACTGACCAAGACCAATTATGGAGTGCTACGTTATTAAACATCAGTAACATTCATATGGGACAAAATCAGCAACATAGGCCTCTTGGGGCAGGAGGGGAGGGGGTGAAACCCAGAAGGAGCCTTGAAGGAAGGATGGAATTTTAAAAGTGGGAAAGGGGAATATGAAACAAGAAGAACAATTGAATTGAAGGCCCAGAGAAAGAAATGGCAGAGAAGAATAAATATTTGGGCTTGATTGAAGGAGAAGGGACAGTCAGAAGAGTGGAAGATTAGTGTGGAAAAACGCTACTACGTAATCAGCCTTAGTTGCCTTCAATAAACTCAATACTCATAGACGGGGGGAAGAATTGACCAGATGATCCTTCAGCCAAGCGCAGTGGTTCCCTAGCTTGATGTACAGTGCACTTGCTTTCCCTCCGAGCATACCTCTAACTTCAGGAACTACGACCAATGCATGAAATATGAGGAGAACAATAGAGCACAGCGTACGGACAAGTCTCAGATGTGTCGCAGACTTGGCAAGTTTCAAGGAAAAACGGATAAGTGTTTTCGGAAGAGTCAAAGAAGAATTCCTGTAAGAGAAGAGATGGCATTCTCCTTTGAGCGTCCTTATTACTTAAAAAGAGTAGAATTGAAGGCACTCCAGCAAATGGCATTGTTGGCCTGGTGAGGGGGAAAATGCCTGGAAAGATTCTTGTCTCTTTGGACCCATCCTGGTGCAGGAGCAAATGCTCACCCTGCTGGCCTGTCTTTCCTCTTTATAGGACAGCCACGGAATTAAGTCAAATATGTCAGGTCCTCCGGCAGCGGGGACAGCAGTGCAGGGAGGGAGCAGCCGACGGTCTAGTGGACACCCTTCCTTGGCTCCATTTGCCTCTGGACCTGCCACCCGCGGGCGGCACATCAGTGTCAGAAGCATCAGCAGCCCCAAGAGATGTGTGTTTCAGCAGCCTCTGGTCTGGCAGGGAACTGAGCCACCCACACACCTGAGCAGCGTCCTCGCAGTGGACGAGGGGCCGGTGGGAGAAAGATCAGACTCCAGAGCTGGAGGGAAGAGCAAGGAGGCAGTGCACCTTCCAATTCTATGAATCACATCTTGAGCTGTCACCTGTAGGAAATTCAGCTCCCCAAAATAGCCTCACTGGCAGCTCGAAATATTCTTAAAAGGACAGCCATCTGACGATGTCCTTTTCCTCGCAGAGACGCCATTATTTACATCTTTTTTAGTAATTACGAAGTTCTAAACATTCGGAAAAGACCCTTGAAATGTGTGGTACCTTCAAGCGCCTGTCATAATAACAGACTTTCATGTACAGCAAAGTCTGGGTTTTATTTGGAAACTCTAAATGCACAGCTCAGGGAAGTTGGGAAGAAATGTCCTCTATATTTCTGGTCCTAAAGCAAGCACCATATGCACAAACTCCTAAAGCTCCTCACTTCTATTTCTGGTGTAGAGGTAAGGAAGCTAAGATGGCGGGGGGGGTGTTCCAGAGGAATGCACAATGTTCCTCTCCCTCAAAGTCAGTAAGAGCTGCTCCGGCCCAAATATGGAGGGCTCTAAAATTTGCCACTGTTTCGCCCACTGATCGAAGTAAAGGCTGAAGAGAATGAAGGAACCAATATCCTTAGGCCAACTGCCTCAATAACAATGAAATGTTGGAGTAAGCAGAGGAACAACAACAAAGCCCAGGAAAAACACCTAGAAACATCATTTGGAGAACCACACTCTAGACTAGAGTCCTGCTGATACCTCCATGATGACAAACAGAACCTTTCTGGGCACATGGAGAACCTCCACGATCCACAACTTACTCTCCGTTGTTGGTGCAAGAGAAAAACTTACAAGTGCTCAAAGGTATAGGTAAAGTGACGTTGCCTACAGCATCACTTGTAACACCTAAGCGTCCCATCAATGAGGACACCAATAGGACAACAGACTACGGTGCATACCTACAGTGCATATTGCCACATACTAGCTGCACAGAGTGTGCGCATAAGGCAAGGCGGCCACGTCCATCTTACTCACTCCTGTGCGCAGCATAGGGCCTGGCAAACAGCAGACACTGGATTCATGAAAAAGTGAATGGAATACACACACCACTGCGCCAACTTTAGAAGAAACAAGACTTTTATAGACATGGAAAGATGTCAAGGTATATTGCTCCATGAAAAACACCAAATTATTGAGCATAGGGATCCATTTTTATTATTAGTGATACATATACATTTATTTCTTTATATATTCTTCATATTAAAATTATATATGTTCATATAGATATGAAGTATTTATTTGTTTTTTTAAGATTTTATTTATTTATTTGACAGAGAGAGACACAGCGAGAGAGGGAACACAAGCAGGCGGAGTGGGAGAGGGAGAAGCAGGCTTCCTGCCGAGCAGGGAGCCTGATGTGGGACTCGATCCCAGGACCCTGGGATCATGACCTGAGCCGAAGGCAGATGCTTAACCGACTGAGCCACCCAGGCGCCCCAATATGTAGTATTTATATACACCTGTAGGACCTATAACTGTGTTGCTCGCTGCTCTCCAGTACTCCTCTCTTTCCAGGCACATAGAAAGCTGAATTTCCTGGCCCCCTTGTTGTTGGGTGGGGCCACAGGTCTAGTTATGGCCAAGAAGTGGTGAGCATAAGTGACATATGTCACTTGCAGGCCACAGCATTTACATACCAGCATGTGCCTCAGAGCAATCTTCCCTCTCCCAAGTTTTCTTCCAAGTATTTGTTGAGATCAAGCCTCTGGCAACTTGAATTCTGGGATGACTATGAAGAGCAGCTCCCCTAGTCAGTATCATATAATATGGGAATCTTATTATAATATGGGAAAGGTGTTGTGTTCAGTTGGGTTTGGGGTTGTCTGCTACCCCAGCATACCCTAACCTATTTCTGACAACTACAAAGCACACACACACACACACACATTCAGATACATATACACGCACACACACATTTGGCTATTTATATGCAGGCGTACATATATGTGTATGTGTATTTACAAATACATAGGTGCAAATATCAGCATGCATACAAAATCTGTAAAAATAAACAACAATCAGATAAGGTGGGATGAAAATGGGATTAAGGAGGGAGCTGTCAGTATGTATTTTATGTAATTCTCTATTTTAAAAATTGTTTTACACGAAACACGATCGCTTTTGTAATTAGTAATTTTGACTGCTACCTGCTCCTGTTTTGTCCACGTGTAAGGCAAAATCAGCCAAAAGGTGACCTCAAGCTGTCGATCTCTCTCAGTTTCTGATGTCTTCACCTCCTGGCATCAGGTGGTGTATGATCCCTTGGAATCATTTAACTGAGTGGGTTAAAATGGAAGGAAGCCTCCTCACTGAACCAATCCAGGCAAAAGTGAGATCTGAGAAGCCTCTTTCCTTCAGTCAGTGGTCTCTTCTGTACCCTTCCTCTTCTTCTCTGTTCTCTCTTTTCTTAGCAGTCTAACATCCCTACTTCCAAGGTACCCAAATATCCTAAGCTTTTCCTCCAGCCCCATCAAAATCTCCATCAGCATCTTGCTCTACGCCATTGATTCTCAATCTTGGCTGTACTTGGGAGGCACCTGGGGAGCCTTAAAACATCCCAGCGTCCAAGCCGCATCCCAACCAGATGAACCCGAATTCCCGTGGTGGGAGAGAGAGGCACTGGTAGCTTCCATAGCTTCCCAAGGGCTTGTAACATGCAACAAGACTACCAGGCTACCAAGGCTTAGAGAAAGGAGCTGATGAGGACCCACTACTCTAAACTGGTAACAGCATGAGCAGTTTTGTGACCCCGCCTGGTAGGAAGCAAGCGTATCTGAACAGGGATCAAATCCTTAGGTTAAAAGACTGAAGCTCAATGGGATAACACAAAATGGAGCGCCCTCCCCCAAAGCGTCCAGAAACCAAAGCTTGTCTCTCCCATCTCTCCTTAAAAATAGAGAAAGGGAAAATGGGAAGAACTTCAAGATCAACTGTTATTTCATAATATTTGTCTGACCATGAAGAGGCATCCCAATGAGCCAAACTTTGCTTGCTACAAACTGGAATCCTTTTTATTGTACATCGTTAAGCTGGTCAGTTCCAACTTGGTAATTGCTAATATCACGAGCGCTACTTGCCATTTCAATTCTGTGACAAGGAACAGTTTCAAAAGCCTACCCACAGCCTGAATAGCATTTCTCTCACATCATCATTTCCCTTAAAAGGTCAAAACTAGAGAGTGGGCGGAATGGGCGAAGCAGGTTAAAAGGTACAAACTTCCAGTTATAAGATAAGTAAGTCATGGGGATGTAATGTCCAGCATGGTGACGATAGTTAGTAACAACATACTGCATATTTGAAAGTTGCTAAAAGAGGAGATCTGAAAAGTCCTCATCACAAGAAAAACAATTTTGTAACTACGCATGGTGACAGATGCTAACTAGACTTATTGTGGTGATCAGTACACAAAAACATACAAATCTCTAATCATTATGCTGCACACCTGAAGCTAATATAATGTTAATGTCAAATTTGCTTCAATAAAAATAAATAAGTAGACAAATAAATAAATAAACGTCAAAGTTATACGATTTCAAATGAGCACTTTTTGACTACTGATGGTCAGAGATCCCTTCAAGGCAGCTTCCTTCTTTCCGGCTGTAACAAGATTAAATCGGGTCCAAAACAAAAGGCAAAGCATTCACAGAAGGCAGGGTTGAAAAGAAGCGGAGAAGCCTTCTATAAAGGAATCTCTAAATTCAGGCATGAGAAGGTAACATACTGACAACAAGAGTGTAAACAAGCAATCCTTTAGCTCATATTATATCGACAAATTTAAATACTTAGCTTCCTACGGTCCCAGTACCAGTTGCTAGACAGGGAGAACTTAGCCTTCACTTTTGTATTCGAACGATGGTCAATAGTCTATGATCTTCCTGGCCATGCCTGTTGAGGAGGGCTCCTGCCCAGAAGACTCAAGGCAAGGGCATCCCTGTTGTAATCTATTTAAATGCTAGCTCCTGGAAATTCACACACCTGTTAGGTGTAGCTTTCTAATACCTCACACCTGTTAGAATGACTATTATTAAAAAGACAAGAGATAACAAGTTTTCCAGAGGATATGGAGAAAAGGGAACCCCTGTGCCCTGTTAGTAGGAATGTAAATTGGTGCAGCCACTATGGAAAACAGTATGGAGAGTCCTCAAAACATAAAACATAGAAACAGCATATGATCCTGCAATCCCATTTCTGGTTATTATCCAAAGAAAATGAAGTCATTATCTCAAAGACATATCTGCACCTCTATGTTCAATGCAGCATTATTCACAATTGCCAAGGTACACAGATGATCTAAGTGTCCACTGATGGACACATGTAAAAGAAAATGTAGACATATATACATAAATATACATATATTATACCCACACACACAATGAAATATTATTCAGCCTTAAAAAGGAAATCTTGACATTTTCAATGACACAGATGAACCTGAAAGGCACTGTGCTACATGAAATAAGCCAGACACTCCCCCCTCCAAAAAAAATACTGCATGCTATCACTTATATGTGAAATCTAAAAAAAAAAAAAAAGTCAAACTTAGAAATAAACAGTAGAAAAGTGGTTGCCAGGGGCTAGGAGGTGGGAAAAACAGACGTTGGTAAACGAGCACAAACTTCCCATTAGATGAATAAGGTCTGAGAATCTCATGTATAATATGGTGACTATAGTTGATAACACTTTTTTATAATTGAAATTTGCTAAGGGAGAGTAAATCAAATGTTCTCACTTTTTAAAAAATTAATACGCGAGGTAATGGATATGTTCATTAACATGGTGGGGAGAACCGTTTCACAATGTATACATATGTCAAATCATCCCACTGTATACTTTAAATATCTTAACAATTTTGTCAACTATACCTCCAAAAAGCTGAAAAAACGCCGTCTCCTAGACTTGGTAGACAATGGGATTAAAAGAGTGATAACAGCATATATAACTGCTAACAGTCTGATAAGCCTTCTCTCGAACTCCAGACTCCCCTATACCAGTGTGGAATAGGGTCTACCAGGAGAAAGATTCTGGGATCCAAGGGAACACAGCAGCACTGACCCCTAGATGACCAGGGCTGAGCAAAGAAGCCAAAGTGAACTCGCTCATAATGCTAGAAGGTACTGACGATGGTGGGGATGGGGCTCCCCATAAGAGAAATTCAGCACATTCTTTACCACTCCAGACTATGTGTGCATTCTTTGTAAAATGGGAATGATAATACCCGCCTTACTGATTTACCACCCATTCATCAGACACTTTCATTCACTGACTATTTCATTTAAACGCTAACTAAACCACTCTTTTGGCCATCTGTGAATCTCATCATCCATAAAATGGGGTTAATACCTCACTGGCTAGGTTGTCAAGGGGATTAAACAGAAAACTATGTCGTAAACCACCCAGTTCAATGCCGACAAATAGTATAGGTTCAGTTTGTGTATGTCCTACCTCTTTCTTTGCTGGTCGAAATTGACTAAAAGCAAGACTGTGGAGGCTAGTCAAAGGGGCCACGCCACAGCCAACTGCCCTGGGTCCAAACAAAAGACCAGGAAGGCATCATGGAGGGTGTGCTTGCTACATGCTGGATGCACCATATTCCCCTCAACCCGGGTAAGTGGGAACTGAGGCAAGGTCACTAAACGAAGGAGCAGAAGAGAGCGGAAAGCCAGGGTGTGTTCTGGGGCTAGAGAGATCGGTGACCAAAGTTCTTAAAAATGCTCTTGGCACCAGGATTATGGCCTCCTGTAGGGGCCCAAGCAACACAAGCTATGCCAACCAGGCACTGGAACCGAGGGAGACGCCAATATAATACAGTTTTTGGTAAATTTTTAAAAATACAAGGCTTGTTCTAGTTTTCACTCATTCTGTAGTCTTACACACATACACACACATACACACTGCAATATGGTGAGTGGCTCAGGCAGTCAGCACATAATAAAGTAATTATGGGTTATGCATTAATTCAAGGCACTGTACTAGCTTTGCAGGGTCCAGGGAGAAGGTGAATGTCATGAGGAAGCTTAACGCACAATCTGTGCCCTGAGAGCTTAGTCTAGTGACACAGATGAGACAAAGGACATGAGGGGAAAAAAGCCAAAGAACAAAAAGCCTAGGACTGGAAAACCTGATGTGAGAGGAACATTCGGAAAGCATCATTAGAGATAACGTGGGTTTTCCAAAGAGCTCAGTACTGTGCAAACTCTGGCCATGACTCACTGGATTCTCTAACAAGGCTGGGGTGAGTTTTGACCATGTCCCTGAGCCTTTAACTGTTTGTTTCTACTACAGTTCTCACAGTCTGAAGGTTTTTTCCTAGAAAGAAACAACCAGAGTGATTTTACATTAACTAGCTTTTTACATTTTAAGGTCTCTTAGAGTCAGAGCAAAAGTATTCTTTAAACACTAGCTCACACTGGCTTGCACCAGACTGAGGACTGTGGAGGAAACAAACTAAGGAGTAATCTCAATCTCTTCCCACAAGAGGCCTTCAGTGGTGTGCTGTAAGCCCCTGTACCTGCTTGTGAGAACCATTTGCTAAACATTCAGGATTTTGTGAGCTGGTTGTTAAACTGAGGTGTGACTGCTTGAGTAATGGTTCTCCAAAACACGTCATGTCTTAATTCCTGCTGCATATGAATGTTAATTTATGGGACCAAAAAAAAAAAAAAAAAAGGACTTTGCAGATGTGATTAAGGATCTCGAAATGTGGGGCTTATCCCGGTGGGCCCTAGGAGACAATGTGGCCACCCAGGGAGAGAAGGGGGTGACGTGTCCACAAGCCAGAAGCTAGAAGAGGCAAGGAACGGATTCTCCCCTAGAGCTTCCAGAGGGAGTGTGGGCCTGCTGACTCCCTGATTTCACTCCAGTGGAATTGATTTTGGATTGCTGGCCTTCAGAATGGTGAAAGAATAAATTTTTGTTGGTTAAAATTTGTGACAATTTGTGACAGTGCCCATAAGAAACTAAAACAGGTGGGTAGCCTGAAATCAGCCACGGTAGAATATCTATACCACAGAAATTGGCAAAGCTACAAATCTGGGCGTTTAGTTTCAGAGAGCTGGTGTGTACTTATATTACAATTGGGGAGTGTAGTCTGAGATAAACAACTAGAGAATGTCACTTTGTGGCATGACATGACATGATGTCCTATGCAGTGAGGTAATATACTAGAAAATGCACTTAACTTGTAGCCAGGTTCCTCATTCTGATTCTTTCCCCATAGATTCCATCTGTCCTTACATAGATCTCTGCTTTTCTCTGTGATTTCCTTCCGGAAAATATAAGAGCCTCAAGACAATAAAGGCCGCTTTCAGTCTAGAAACATTTACTAAGCATCTACTATGTAGCAGAAACAGTGCTGAAGGTACAAAGATGAGCACGACAAGATGCCTGTCATTGAGGAGGGGACACTCACTGTGACATCAGATAGCCAAGTGGCCAAAAAATGCCAGTGTGAGGTAAAGGTCAAAGGTGACTGTTGAGGTGTTCCCAGTCTCCGTGATTTTCACTCTTTCTGACCCCAGTGGCAAATGACTGAAATATCTTGTCACTGGGAAGTGGAACCCTTGGCAGGAGATGTTTCCCCAGATTAACCAAAGAGCTTTCTCTGAAAGGGGCTGAGCCGGAAAGTTTGTTTTTCTGTCCAACACAGGACCAAACCACTATCTCCCAGCAAAGCTCAACAGGGCTAAGTAGAGAACTGGATTCTAACCACAGGCAGGTAGCATCTGTCAAACAAAAGGACGCCACCCACGGTGTCACCATGGGGACGGTGCTCATCATGCAAGACGCCTCCGCTCCCACCAGTGTTACCATAGCACAGCTCCAATGGCCACCTGGGTCCCTGTTCTCTGCATCTTTTCCTATTACTCCTCATAAATGTCCTCGCTGAGTGCTCTGCTTCAAGTTCTGAGAAGATTTCAGGCAACTTCTTCTGGTGGCATCTGAATATATCATCTAGGAGTGGCTTATAGAAAACAATCTAGTCTTTCCTTTTTAAGACACCACATCTCTAAATTCTTCTCTGTCCTTCTCTGTCCAATCCCAAAACTGCCCCCAAATATCCATTATTTTCATTCAGAGCCTGCGGTAGATTAGGTTGTTCAAACATATCCTCTACCTCCCCATCCAACGAACACAGTTCTCTGCTCCCTGACTTTGGGCTTGTCCACATGACATCTTTTAGTGAAAGGGATGTTAGCAGACTGCGTACAACTGACTGTGTGAACTAAGTTTGCATAGTGGCCCTCACCTTCCTCACCTCTGCCATAGCTCTGGGAAGAGCTTCCACCTAATCTCTGCTGGCCCTCAGAGGAATTACACCTGGACCAGATGAGCTCGAACCTGCATGGCGAGCCAAGGCCTGCCCACTCCAAGCTCGCCTGCAGATGTATGGGCAAGAATAAATGACTGCTGAGCCACCGAGTCTTCACTTTCCTCCTCAGATTAAGAGATCCTGGGAAACTGACAGCACTCTAGAAACCATTTCAAAAAATGTAATTCATAAGTGAAAAGAAGAATGCTTTGTCCAAAAGGAGGTATCGGCTTAAGGCAGTTGAGTGGGGAGATAAAGTATCAGAACCACTTAGAAACTGCAGATGACACCTATCTGACCTGCTCATCTCTCCAACTTCTATGAGATTTACCAGCCTAGGAGTCGGGGGTGGGGGAGCGCCAGACATTGAGCTCCAGTGAGTCAGATAAAGAGCACAATGGGCGGGGCGCCTGGGTGGCTCAGTCGTTAGGCATCTGCCTTCGGCTCAGGTCATGATCCCAGGGTCCTGGGATGGAGCCTCATGTCAGGCTCCCTGCTCCGCGGGAAGCCTGCTTCTCCCTCTCCCACTCCCCCTGCTTGTGTTCCTGCTCCGCTGTGTCTCTCTCTGTCAAATAAATAAAATCTTTAAAAAAAGAGCACCATGGGTTATGGAATAGAGAAATATTTGGAAGCCAATGGGAACTGGCATAGCAAAGATGAAGTGTCCATTCATCACACGTACTTTTTTCCCACAAACACACAATGTCTGACCAGTGCCAGTGTAGTCATGAGACCAGCATTATGAAGGCTGTAATTTACTGTAAAATGTGACAGTCTAGTCAGTATGATATTATACATACACTAAAGTTTAAATTCTAACAATATGCTTGATGCACAGCCCAAGAGTGGTCATCCAGCATTAAAATAAAAAGAGGCACACTCCCCAAGTGGCTCCTACAAATCCTACTCTTTGGGTCAACATCAACAGTCTACACCTTGCTAATTAGCATAGTGTATATAAAAATACACTAATGAAAGTCATGTCTTGTTAATTACCATAATGAATATTAGAAATGTGTTCTCACTGAAGAAATTGAAGATGTTCAAAGTATATAAACTGATAAGACAGCTGAGCAACACTCCCCATTCCTGTACGAACAAGGTATAAGAATCTAGCAAGGCTAGAAACCTGTACAGGGCAAGCAAGCCTGAACCCTCCATCAGACCCACATCCACTCTGACTGCACGGCATCCTGCCTAGGAAGCTAGCTATGTCTGCCTCGAATGAGCTGTTCCATACCGGGGGGCAGAGCACCTAAGAGGAGAGACAAGCTTACAGGACAGACTGAGCGATGTTCTGTGCCTGCCTTGTTAATGAATGCTTGTCTAATAAACGTCTGTATGTGCGACGGAAGAAAGAGGTTATGAGGTCTATGCCACAAAAGAAAAAAAGCCTTTTCTAATTTGGTAAACTCACTTTGTGAAAAATAGAAATTCTAGAACATTTAAAAATAAATTAGATAGCATCATGTTTAATTAGAATCCACTGCAGTCTAAGGGGCAAATAAGTACAATGTCTAATATTAGATGCTAAGGATCTGCTGCAAACCTTAGCTTTCTCACCTGTAATACAGAAGTCGCATACACCTTAAAGGAATGCTGTTATCAAATGGGATAATGCATTATAGTAATTAGAGTACTGGGTACTCACAGCAGATTTGGAACACAGGAAGAAACACTGTGCGTTTTCAAAAGGTGTAAGTTCCCTCTCTCCCCTCCCCTCCAATATCCAGAAGTTACTGAAGAACCTAGAAATGTATTCGGTATACACACGAGATGATGAAAGGATTTAAGTTCCCTGGTTAGCCTTCAATAAAAGACCAACCCTAAAAGCCCTCAGTGGCAACCCTGCCGGGACCCCTCTCACCCCTGAGAGCTTTTTTGTTCTGTATCCTTGCTCAACAGAAACTCTATCGCTTTACTCACTCTCCTTTGGCCGTGGGATTCATTCTAGGACTACTGTGAGACAAGAACCTCGTGCTCCAGCTTCAAAACGCCCATGGCCGTGGGGACGAAGCGAGCTATAGAGAGAGCAAGGTGAGGTGCGGGACAGAGAGGTGACGGCTGATTCTACAATGTTCCCAAGGAAGAGAGGATGACAGGATTCAGAGCTTAAGAGGACAAGCACAAACTTTAGGCAGAAGGAAGGAGGCCTCTTCCGGTAGAACCGGAAGGAATTAGAAAAATATACGTCTCTACGTACACGAGTGTGATTCTCCGCCAAGACTGCGGGACCACCAAAAAGCCAGGCCTGGGGAAACGCTATTTCCATGTGCAGAGATGTTTTAGGCACAGGGGAGTCTCTGTCAGCAGTGGTTCTCCAGCTTGGCGAAGCTGTGGACTCCCTGAGAAGCTTTTTAAAAATCCTGTCCTCAGGCTACTCCCCTTACCCATTAAACCAGGATCTCTGAGGTGGAGCACAAGCTTCAGTGATTAGGAAACAAGCACCCAAGAGACCCTAACTGCAGTCAAGCTTGAGAACCAGGTATCTAGAAATGGGATGTAATTTAACATTTACCATTAAGAAGTAGCTACATATGGTTAGAACCAAAAAGAACTTTAGAGAGCCTTCAGTTTTAAAACACAGCAGTAGGGGCGCCTGGGTGGCTCAGTCGTTAAGTGTCTGCCTTCGGCTCAGGTCATGATCCCAGGGTCCTGGGATCGAGCCCCGCATCGGGCTCCCTGCTCCACAGGAAGCCTGCTTCTCCCTCTCCCTCTCCCCCTGCTTGTGTTCCTTCTCTCACTATCTCTCTCTGTCAAATAAATAAATATTTTAAAAAATAAACTTAAAAAAAAATAAAGCATGGCAGCAAATTTATGAAGGAAAGAAGAGAAAATACCCGGGCGCACTGCCCATACAAAGGGCAAACATCATTCTGATAAACAATCGTTTACTTGCATAGGCGCCTATGAATGAACTGGGTCAAGATCAATGTACCTCTTATTGTGGGTCAGCTTCAGAAAAGTTTGAAAACCAGTGACCTAAATAAACTCCTTGTTCACAGATGACAAAATTGAGGCTCAGATAGATTAAAAGTCTTCTTGAAAGTCAGTCACACACACGCACGATAGCAAATTCCAGACTAGAGCCTAGTGTTCCTGACAACGACTTGCGGAGCACAGGCGGTCTTCGGTCTCCTGTGCGTGCTGGTGTTCCCGCTCAGCACTCTGCTGTAAACTCCCCAAGGGCAAGGATCGTGTCTTCCACTCTCTACATTTCCGACACCTGCAGCTTTGAAAACACTGTAGGCCTAGCACTGAGGAAGTACATAAGAAGTAGAAGACATTTTAATCCTTAAGAAGATGAAATTTAACTGGGAAGGTCAGGTTAGAAGCACGGAAGAGCATGATGTACTGGAAAATGCTACATTATGGGGAGCCATGAGGCCTTGGAGCCGCGGCAAGAGTAGAAGCACGAGCGTGATCCTCACCACGCAAATCTCTCCTCCCTGGGAAAACCCTCCCCAAGCATTCTGCATTTTCATCTCTAGAGAACGCTACTGGAGAAGTAGAAGACTCATCTGGTAGCAGAAAAAAATGCTTTAAAATAGGTCTGTAAAAATAAAAATCCACTCATGAATTCAATGTCCCTTAAATAGGATTTATGTGGTGGGTTCCTCCTAGACGTTCATTGCCCTAAAATTTCCAAGTGCCTGTAACTAAATATTGAGCATGTTTAATCAGGCAGTAACTGCTACTTCACATTTTCCCTTCAGCTTCCAGGATGATGAAAACCAAATGTTCCAATCACAGTAAATTCACTAGCAAACTTTTTTTTGGCTCATTACATCCTCTTGCCCCCACATATGCTATTTATCTTTCATGTTTATGCTATGGGTCTTACTAACTTGTGACCTATCTCAAATCTATTTAGAAGGAAAGCTGAAGAATTCAAGCGGGTTCTCATGTGAATCCCACGGCATTATCTGAGAGCCCGGAAAAGTCTGCAGCACCCGCAACACAAGGAGCATAATGTCATCATCCAGAAACTTTGTCCTGAAATAGGGCTCTGGTCACTAAAGGATCTGTCTTCCTCCGGCTCCACTTTTGACCTCTGGACACGGAATAAAGCCAGGACTGTCCTTACTTGACACCACAACGGCCCCTAGGGACAGCAGGCTAGTTATCTCTTAGCCAGCCTCCGTCATTTTGATGTCCGTACACTCATCACCCACATCTTGCTTCATTAGTAAATTAAATCCCGGTCACTCCCTCTGCTCTCTGGCCCACCTCTTCCCTGGGCTCTCTCCAGGACCTCCTTTGCCATTTAGTTACAGCTGTTTGCCCCAGGGGGTGACGGGGGATGGCAGAAAGAACAGTGGCCTTGAAGTCAACTCCGGGTCTTGGTCCTGCCTCTTCCTAGCCCTCAAGCTTGTTCTCCCAGACTTAGTTGCTTCATCTGTGAAAACAACAACAAAAGGCTAGGGGTTAACGGTATTTGTTCTGTCCACTTCCAGGGTAAAACCCAACTCAGTAACGGGATGTAAAAACACTGTGCAATTAGGAAGATCAGAACGAGAGCTTCCCAAACTTTTAGTTGCTTCAAAATTCCCCAGGGAGTTTGTGTAGAGGGGAAAAACAAATGATGTGCATAATAAATAAGGAAAATATATAGTTTGTTAAAAGTAGTGAGGTGAATTTTCACAAAGGTGAAATTCAAAGCACGGCCAGGGAGTGCAAGGGAAGGGTGATTTTAGTTTTAGTTTTGGGTTTTTTTAAATTTTTTATTTAAATTCAATTTAATTAACATACAGTGTATTATTAGTTTCAGAGGTAGAGTTCAGTGATTCATCAGTTGCATACAACACCCAGTGCTCATGACATCCAGTGCCCTCTTAAATGTCTATCACCCAGTTGCCCCATCCCCCCACCTCTTCTCCAGCAACCCTCAGTTTTTTCCTACAGTTAAGAGTCTCTTATGGTTTGCCTCCCTCTCTGTTTTCCTCTTATTTTTTCCGGAAGGGTGATTTTAAATAGGAAGGTCAAAGTAAGTCTTGTCGTAAAGGTGACGTCTAAGAAAAGACTTAAAAGAGGTGATGACCATGGAGCTAGGGGGGCGAGGGAAGGAGTGATCAAGAAGGGCAAAGACCCTATGGGGTGGGCTGCAGGTGTAGGCTGTGTTCAAGGCACAGCAAGGAGACCAGAGTGGCTGGAGGTGAAAGGAAGCAAGAAAAACAGAGAGGAGTTGAGGTCATATTGCTCCAGACACTGTAAGCTGCATTAAGGACTTTGGCTTTGACTCTGAGTGAGGAGCAGTGCTGAGAACAGCCTGTACAAGGGTGAAGGTGGAAGTGGACCAGTTAGGAGGTTCTGACCATAACCAGGGAAGCAAACAAGGTGTCCTGGGGCAGGACGGTTCCAGCAGAGGAGGAGAAGAGTAGATGGAAGCCAGACCTATGCCAAAGGGAGAGCCAACCGGATATGCAGACGAATCTGGTGGGTGAAAGGAAGAGTGAAGTCAGAGAGAACTCAAAGGACAGGGAAGCCACCAGGTCAGATGGGAAGACTGTGAGTCGTGCAGGTTTGGAGAGCAGGGTGAGAAGTTCTGGTTTAGACAAGTTAGTTTCTTTAGCTCAGGGGAACATACAGAAAGATGAACACATCTTAAGTGGACAGCTCAGTGACTTTGGACACAAGGAACACACCTGGTTAATCACTACCAAGATCAAAAGATGGAATATTTTTGCCAACAGGGAAGGCCTTTTTCATGTGCCCCCTAGTCACCACTCACCCCAAAGGTAACTTATTCTGACATCCATCACCATAGATTCATTTTGCCTGGTTTTGAACTCCATATAAATGGAATCACACAATATGAACTCTTGTGCCTATTTTCTCCTTCAATATTAACCTGTGAGAAGCATCTACGTTGTTAAGCATAGCAATGGCTCATATTGTTTTCATTGTTGTATGTTATTCCATCATTTAAATACACTACAATTCATACATCCATTCACTGTTGGTGGGTATTAGGTTTGTTTCTAGGTTGGGGCCATCAGTGATGTAATTTGCCATTACATAGCAGAATCAAGTACTTTTGGAGGCTTGCATCTCTACTTGAGGCCTCAGGGTCCTGGGGAGATTAGCACAGAGGTAAGGGAAGTTTTGGGGGGATCATGGGACAATTTAGGTGGGGCATTGAAGTTGAAAATCTTGCACAATGAGAGAGGCAGACATCCTGTGGTCCTACCAAATGGAGGAGAGAAGAAGGGATGATCCTGAAAGGTAGGAAAGATAAGTTTTACCCAGATCCATAAATGTTTCTAGGACAAGTCCCAATTCTAATCTCTGAGTATCCAGAAAGGATTCATCTAAATTGTAATGATATTACCGAAGGTTCCTCTTTCTTCTCTTTCCTTTTACAGCTGCTGTGGACCAGTACTCATCACTTTATAGACCAACAGGACATAAAGAGACAAGCACCCAGGACCCTCTCATAGATCCTCCTTAACTCAGTCTGCAGACTCATCACCACTTTGCCATCCCATAAGTAATAAGTAGTGTGATACTCTAGAAAGACCATGAGGACCCCGGACTGAGTTCTCGTCTGGTTCTACCACTTGTCACTTTGAGCAAGTCAATGGACCTCCCTGGGTTTCAATATCCTTAAGTGAAAAGCAGACTGTGAACTGCCTCTAGGGTCCACTCCTGTCTTCTGATTCTGTTTTCCTCATCTTCAGGATTGCAACATTCCACATGCTTCCAGGGACATGTTATCCAACATATCCAATCAAAAAAAAAAGGACTATGAAACACTTAAGTACTTAGTGTGGTGCTAAGATACAATAAAGCAAAGTGGATTACAAACCAGTGGGAGGACTCCAACAAGACTACAAACCCAGCAGAAATGCTAGGCTGGGGGAAAATACGGGTTTCCTGGGAGCACTTTGGGTGAAGTTGAGCAAATGGATAGCAGATGAGGAATGAGTGAGTAGGATTATTTTGGATCAGTTTTACCTTAGCTGCCCACCTGTACGTTTTTGCCTCAGATACCTCTACCTCTAGGGGCCTCTGTCAACACTGAAACCTTCCCACACAGAACATTCTTTAATTCCTAAGTCTTTCAAATGAGAGATAAAGTTTCTGAGCAATATAAAACTATTTTTCCTCTCTAAGTGT
This sequence comes from Halichoerus grypus, assembly GCF_964656455.1. Taxonomy (NCBI): domain Eukaryota; kingdom Metazoa; phylum Chordata; class Mammalia; order Carnivora; family Phocidae; genus Halichoerus; species Halichoerus grypus. The sequence goes on from NC_135713.1 coordinate 26,523,528, forward strand.
CTGTGTGGTTTTCAGTGCTCCCTTCTTGGGGTTCTGGAGTCAAACATGAGAAACAAACAGCCACTAAGTCTACAAGCTGATCACAGTATGTGCTGTGTTAGCCAGCTCAAGCTGCGCTCTTAAAAAATACTCGATTTCTACAGAAAACAGCTGCTTGGAGGACAAAAGGAAGGATAAAATTCTGCCATTTCAAAAAGGCAATGGGAACATAAATGCATGCAGCCACAATGAAAAACAGCACGGAGTTTGCAAAAATTAAAAATAGATCTACCATATGATCCAGCAACTCCCCATCTGGGTATTTATTCAAAGGAGACAAAACCCACTATCTCAAAAAGACATCTGCACCCCCATACTCATTGCAGCATTATTTATAACAGTCAAGATACGGAAACCACCTAAGTGTCCACTGATGGATGAATGGATAAAGAAGTTGTGGCATATATACATTATATATGTATGTAACAGAATATTACTCAGCCATAAAAAAGAAGGAAATCCTGTCATTTATGACAACATGGATGGAATTTGAGGGAATTACCCTAAGGAAAATAAGTTAACAGAAGAAGATAAATACTGTATAATCTCACATGTATGGAATCTTTTTAAAAGAAAACAAATCATAGATACAGAGAACAGACTGGTGATTGCCAGAGGTGAAGGTGTAGGGAGGGAGCAAAAAGAGTGAAGATGGTCAGAAGGTCCATGTTGAATAAATAGGTAAAAACAAAACAAAACAACAACAACAAAAAAAAACCACCTCATCTGAAACCTACAGGTGATAACTAGTCCATGTCCTAACAGGAGGCACTAATTTAAACTTCACTGGAAACTGCCCTGCACCAGAATCAGAAGAATCGGGTTTGAGTATTCATTCATTCACACCTGCAATCAATCTACCACTTAGGCAGGAAAGATTGATGATCCTACAGTGTGGGATCCCCCTCACCCTGCCCAGTCCCCCTCTCTAAGCCCTGAGTACTCAAGTTGGAGCTCCTGCTTTTCCCACTACACATCCTAATAGGAGTTCCTCCACTTTTTATGATGGAAAATAGCCAACGTTACGAAAACAGAAAAATTTAACACACCTCCACATACTCATCACCCCCTTTCGACAATCACTAATTCGTAGACCATCTTATTTAATCTATAGCCCACTCACTTCCCCAAATCCATGTCCCGAGTTATTCTGTGGCAAATCCCAGACATCCGTTAATTTCATCAACAAATATTTTAGTATACATCTCCAAAAATGCAGATTCTTTAAAAAAAAAACTACGATATTATTATGCCTAAAGAACTGAATCATAATTCTTTAATTTTATCCAAATATTCAGTGTTCAGATATCCTTGATTATCTCATTATCTTTTTAAACAAACGACTTTTTCTCATTTAACATTACATCATGAAAATCATTCCATAGTATGATATATATTTTAAAAAGCCATTTAATATAATAAAGCATGAGGCTTTCCCATGTGAAAAGAAAGCTGCATTAGCCAGATAAGGATTTACTTGTCCATAAATGCTCCTCTCAGAAGAATCTAAGAGACCTAAAGGTCCTTCACTAAGCAGCAAGGGGTCATCCCACAATGGGGTCATCAGTGATGTCATTTCCTAGTCTTGACCTAGACAGGAAGGGGAGAAGGGCAGAAAAGAGAAGAGAAAGGAAGACCAGAGAGAGAAGCTCTCAGGACTCATATAAAGCTAAAAGTCGACCCCCTGGAAAGGGAAAAAGGAGCATTCACTATTCTCTGGCTTCCATTTTGTATTTGTGATTATCTAGTAGTAATTTCACTAATCCTTTCTGTTAGTAGACTACACACGCAGGCCCCTCAAGATGGTTGTTCACATAGTGAGATGACATTTAGGCATCTCTGGTACTGACTGTGACCTTGGGGAAATCATTGAATTTTTCCAGGTCTCAGTTGTATCATTTGTAAATTTTGAGACTATGTTATATAATCTCAAATGTTCCTTTAGACTCTAACATTCTGTTTCCTTTTTTAAAAAAATTGAAATAAAGTAATTGAAATCACGAGAATTATTTGTGATATTTAGAGCAAAAAAATATCAGGGCTTCGCTCTTTGCAGAGGGCACTTCACTCTTTGAAACCAAGAGCAGATTTAAATTAAGCACAGAGCAGAGTGCTAACAACAATCCAGCTGTTACCACATGGGAACACTGAAGGAACCCCATGAATTGTTCACTTCTAAGAAAGTTATGTGTGGCATGTCCAGGATCTCTTAGAGAAAGAATTTATACAAAGCTGTAAAAATGTGTTTAGTAGGGGCGCCTGGGTGGCTCAGTCGGTTAAGCCTCTGACTTCGCTCAGGTCATGATCTTAGAGTCCTGGGATGAGCCCCATGTCGAGCCCCACATTGGGCTCCACGCTCAGCAGGGAGTCTGCTTCTCCCTCTCCCTCTCCCTTGGCTCCTCCCCCACTTGTGCTCTCCCTCTCTCTCTCTCAAATAAATTAAATAAAATACTTCTTAAAATGTGTTTAGTAGATCACACATGGCATCTGCATAAGATGTTAAGACAAATGCAAAATAGTTCATGGGCTAAGGACATGATTCTGTAGCCAGTAGAACTGAAGCCAGTTCCCGCTGAGACAGGAAATCTGTTTGATTACAGGGTTGGGTTTTTTATTATTAAATGATAACTTTTTATGGCTAAAGTATAAAAAGAGTTTGGAAAATAGAGATTAGGAAAATATTAAGGTGATTATAACACCAGTCAACTACTGTCAACTACTGATGACATTCTTATAGCTTTACTACTAATATCTATAATATTTATTTTTTTATAGTAGTTTTTGTTGGGCTTTATTTATTTATTTGACAGAGATAGAGAGCGAGCATAAGTAGGCAGAGCTGCAGGCAGAGAGAGAGGGAGAAGCAGGCTCCCCAATGAGCAAGAAACCTGATGCGGGACTCAATCCCAGAACCCTGGGATCATGACCTGAGCCAAAGGCAGATGCTTAACTGACTGAGCCACCCAGGTGCCCCAGTAATATCTATAATCTTTATAATTTAAAACTGTGACTCAAGTTCCTTTCACATTTAACAGTATTATGAATTCTCTTCTTTATCATCAAATAATCTTCCAAAATACTGAGAATGGCTACATAATTTTCCATTGTATGAAGATACTCCGACTGAGCATTTCCCAATTGTTGGGCATTTGGTTTGTTTCCGATTTACGTTTTTCATTATTATGGCCAATGCTTCTGTAAACATCCTGGTAGCTGAATTTTAGAGAGTATACTGGAAGTAAAATTCTAGAAATGGAATCTTTAGGTCATAAATCATGCAAATTTTTGTTTTGATCTGTATCAACACACTGCCCTCTGAACATACTTGTGTTCAATCCATTCCAACTAGCAGAACGTGAGTGTGCCCTTTCCCTCACCACAGTCAGTACTTGCTAACTTTCACCTAACTGAAAGCTGATAGGCAACAAATACATCTTCCTGAGCACTTTAAATAAAAAAAGAAAGACTCATTCCTGTGGCTCAGCTACTCTAAGACACATTTTTATCAAATCCATCGAAGTGCTTCCTTCCTTGCTCTAGCTCTGAACTTGTTCTGCAGATCCTGATTACCCACCTTCACTCCTTCAATCTCTTTACTGAAGAGTTTGCAACAAAATAATGGATCTCCGCCAAGCAAGTCATCGATGACTAAATTCTGGCTCTTCATTTGAAATTGCTGAATTTTAGATTTGCTAAAACTGTTTACTGTCTAGACCGAAACAGTAAAACTTATTATTCCAAGTGTATCTGACCAAGATTTAGGAGCCCTCAAGTCATGTCCCATTTTGTTTCCACAAATGTTTCTCTAAGATACTGCTTAAAAAAATGTATCTTTCCTTCATCCCTTATCCCCTCTCTATTCTTGGAATCTCTACTTATCATCATGGAATATTCCACTTCCACAATTAAAGACCTACCATTTCTGTCTTTCACAGCATGCCTTAAACCTTGATTACTTTGATTTTAATGCCTGGAAAGAAAGCCACATGAAGCTCCACATGGTCTCTAAGCCTGCTCTCCAAGTGGCAAAGCTCTTCCTGTGGGGGAGGGGGGTATCCAACTGCCTATCTGAACAGCCAGAACACAGAAGCACTGGCGGGCAGATTTGAGCCCTAGCTTTGGTTGTGTGATCATACTTTTTCTCTGGGCCTCATTTCCCTTATCTGAAAATGAGGGAACTGGGTTATATTCTCTTTCATCTCTATCATCTTCTCCAAAAGTTCCTAAGTTCCCGACGAAAAGGGAATTTCTAGACATCAATCATTTTAAAAGGTCACTGCACAGCAATTAAACTCAATCAAGAAAAATACAAAGCCCTCCTTCAGAATACCCGTAACATTTGTTGTCCTATCTACTCTAGCACTTCATTATATTCGATTGCGAGCCTTTCTCCCCAGATAGCAAGCACAGTTGCCTTCAGGGACCAAACTGGTAATAGAAGTGAGTGAAGCATGCTAGCTTTTATTCTTTCGAAATTGGCACATGCTTTATTCTCAGACACACAGATAGTCTTCACGTTAAAGGATTATGCTTTCTCCCGTTTTCCCGATACATTTAACACCACGGATTTATCTTTTGTTTCTCTTTTTTATATGGTTATTCATGAGAAAAACAGTATCACTCAACAATTAGAAAACAAAGGTACAAAACAATGCTGAAGGATGACGGCCCCATTGCAGCCTTGTGTCAACGAGACGCAGGGAGTGGTGGGAGCTGAGGTGAACTTGATACGACTCACCAAACTCACCAATCCAGTTGGGAGGAAGACTCGGCCCACAGGGACTCTGGCCCCACCGACATGCAGGCCTGTTGTTGTAAGATCTGCTTTTTTGAGGAACAGGATCTTCACATTTTTAGGTAAAAACTCCTGATATTTTACTTGCCAGCTCTGGTTTATGTATAGTATTATGCAAGCTGAATAAAATACGTCCTTGTACAGTCAGTTTGGGATCTACCCTGTTGAAAAAAAATCAGAAGCAACCATCTGATGAGACAAAGGTCTCATTCTGGAATCAAAAAGTAAGGGTGAATGGGGGCAGAAAGGGAGAAGCATGAAGAAAAGCAACCAACCACCACGGTTTGAAATTATTAAAGATTCCAGAGCATATCCTGGTCATGAGCCAACTCACCCACTGAAGAGGGTCCTTCCTTTTCAATAATAACAGATAATAATAACAAGAACTAAGATATACTGAGAACATTCCAGATTCTGTGCTAGGGCTTCATAGGGTTCATGGCATTGAAACATCAAGATCCCACAGCTTCAAGTGTCTCACCCAGGACTCAAACCCAAGACCATGCTCTTAACCTCTATGCTCTACCCTATGAAGCCAATGGCCTGAGGAACAGACCAAAGGAGATGAATTGTGCACTTGTAGCAGCCCCACTAAAGGGCTATGGGCCTCAAGTGCCCTTGAAGAAAGTCTCCCTTCTACAACACAAGACCATCTGTCAGTCCATCTTAGCAGAGAAAGCTGCTCCCAAGTTTACATTTTGGTAAGCTTCAATGGGGCAATTTAGTCAATATAAAAATTTTAGAATGAACAATAATAATATAAACATGCCTGAAAAAATCAATTCCCCCACTCTAAGTCACTCAGTCTTCATCCAGGGCAGAGGGAGAGCAAGAAAGGGCCCTGCTTGTTGCCCAAGAAGAGGAGCTAGTCAGCTAGCATCTGTTAAATTCAACAACGAGGCCACTAGACTGAGGTGGGTCAAATGCCACGGCGGCCTCCATGAGTAAACCAAACTCTAAGCCTCTACATGCCACAAGGTTACAAAATCGAAACCTAAGGACAACCAAACAAACAGCCAACTAGGCTGTAAGCTGTAGCCAATCAAATACTTTCTTAGCTTCCACACCTTACCCTGGTTCCTGTTGGCCAGACACTCCTAACCCTTTCTGGTTTGGCATTGCTTGATTTTAATCAATTTTTGCTCAAATAAACTCTTCCAAATTTTAATATGCCTCAGTGTACCTTGTCACACTCTGAAGAATGGTTGTCTAGGGGCAGGCCATCGGTGCAGGAGTACAAATGAGGAAGAAAGGCCCTGGGATGGGATTTGTGGCTGAACTGCCTAGCTATTCACCAATCCCATTTCCTCTTTCTGGGCACACAAGACAACCTCACATCCCTTGCTCCATAAAGTTATGCAGTCATGGCTAGGATGGAACCTCCTGATCTGGCCCTGAAAATCTCCTAGGAGAACCTCTGCTCACATCTTGATCGCTTTCAGCAGCTGGGGTGGGGGGGTGGGGCTCCAACATCGCAGAGCCACAGGATGAAGGAGTTTGGATTCCTGAGTCACCCCTGGAAGGGAAGCCATTTCTTGGAGTAGAGCCATCAGAAGAGATGCTGACCCAGACTGGACTATGATGTGAATGAGAAAATTTCTTGGAGTTGGCCACTAAGATTTGGGAGTTATATGTTAAAATAGCTAGCAAGCATATCCTAAGAGTTCCCATAAAAACTAAAGTGCTTTCCTCTATGCTTAACCAAGGGTCTAGTTTGCACAACCAATTCTGCCCTTCAAATAATCAAAGAGCTTACTATTAAGGAAGTCCCCAGAGATCACCCCACAAAACCTACTGAAAATCTCCTTAGCTGTGTGAAAAGCCAAGTTACCTAATTGCAACTCTAGACAAGGCCTCTTGGCCACATGTAAGAATAGAGTTCCTGAAAACAAAAAACCAGCTGGTAGCCAGGAGTCCACTGATACCTATGGATGCACTTCTTCAGGGAGAGAAACTGAACTGGACAAACCATTTCACTAGACAGGAGTTTTAGCCAGTGGCCAAACTTTCAGCTGACAAACACAGAATGTGGCAGAAGCTCCTGCCAAGAGAAAAATCCGTACACCCAAGATTTGTGTTTCAAATGCCACACAAAACCAAAGGGAGTACTTTGTTTTTTAAAGCATTCAAGCTTCTTCACTCCAGAGTTGTATAAAATTATTTGATCAATATGTAGTGCTTTAAAATTTTCATGTGATCAGAACTGCTTTTGTTTTTGCAAAGAAAGATCAGATGATTTCCAGTTGATAATTCTAAAATGTACAGGTTCTGCTAAGCAAATTGTGACTGAGGTAGAAGCAGTAATTGATTACATGAAAATTCTCTGGAAGTGGGAAAGAAAGCTAGACCAAAATGCAAGCAATTCTTCCCTGGGTTTCCTTAATTTCTCCAAGGAGAAATCGCAGGCAGCATTCTGTCACGCAGGTCCTACATCACGTAACCTGAAGAGTGAGTCCTAACTATCATCAGGCCTAGAGGATGTGGCTGAACCAGGTCACCTCTGCAAACTGGATTTAGAAAACACCACACTGGAACGTATCCTTCCCTTTCACAGCTGAACAAGTTGGACAAATCATTCGACTCACTTCTTGAACTACAGTTGGGGCAGGGTGTTAAAAAAGTGCTGCCTCTTAAAAAGAAGGAAGATTAAATACATGGTATTTTCATCTGTATATTCCTAGATTATTTGTTGGCGATAAGAGTTAGAGACATTTCCACAGGAAGTCAAGAGATAAATTGGTTTTTCTACTTCTTCTCTTCTAAAAGTTTATATTCAATTTATACCTCTTGATAAGATCCACGATAGTGTACTTGGGGGGAAAAAAAGTTTTTCTTCCTGAGCCATGGATCTGAAACCTTTTTTTAAATGGCCATCTACTCAGTGGGAACAGAAGATTCACAGCTCACCTAAGTCATCTATTTTCTAAAAATTTTAATGGAAAAAAGTGGTACAGTACTAGCAAATCTCCGGAAGATTACACACAAAGGTTTGAGCAATAGGATGTGGGTAATTCAATTTGCACCTCAATATATACATCCCTAGACATGCACATATATACACATATATGATTTAAAGTCTGTTTGAAAACATATGTCAACTATAGAGAACTGATGGTTACCAGAAGGCAGGTGAGTGGGGGATGGGTGAAATAGGTGATGGGGATCAAGATGCACTTGTTATGATGAGCACAGGTGATGTACAGAAGTGCTGAATCACTACACTGTACACCTGAAACTAATATTACACATAATATTAAACTCATATTAACTAACTGTAATTTAAATAAAAACTTAAAAAAATATTTTTTACCAAAATGGGTACCACTACACATTATTTGGTAAACCTAAGTGACAAATTAAATTAAGAATAGTAAGTGTAATTTGTAACTAAAAAGCAAGAATAGGAGCAAATAAAAACAAACAGCTAAGTACCACCCTGATGGTAAACCAGTAAGAAGCTTCTGCCCAAAATCTGCAAGAGCTGCAGCTACTCATGTGTTTGGATGACAGTGGGCCCTCTGCCAGGCATTTCAGGGCAACTGGGCTTATTAGTAAAATACCAAATTAGAGCCCATAATAAGCTCCAGTAATGCACTAATTTTAGTTTATGAATAATAAAATGTAATAACCCTTAACAACTCACATAATTGACTACCCTTAAATAGCTCTTAGTCACCCACAAAAATTAAGGTCTACGGAACTGGGTACACATCATTCCCCTGATAAAGTCCTGGCCCCTTTCTCAACCCATCAGGAGGCCCTAAAATCCACGCACATCATTCTGCGCGACTGCTGGTAATATCAACACTGAGCCACTGTTTTGCGTTCAGGCTTTTGCATTCTGTTACTTACAAAAATTACCTTATGAACTGTTAGGAGCTATGAAACAGCAGAGAACAGTTAAAAATGAAAATGAGATTCTGGCACCAGGTCCTCAGAACACTTGGTTTCAAAGAAAAGTCACCCAGACATAGAACATAAAATAGTTTTAAAAAAGAACTGCATTGATTGTAGCCATGGTGCGGGGCCTGGAAAAATACTACATCACACATACACAGCTATGTAGATGTTACTCAAAACCTGGGAAAATTAACTGGAAACAGGAAGTCCAAAGTCTGAATGCTAGAAGGCTTTTTCTTTGATTCTCCCATGCATTTTTATTCTCATCGATTATTCTAGAAAGGCACAAAAGTAATTAGCAGCAATAGCTGTTAGGTATCCAAACCCCCGATACCCCTCCTAGAATAAATGAAGATAAACAGATGGTTTCTCAAGTCACTCTGGCTGCATAAAGTCTTATCCTCACCTCATATTTTTTCTCTGTGCATTTCCAAAGGGACTACTTTGCAGAAAAAGAGGTGGACAGATGCTATGCTTGCTTGGTGACTCTTGAGGGTGGACTCGGGGGGAAACCTTGACATCTCAGGCACTATCTTTCTTCTGCACAGTCAGGAGGCTGCACTTCTGATGCCTAGGCAGGCAAGCACTAGCAGAGGATAATGCAGACCAAGGCTGGGCACCAGAATGCCAGAAAAACAGCCCCAAGCTAGAAGGACCTGGAGAATATAACTGAAAATCTATTCTTCAAAGCCATTAATGAACAACATCAACCCCATCGTGGGGGAATGCACCCACTATACTTGGCAGGCTATTGGAAACAGATGAGGCAGCCTGACCAAGTCAAGTCCCTCACAGGCATATGGTGTTTTTGTGAGGTTTGTAACACTGACTTCAGCTCGATAAGCCTAAGGTGGCATCCTGCACAGCACGAATGCATGCGGCTCGTTACATTCGTGGCAAGGTTGGGTTCCTCATGGTGCCTTCTATGATATGTTTACTCCCAGATCAAGTCAAGTTTGAAGATGAGGATGAGGTCTTTGCAGCCTAGGAATACTAACTGAAGAAACTATGAACAAACAAACAAACGTGAAACCCTTTCCTGGAGATCACGGACTCTGACAGGAGGTCAGTGTTGTAGGCACACTTCCAAGAAGGTCCCAGTCCCTGCTGTCAACACAGCTTCTCCCAGTTATTCAAAGGAACACTAATCTAGGGGCTGCTGTGAAGGGATTTTACTGACACAGTTCAATTCCCAAGTAAACTCACCTTAAAATATAGAGATTATCTGGGGCGCCTGGGTGGCTCAGATGGTTAAGTGTCTGCCTTCAGCTCAGGTCATGATCCCAGGGTCCTGGGATCGAGCCCCACATCGGGCTCCTGGCTAAGCGGGGAGCCTGCTTCTCCCTCTGCCTCTGCCTCTCCCCCTGCTCATGCTCTCTCTCTATCTCTGTGTCTCAAATGAATAAATAAAATCTTTAAAAAAAAATAGAGAGAGATTATCATAGTGGCCATGATCTAATCACATGAGCCCTTTAAAAGCAGGGTTCTCTCGGGCGCCTGGGTGGCTCAGTTGGTTAGGCGACTGCCTTCGGCTCAGGTCATGATCCTGGAGTCCCTGGATCGAGTCCCGCATCGGGCTCCCTGCTTGGCAGGGAGTCTGCTTCTCCCTCTGACCCTCCCCCCCCCATGCGCTCTCTCTCATTCTCTCTCTCTCAAATAAATAAATAAAATCTTAAAAAAAAAAAAAAAAAAGCAGGGTTTTCTCAGTCTCGTCACTGGGAAAGAAATCAGAGGTTGGAAACAAGAATTTGTTGTGTGACTGCTGGCTTGAAGATGGAGGGGGGGCATGTAGCAAGGAATGCAGGTAACTTCTAGAAGCTGGCAGTCTCCCTGGCAGCTTTCTTAGAACCAGCAAGAAAACAGGGACTTCAGTCCTACAACCACAAGGAACTCAGCCTAGAGACAGACTTTTCCCCCAGAGCCTCCAGACAAAAACTCAGGCAATCTACCACTTTGATTTCAGCCACATGCTCCCTCAGCAGAGAACCCAGCCATGCTATGGCAGATTTCTCACCTGCAGAACTCTGAGCTACTATGTGGGTGTTGTTGAAAGGTGCTTAGTTTGTGGTAATTTGTTTTGGCAATAGAAAATTAATACCTCAGAACACCTGGGTGGCTCAGTTGGTTAAGCGTCTGCCTTCACCCAGGTCATTATCCCAGGGTCCTGGGATCAAGTCCCACATCGGGCTCCTTGCTCAGCAGAGAGCCTGCTTCTCCCTCTGTCTCCTGCTCCCCCTGCTTGTGCGTACTCTCTCTCTCTCTCACTCTCTCTGTCTCTCTGACAAATAAATAAAATCTTAAAAAAAAAGAATTAAAAAAAAGAAAACTAATACCTCAGCACATTTCCTTTTATCCTCATTCCTTTCTCATTCCCCTTCACCCACAGACAAACTGCTGTTTGTACCTTTGAATTTGTATAGGTCCTGAAAAATATATATTCTTGTCTTGTGTATGTAGTTTGATTTACATCAACAGTATTGTGCCATACCTGCCATGCTATTTTGGGTGGGTTTTGGTGGGGTTTTTTGGTTTGTTTTTTGGGTTTTCCTGGTTTTTTGGGTTTTTTACTCAGATTTACCTTGTCAAGATCTATCCATTTGCTGTGGGTATATCTAGGATTCCCTTCTAATTGCTACAAAGTATGCCGTAGTGTGTATCCACTACATTTTTATTAATGCATTTTTTTTAAGTTGGTCTTCAATTCCCTGCTACCAAAACCTGCACTGTGATAAGCATCCCTCACAGAAGTTTCCTCAGGATCCTAAGAATCCCTCCAGAGTGTACACCCACAAATAGGATGGTTAGGTCACAGAATATATGAATACTTAATTTAACCATATGCTATCAGATCATTGTCTCAAATTGGTCACAACCAGCTCCTCCCCTAGCAGCGCATGGGATCCTGTTTTCTAGCTCATCCAAGATACGACATTACTAACTTCCTAATCTTTGTCAGTCTCCTTGGTATAAAGTGTTATCTAGTTCTTTTGACTTGCATTTCTCTGATTCAGTGATTCTGAGTGTTGCCTCATGTAGTTATTAGCCACTTGGTTTTCCCCTTTTGTGAACTGCTTGCTCCTATACTTTGCCGATTTTTCTACTGTTTCCCATCTTCTCCTAGATTTGATTTGATTCTAGATACTGACTTCTAGAAAGTCCTCGTATCTTTTGGATACCAGACTCTTCTGGTATCTTCCAATGTGATATTTTTCTGTTAATGCAGAAATCCTTAATTTTGTATAACCACATTCATCAACGTGTGCTTTATAATTTATACTTTATTGGAATCTTTTTTTTTAAAGATTTTATTTATTTATTTGTCAGAGAGAGAGAGACAGAGAGAGCACAGCACGGGGAGCGGCAGGCAGAGGGAGAGGGAGAAGCAGACTCCCCACTGAGCAGGGAGCCCGATGTGGGGCTCGATCCCAGGACCCAGGGATCATGACCTGAGCCAAAGGCAGATGCTTAACCAATTGAGCCACCCAGGCGTCCCAAGAATCTTTTTAAGAAATACTTCTCACCATTAACTCACTAACATATTATCCAGTACTGTCTTCACTTGATTTCATATTTTTATCTTTCCCATTTCAGTTCTTAATCCACCTAGGGTCCAGATTTGTATGAGAATGTAGTTTTACTTTTCTCCATATTGCAAGCCAGTTTTCTTAACACCATCTCCTCAACAATCCACCCTGTGTAGAAGTAAGTTGAGAAATATGGATGTGTGTTGGGCTGGGAAGCCAAAGTGATCCTACCATTCTCTGTGGGATGGCAAGATGTAGTCACTGAAGACGCTGGTGGTGGGAAGAGGTAAGGGGAAAAATCTGTCTCAGTAGATACTGTCCTCAACAGCCTCTTTGGCCCATGTGTTTTAATTACCAATCTCAGATTTATCTGCTTTTATTGAAAACCAGAGTTCCTTTCCACTTGGGAGGGTGGCAGAGAAAGGGTCATGCTGGCATACATGTAAACCCTGGTGACATCAGCAGTTGGCATTAACCACACCACTCTGGATGTGTTGTTCCATTCCAACACAAGCCCATCCTACCTTAAAATCTTTTACATCGCAAAATTGATAAGGTCCAATGGGATAAACAAATGGTACAGTTAGGCCAATGATGGGAGAAGAACCCATTAAAAGAACCACACTTGTGAGCTGTGCCTCCCCAAGCTGGCACCCCCTGAACATAATATGAGGGAAGACTCTTGGGCCAGCTACAGGATTTGGTCTCAGACGTCGGGCATCCTAACATACCCTGTCAGCAAAGCCCTCACCAGATAGGATCTTTTGTTGTATATTTTAAACTCACTGCTTTTTTTTTAAAGTTTTGAGGGAGAGTTTTCCATTCCTCTTCTAATTCAGCCAGGACCTTCCCTCCCCACCCTTCCAAAGCAGTACAAAACTAACTTTCTGCTCTATTCACTCCTCTCCACTTCTCATTCAGTCTGGAAGTTCAGAAGTGATTTCCCAGGAACTACATGGAAGGAGGATCTGACCTCTGGCCTACAGAATGCCCCTGCCTTCTTTAACCCCCATGGGTCTTAATAATTAATTCCTCCCTGGGCCTCTCTGTTTCCTTGAATTCATTCCCTGGAAACAATTCTGCTATACAGCTGTGAGCAGTCCACTGAACTAAGCAACTATGGTCAGAAAGTACAAAGCCTCCCTTAAGAAGGGCCCTTTCCAGTTCCACTTTAATGCCAACCAGCTTTCCTCAATTCTCAAAGAATTCAGCCTCTTTTTACTGAGGAATCCATCTGGCACCAGGGATGGAAAGGCCATTCACCCACAGGGAGAGTCAATAGGCCTCAAGGCTCCTCAATGGCAGTCAGAAATCTTTCCCCATTACCTTCTCAGTCAGTCTGCACCTCTGACTCAAAATGTTAGTGTCTTGAACCCTGATGTACAAAGGAAGGTAGGTGAGACATCCCAGAATGTAAAGACGCTTGGGTCATTGAGTATAAATCAAAATCAGGAAGAAGATAAGGCAGCCTTTTCTGGCCAGCCCATGGGAATGGGGTTCTGATGGATTAGAGGAGAAGAAGGGTAGAACAAGTTTGGGGTGAAGATCAAGGATCTATGAGCAAGGCAGACCGGAGTGAAACGGCCCAACCAGGGCTCCTGAGAGCCACAGTTGCGGCTCTATTCCCCTTGCAGGACAGAGGGAGGGAGTGACACAAAGGGATGGGTCGCAAAGGGGCCGGGACAATAGGAGTGATGTGATAAATGTGATCTGTATCACAATTTGACATAAGACCAACCCAATTACATGATTGTATTCATTTTCAAAAGAGATCATAATCAGCATATGGTCAGCCCACTAATAAAGCAGCTGGGTAACACAGAACAAAATAAAGGTCTAGGGACAAGGGGGGCCAAACAATTCTAAAGCCACCTATTAAAGAATTCTCCCTTTTCTTCAGCTTCTTCAAAAAAAGTCCATACTATAACTGTTGGCAGTTGCTGATTTGAAGCCTCTGATTCCTGGTTTAATTCCATTTTCGAAATGATTTCCATTGCATCTGCGCTACAGACTCTTACCTTATGAAGTACATACACACACACAGCTCAGGACACACCCAAGAGCAGAGTGCAAAAAAAACTAATTGTAATAATAGGAAAAAAAAATAATAGTATGTTAGAGTCACTCTGTTAGCACACAACATATACTAACTCATTGAGTCCTATAAAGTAGCAACTATTTATATCCCCATATGTTGGGGCATATAGTAATTGACTACCTCGTCCAAGATCATACAACGAGAAGGGGACAGAACTGGGATCCCAATTCATGCACTCTGGCTCCAGAATCCATCGCTAAAACCACTGTGCCACCCTGCCTCCTAAATGATGGGGACTTAGCTGCCCAACAAAAATAAACAGTGACCTTAAGGTGAGCTTTCCTGTGAATGATTCTCCCCTAATTAGCCCGAACAGCAGTATAGCTGCTAAAGGCAAATATTTTGCTTTGACACGGCCCTTTAAGCAACTAATTACAAGAGGCACATGGTCATTTCCAGTCAAAGGGCCCAGTTCCATCATCTGGTTGGTCCTCAGCCTGGGTGACTTCTAACTCCTCAAATCACATGGGAGACAGCACTCCAAAGCCAAGAGCTTGCTACATCCCATTTACTATGCTGCTTAATTAGTAATAGCATGACAGTTGCAAATGAAGCTGACCCCTTCATTATCTTCTTTTTATTCTGGAGACTTTTCACTATTACTATCCCACCTGCCTTCCCAGGAAACAAAATATATTGCCATGGTAAATGATTAGCTGCCCAACATTAAAAATCTAGGTGGCAGAGAGTCATGAAAGCCCTGCCCCCCAGCCAAGGCCACTGCAGGAACCAGAAATAGGCAGGTCCTCTCAAGTACCTCCAGGGGGAGTCCTGCCAGAAATGATAGAACAAGGGGTGCTCCCCATTAAGAGTCAAGGGTTTACAGGATCCATTGAGGGGTAGCTGGTACCAAGCACCGTTCCTTCCCTTCTGACGAATGTAGCACTTTCCAAGGGTTTCAGATTCATAGTTCAGGTGATCACCAAGACTGTCATTTGTGACTTTTGCTGAAATTTTCTGGAAAGGTTCAAATAGAAGAGGGGTTAACAGTTACCTATCTGCAATTTGCTTTCTAAAGGCAAAATCCTGGATTCTGCGGGTTGAAGAAATTAAATAGTAAATGGGATCTTTTATTCATTTCTGAGGTGTGTGCCCCCGACTTACTGTGGAGCTTCATCAAAATCTAGAAACTTCCCATGCCTCAGTTTCCTCATCTGCCCTATGTGACAGGTTCCTACCTGACCACATGTTTGCAAAGAGAGTGACCTGCTAATGAACATCTGGTGATGTTTTGGCATGGGCATTGTACATCTATTTAAAATTACAATATGAAAGCCAAAAATAATCAATGTAAGGCATCTGGGTGGCTCAGTCGTTAAGTGTCTGCCTTCGGCTCAGGTCATGATCCCAGGGTCCTGGGATCGAGTCCCACATCAGGCTCCCTGCTCGACGGAGAGCCTGCTTCTCTCTCTCCCTCTGCTGCTCCCCCTGCTTGTGCTCTCTCTCTCTCTGTCAAATAAATAAATAAAATATTTTAAAAAAAATAATCAATGTAGTTGGAATTTTCTCAAATACAATATATAACCTTTTCAGGGTTAAACTGAGTTCCAGTCAACTTCTGTGCAGGCAAATGTGTTATATACTAAAAACCCCACAACACACCTAATGTGTCCAGTTTCCACCACTTGGTATGACACAGGCTCAGAATGAAAATTCCTAATCAGTGCCAGAGGGGAGGTAGTGTTTTCCTCTGGTATGTTTTGATTCAGGGACAATGATACATTTGAAATGATGGTTTACAAAAGAGCTGAATTTCCCCTTCTTTAAATATAACCCATACTTTGCCTCCATTTATATCAACATAAATATAAGGCTCACTCCTTCTAACTCTCACACATGCACCAGAGACAACAATGGGAGGCAGAGACCAGACAGAAAAATTGGCCGGACATCAAAAATTGAAGAGAAGTACAAACTTCCAGTTATAAAATAAAATACATAAGTCCTAGGTACAGCACAATAACTATAGTTAATCATACTGTATTGGATATTTGGAAGTTGCTAAGAGAGTAGATCTTAAAAGTTCTCATCACAAGAAAAAAAAAATATTTGTATCTACGTGTGCTGATGGATGTTAACTAGATTTATTGTGGTGATCATTCCGCAATATATACAAATATCAAATCATTACGTTGTACACCTGAAACTAATGTAATGTTATATGTAAGCTGTATCTCAATCTTTTAAAAAGTGAGAAGAAAAAGGTCACTTGCTATTTCTCCATCTTTTGGTGAACGTTTTCTTCTTCCTTTTTTTAAAATTCAGTCAATAGAGTCCTCTAATTTTTTTTCACTAATAATTTTTTTCATTTTATTTTTTCTCATCCTGATAAGCGTACTCTTTAACCCCCATCACCTATTTCTCCCATACCCCCCACCTACCCTCTGTAACCGTCAGTTTGTTCCCTACAGTTAAGAGTCTGTTCCTTGGTTTGTCTCTCTCTCTCTCTTTTTTTTTCCTTTGTTCATTTGTTTTGTTTCCTAAATTCCACATATGAGTGAAATCATATGGCATTTGTCTTTCTCTGATATTTCACTTAGCATAATACTGTCTAGCTCCATCCACATCACTGTAAATGGCATGATTTCATTCTTCTTGATGGCTGAGTAATATTGCATTGTGTATATACACCACATCTTCTATACCCATTTATCAGTCAATGGACACCTGGGCCACTGCCATAGTTTGGCTGTTGTAAATAGAGTCCTCTTATGAGCACAGATTCCAGGAACACACTGATTTCTCTCTAATCCTAGATCTTTCAGGAACACAACAGCTATGAATAAAAGTAAAAGATGTGAGTCACTGCCCCATAATTTTATAAAAGCACACAGAAGTTAGCATGAGATGATGAAGAGGAATAACTAGATGGGGGTGTGATGGGGAAAAGAGAAAATAAAATTTCTGTTCACAGAAACTTTGTCCCATTAAGTTCCAAATGAGCCTCAGGCCACCGAGCAGCAGGAAGTACTTTGTAAGTCCTTTGTAAGCTGTTACACAAATTGGCTTCACTGGAGTTCAGCTCAATATAAGTGGTAGGATGAGGGGTGAATTTCATTTTTCTCTTTGTAATTTTTATGAATGTTTCAAATATTCCACAATAAGATGTGTTACTTTTATATTTAGAAAAAATAATAAAGGCTATTTTTTAAAAAAACAAGTTCTTAGCATTCTTAAGAAACCCAGAAAGGCTTCCCACACAGCTGCCTACTTCACAACGAGCTCATTGTCAGGTATGTGTCCGTGAGTGACTTCCTCCTCGCCGCGGAATCCCCTGACCGGCTATAAACTTTGGGCTTACATTCCAGGGGCCAGGGCCCTGCCCTTCTCCATAAAAGCCCCACTGGAGGAGTCGGAAGGCCAAGCCCATCTGCCAAAGTCAGATGGACCCCTGTCAACCACCCCCTCACACAGACAGATTTCACCCGAGTTCCCTGGGCAGACAGGAATGTAGGACAGATGTCACCAGTGCTCTGGAGATTAGGACACTGTGTTCCGACGTGCATACACACAGGCCGCTTTTGACCAAGAACACTTCTTCCAAACGCTCGCTTGAAAATACATATTTAGGTCACAAGTCAAAGGCTTGTGATACTCACTGATCACGGGAAGACTGGTGATTCCAACTCCCCTCACATCCTTGGGAGCAGTTAAGTCCCAAGTGACACCTGGGAGGAAGGGGGGGGCAAGAAAAAAGCAGAGAAATCACCTGCCCCGTGATGACATCTGACAGAGCACTAGCAATGGAAGGCAAGATCAGGCACTCTCTGTAACCCGTGAGTGGTGCTAAGCACTTTTCAAACGCTATCCCTTTAATTCTCAGGACAACCTCTGAAGTCTATTCTGTTTCTCACAAATGAGGAAGCTAAGACTCAGAGAAGCTACTTGGCCAAGGCTGCACAGTGAGTAAGTGGCTGAGCCAGGACTGGAGCCCAAGCTCATCTCCTGAGCCCCCATTCCCAAGCACTCAGCACCATAAACTCCACTAAGGCAGGGCTATGGCTACTATATCCCCAGCGGGGTCCACCGTCAGGATTCACCAAATAAGGGAAGAAGACCACACAGCCTGCCCCCGAAATTAGCTTCCCTCACAGAGAACCACCATTGCCAGGTAAGTCCCGGTCAAGCATTACCCTCAGTCCTTACACTAACTTTGCAAAACTGGAACTATGATCCCCATTTCAGAGTTGTGATAACGGGCCTTAAAGCAATGAGATGTGAGACATTCTCAGGATTGGAAAATACAGAGCAGGATAAGACGTCCCCCCGCCTGGAAGCATTTATAAGCAAATTGAGGGTACCACCCCTGCATTACCTATCTAGCTCAGCAGTTTACGCAGAGACCCAAATGAGACACGTGTCCTGCAGAAGCTCAGTACAACTATAAACATTCCTGGTTTTGTTTATGTTTTCTGGAGGTCTACACGCTCAGGACATTCCAGTATCACAAAGCACTCACCCAAAAGGGAAAGCTGAAGGAATGTGAGTGCAGAATCCTGAAACTGTGCAGCCATGTCCGTTGTGGTCTAGTTGGGTCAGGGGAGAAGGGTGTTCACCAGCCACAAGGAGACTCCTCCAGCTAGAGGAGCAGGTGGTGACAATTTGGAATGGCTTGAAAGCAGTCCTAGAAATCATCCCTCCCCTAAACCTTGACATTCTCGATGGGTGACTCACTCCCTGTGTTGGCGCCAGCCTTCTCCAAAAATCTTCCTTCCATATGCAAATACCCAGACGTTACATTTCTGGGAGGAGAGGAGAGGCAGCTGGACAACCTAGGAGGCTAGAAACAACTCCATTCAACAATCTCTATTTCATAGTCACTAGATATTAAGGCTATAACAAACAGTAAGAGTGAATGAGACAAAGGATCCTCTGCCGTTAGATGAACTTCCATTCTAAGGGAGGCAGACAATGTGGGTTTAAGGCAATGAAGAAGCACAAATTAAAGTGCTGGGGAGGAGACAAATGGGGAAATGGAATGGAAGATGATAAAGTGGGACAGACACTGACTTGGAGAGCTCAGCTGACTCTCAGAGGACATAATAAGTAAGCAAAGAACCGAAGGACCAGAAGGAACCAGATGCCGGTAAAGAATGTTCTAGCCAAAGATAGCAGCACTTGCACAGGTGGGAAAGAGCCTGAGGCATCCAAAAACATCCAAAGCAGACCAGAGTAGTTGAGGCTTGAGGACCAGCAGATGGACTGGGAAGACCAGAGCCTGCAGAGAGAGGTCATGCCTGGCCTCTACAGCAGTCTGGGTTTTAGCCTATGAACAATGGGTAACCACTGGACGGGCTTAAGTGTGCCAGACAAGACTTATGTTCTTAAAAGGTGACTCAAGCTGTTCTGTGTAAAATGAATCCTACAGCAGCAAGATAAACAGCACTGAGACCACATAAGAGATGGGGGGCCTGGACTAGAGTGGGAGAGTGGACATGGAGAAAAGAGAAGGACTTGAACTATACTTTGGAAACAGAATCAACAGGACTATGGATGGACCTAGATGCGGTAGTGGGCAGGAGGAGGGGCAGTCACGTGTCCCCAGCATTAAGACAAACATGTATTGTAAGGAAATCATCATCAGAGTTCTGCTCACTACACCCACGTGAACAAACAAATTCCTCCAACGATGGACCAATTGGGTCCACCAGGAAATTCTTGAAAAGCATCCATTTCTTGTAGGAATCTGACCCTGTAGGGCAGGGAATGCCTTTGTTTCCAGCTGAATGGGATGCCTTGGCTGAGGCAAAGCTCTTCCTATTACCTCCCCAGCATCTGCTGTGGCCTTCCTGCTTGGTACTTCTCGGAGGGTAGGATTATTCTGTGAAAGAAAGTTTAAAAGAATGTGTGAAATAGGATAATGATGCAACCAAGGAGATAGGTCAATGGCAATGAATATCTGGATTCAATAACAGCATTACTCAGTAAACACTTCCTATAATCAGAACACTGCTGAGAATTAATTATTGAAAGAAACCTCACTTGTAACTTTTTACCAGGGAAAGAGATTTCCTACTGAGGAGGGCCTGCCTTTCAGAAAACTTACTTTTAAGATATTTAAAAGTTGTGGAGTGCTTGAGTGGCTCAGTCAGTTAAGCATCCAACTCCTGATCTCAGCTCAGGTCTTGATCTCAGGGTTGTGAGTTCAAGCCCCGTGTTGGGCTCCACACTGGGCGTGGAGCCTACTTAAAAAAATGTAAAAGTTGTGAACAATATGAATACATTATGAAAACTATAACTTACTAAGAACATTAAATCGTCACAATAAAACTAGATCAGTATTTGTGGTTAGGCTTAACATCTCTCCCATTTTTTTAAAGTAAGAACTGTCATAAGGAACCACACTGCATTGTAATCCACAACACTGCCACAGAAAAGCTTACATAGAAATTCCCCCAACGCCTCAAGTGGACTTACGTGGGTGTCTAGACTTCCAGGATGAGCAAGGACCATACAAATTTAGAAAATATGAAGCAACAGGGTCATCTCTCAAGAGTTTAAAGAACCAAAGATGTTCCATCACAAGAACCATGTCAATTGCAGTTTCTTAGATCCCAATAGCTGAACTCATTGGAGTCAAAGTATAAAAAAGAAAAAATTAAAAACAGAAAATGATAGTATTAGAGGAAAAGGTGAGAAAAGATATGGGAAGCTAGATGCAGACAAAGAGAATTGTAAGACATAAAAGTATTAGAGAAACAGAAGTAACAGGGATGAGGTGAGACCCAGAAAGAGCGAGTGTGGGAAAGATGGAGAGGGACAAAGGGATTAGGGAGGAGATGAAGAGACAGAGTGTAGGAGGGAAAAAGACAGAAGGAAGAGCTCACCACAGGATAAGGTTAGTCATTTCCTAAAAGAAAATGTGTCCCGAGGCTAGACAATTGACTAAAACACTTGGAAATGATAGCATAGTCATTTTAACTTCCTCTTCTGACCGAAAAACAACTGGTCTCAGAATGGCCCAACTCTGAAATTAATCTGAGATGCTATTTCAGCTCTCAGTTCAACCTCCCTGGATGGCAGGTTCCTCATCATTTACCAGATGCAGAAACTTGAGCAACTTACCTAACTTCCCTGTGGAGATCATAACAGGACCACCTCATAGAACTGGGTTGAAGGTTAAATGAAATTAAAAAGTAAAGCGCCTATTATAATGCCTGGCACACACAGCTGAAAGTTCAATTTAGTACTGGCTCTCTTCCCAAGGTCCCAAGAGTGCAGCAGCCTTGGTCCTCCATCACTTGAGACCCTGGGCCCCCAAGGCCAACCAGCAGGGGTAGGAATGATCTTCAGCCTGCAGACTCAGCCTCTGCTCGGTTTCTGATCTAGCCAGTGTTTCAGCCTCAGGGTCCCAGCTACCAATCTACCATGGTCTAATGCAGAGGTTCATGAGGCTAGAACCTTCCATGTCTGCTAAGCTGAGCTGCCTCCATGACCAGTCCTGTCATGTTCACCTGGTCTTTGTGGCTGACCTTCAGCACAGTCTCTTGGCTCATACACTAGCACTGGATTTTCACCCTGAACTCCAGACTACCCAGCCAGGGGATGCTATCCCCAGCCCTTACCAGTTCTGGCCAGGGTTCCGAGGCTCCAGACAACGCTTGAGCTGCCTTCACCTCCTGCTCCCCAGCCTCACGCTTTTCTGCATCTGCGCCCACTCCGCTTCCATCCTCCTTGTATCAGCACAAGGGATCCAGTCCCACAGCCGGGTAGTGCCCTAAGCCCTTAGCCTGAAAACCGTCTGCCGGCTCTTGGACATGCTGGCGCCCAAGCCTCGCCCCGTGAGCACGCAGCTGTCTAGAGCCGATGAGAAGCGGCAGTGACCAGCCTCGTGGGCACCACGCTGCCCTACAGCCCAACCTGCAGCCGGGAGCGCACACCCACCGGCGGCATGTCCACAGGCTGGAGCTGAACAATATGGGCTTTAACGCTTTCCAAAGCTGCCCACCACCCCACAATCCGCTCACCCACCAGCCCAAGCACTCCACTGCCCTGGAGATTCTAGCGGAGGAGAGGCGGTGGGCAGAGGCCGTGGCCAGGGCTGGCGACAGCCCCCAGGGGGACACGTGTTTCCCCGCTGGGGAGAAAAGGGTGCAGCCACCTGCTTGGCGCAGCCAGGAGCAGCAGCTAGAGTGCATGCCTAAGAGGGAGTCCCTGAAGGAGCAGCCCGAGAGGGATGTCTTCCTCCACATGGTCTTCGGGAAAGCAGCAGCCGCAAGCGCAGAGGACGCGGGCCCCGGGACAGACGGGGCAGAGCGGCACAGGGGGCTGCGGTGGGCAGGAGCGACATCCGGTTTGACTTCCAGGAAGGGGTCGCCAACACCATGCTGCGCGGCTTGTGCATCAGGGACCTGCGTTGGCCCGAGCCCCATATCCATGCCAGATGCCCCCAACCACGTCGCATGTCCCGGAACCACGCCCGACACCCCGGATCCACGCCGGATGCCCCGGAGTCCACGTCAGGTACACCCTCCATCAATGCTGGTCGCCGCAGAATCCTCGATCCACGTTGGATGCCCCTGATCCACATCGGATGCCCGAGAGCTATCCCAGACACCCTAGGACCACACCAGACCCCCCGGATCCACACCAGACACCCTGGAGCCACGCCAGAAACCCCGGAACTAGGACAGACGCTCTGGGATCCATGCCGAACACCCCAGATTCACGGAGTACACCATGGGGTTCATGCCCGAGGCTTCGGGTCCACATGGGAACCCCTGATCCACATCAGAACCCTGCATCTGGGCACGCCCCGGGGCTTACGCTGAACGCGGTGGCCTTGCGTTCTCTCTGCTAGAATATGTACAGAAGTACAGACACCCTCAAAAAATCTTTATTTAAGTCACACCTTTCAAAATAAAAATCCCATCCATGGCAAAGTCTTCTCACTGTGCTCTGGGTCTTGGACATTCTTACTGCCTCAGGGTCCTTGGTTGAACGACTATCCTCTCTCTGTAGGGTTAACTTCTGGTTCCCCATGGCTCCTCTCAAGTCTCTCCCACCTTCCAAAAAGAAAAAGTCAGCTCATACATAATCTTGTGTTTCTTCTTATTCATTGACCTGTAATTTTCTTTCCTTCAAGAAGAATTGACCACATTTTGAACTTCATTTCTTTCTCTGCACTCTTCCATGTAATACACTGTGGTTTCTGCCCACCCCGCACCACTGTTCATCATGCTCGCCAGGATATTGCAGACCCTGACACCTCTCTGTTTTCCTCTTATAGCACCCCCTTTCTGACTCCATGATCTTGAACACTGAGATACCTGAATGAATGGTATTAACAACACTCATGCATCAGGTAAGACTCAGCCTTGTCTCCTTAACTATGTCTTAGTAGGGCCTTCTCAGTCTCCGGAACAACGATTATGATTTTACTTTGTTGGGACATCTCCATATATAAGCCCAACAGGTAATTGGAAATGTTCATCTATGACTCACAAGAGAGAGAAAATACTTGGTAATCCTATGTACAAAAATGAAATGTGTTCTCCTGGTGCCTTTTCAATCATGTCTCTGCTCCCTTTACTGATTCGCATTCTTTTCTTTCCAATGCTTACATAAATTTAAAAGATGCTTTACTTAGAAATGGATTTCAAATTATACAGCTGAATCAATGGTAAAACAGCATGGACTTGGGGGCTGACTTCACTGTAAATAAACTTACAAAGTTGCCCCTATCTACAAAGGGAGGGTTAACAAAAGTATAAGTCACAGTCTCATAAAAGCTTTTTAGAGCAAAAGGAATTCAAAACAAGAGTCGTCCACACTGCAACTCTTAAACGACCTTTTCACACTGAAACTAGCATAAAGTTGACTTAGTATCTACAATGTTCCACAAAGAACTATTGAGAAAACTTCACAGGCAGCTGGAAAAACACAGGGAAATAAGAAGCAGGCATGGTGCCAACCACTGGGGCAGTTTCTCTAGCTAAGCCATCTGATGGCTAGGGCAGAGGCCCTGCAGATAACTCAGACAAGAACAGAAGACTCCGGGACACCAACAAAGTGGGCTTTACATCCAGAGCCAGGGTAGCAGGTATGAACCCAATAGCCTGAAGCAAAAGCAAGGGCAGCTACCAAAGGCAGAGCCAGATGCGGTGGGCACAGAAGAACTCCCAAGGCAGGACTGAGAATCTGTCATCAACCCAGATGGAATCACAGAACACCTGAATTGGAAGGGCATTTAGTGATCACCCGGACACACATGGTCAAATTACAGACGAGGTGCCCTTCCCCCTCCCTACCCTCTTCTCTTCCTGGACAATTGAGTTCTAAAGCCCTTAAGTAGGTCAGAACACAGAAGGCATCTGTATGGGGTTGGAGTAGGGATGTCAAGGTTCAGGGATCACTGAGGTGGAGCAGAACAGAACATCAGTGCCCGAGTAGAGTGAAAAGATCTCTGTGGAGGGGAATGTGTGATGCAGGAGAACAGAACCCAGAACGCAAACAAGGCAACAGCAATGCTGGGTTTCAGTGCTAGTTTCTGAGCTCTGACAACCCCACAGGGCAACAGCCTAGCTAGAGAATCACAGCCCCATGGCCTGGCATGAGGGCCAGAATCTAAGCGAGATGAGGAGAGCAGTCACATGAGGCTTCTGGGGGGCAGCCAGCATGGAACAGGAAGCCCATTTGAGGTGAGAAGGGCATCCACTCAAGAGAAGAGGTGGTCACAGCAACGACAGCAATGGGGCCCGGGGCACAGACAGGGGTGTGATCCAAGGAGAAAATATGCTGAGAATAACAGGAACCAGTTTTGTCATTGTCAAGAAGATATTTTTACAAATTTGGAAAGAGAGAAAATTAGAATGAATCCTGTGGTATTGGTCTGGAATTGAAGGTATTGCTGTAAATTTATGATTTCCTAGATAGATACATAGACTAACAACTGTAAGTGTACTTGTGTGTTTTGATTTATGTGTATGTATGCATCTATACACATTCCATTGAGAGGCCTGGAACAGCAACACCCAATAACAGTGAGTACATCTAGTGCCCAGATCTTTGCTTAAATACCACTCTTCTGGGAGGGGGGGTCGTGGTGGAGGGAAAGTTCCCTGAAGAAATGACTGATTCTAGGGCTGGGAAAATACAAGGTGAACTTAGAACATCTTATTGTACCAGAAAACAACAGAGTGCTCAAACAATGATGAGACTAGTCCGAAGGACACAGAAACCAGATTGAAGGGCTCCCACTGGCCAAACTGAGACCACTGAGCATCGCAATATTGCAATAAATAATGACATATCACACTAAATAATAATGTGTTAGTATGGACGTATTAATATAAATAAGAGAATGAGTAAATTTAAAGTCTGTGAGGAAAAGAATGCTCACATAGTTTCAAAGTCTTCCCCCTAACTATGTATTAATTAGGAAGAGGAAAAAGACTAACTTGCTCTCTGCCCTCTGGCCACACCACCTTCTTGCAGTTCCTCCAAGAGGATCCCTTTGCTCCTTCTTGCTCCAGGGCCCATACACGTATTCCAGAAATGCTCTCTTCCAGTCTTTTCTCCCGCTTGTCCTCCAAGCTCAGATCAAAAATTATCTTCTCACAAAGGCCTCCCAAATCCCAGACATCACTGGGTCCTTCCTTTATATGATCCCATAGCATTCATAGTGCTTGCCAACACCCCAGTTATACGTCTGCAGTTAGCTATCTAACAGCTAATCCCAACAGAGAGGCACAATGACAGCCTTCTGATATTGTGGACACTTATTAATGGTAGCAGTCAGATGCTGGGATTTCACTTCTCCGTGTAAGCACTCGCAGTGGAGTATTACCAAGGTGGACATTAACAAAACGCACGGAGGACCTATGGGGAGTCATTTATTGCACCTAGCAGTCAAAACCAACTCCCTGAATGAAGGAAGTCACAGGAGGCCTTGGAATGCAGATCTTCAGGCTCCAAGCTTAGTCCTACTGCGCCACCAGGCTACAGCTCTGGTTCGGGAATTTTAACTGACAGTCATAACGTCTGTTCTCCACACAGACACTGAAATTTTTAAAGTCTACACTAAAAATTTCCTTCCAATTTAAGACTGAATAATTAATTAGAAAGAGGAGATTATCTATATATAATCATCTATATTATTATATATAATAATAATCTATTATCTAGATTATGAATAATCTTTATTATTCAGCCTCAAAAAGGAAGAATACAAATGGCCAACAGGTCTATGAAAAGATGTTCAACATCATTAGTCATCAGGGAAATGCAAATCAAAACCACAATGAGCTATCCCTTCATACCTGTTAGGATAGTTGTGATTTAAAAAATTAAAAGCTAAGAATTGTTGGGGAGGATGTAAATAAATTGGAACCCTCATACCCTGTTAGAGGGAATATAAAATAATACAGCTACTGGAAAACAATATGGAAGTTCCTAAAAAAAAATTAAGAATAAAACTACCATGGGGTGCCTGGGTGGCTCACTTGGTTAAGCATCTGCCTTCGGCTCGGGTCATGACTCAGGGTCCTGGGATTGGGCCCCGCACGGGGCTCCCTGCTCAGCTGGGAGCCTGCTTCTCCCTCCCTCTGCCTGCTGCTCCCCCTGCTTGTGCTTTCTCTCTTTCTGTCAAATAAATAAATAAAATCTTAAAAAAAAAAAAAAGAATAGAACTACCGTATCATCCAGCAATCCCACTTCTGGGTATACATCCAAAAGAATTGAAATCAGGATCTCAAAGAGCTCTCTGCACTCCCATGTCCACTGCAACATTATTCACAAAAGCCAAAAGATAGAAATAATCCAACATCCATCAATAGATGGATGGATAAAGAAAATAAGGTATACCATGGAATATTACACAGCCTTAAAAATGGAGGAAATTCTACCATTTGTGACAACAAGGATGGGGCTGGAAGACAGTATGCTCAGTGACATAATTCTGTCACAGAATGAATGTTGCATGATTCCTCTTACAAGAAGCATCTAAAATAGTCAAAGGTGTAAAGTGGACAATAGAGTGACAGTTATCAGAGGGTGGGGGAGATGGATATGGGGAATTAACTGTATTTAACGATAAGGTGTTGCATACTGAAAAAATGTCAGAGGGGGAAGCTCATGTCAAGTGTTCTTACCACAAAAAAAGAAAAGGAAAAGAAAGAAAGAAAAAGAGACACAGGGAAACTTTTGGAGGTGATGGCTATGTTTATTACCTGGATTGTGGTAACGGTAACATGAGTATATACATATCTCCAAA
The DNA here is from genome assembly GCF_964656455.1 of Halichoerus grypus. Classification (NCBI taxonomy): domain Eukaryota; kingdom Metazoa; phylum Chordata; class Mammalia; order Carnivora; family Phocidae; genus Halichoerus; species Halichoerus grypus. The sequence continues at coordinate 26,551,097 of NC_135713.1, forward strand.
TGCACCAAACTGGATACATTAATGATGCGCAGTTTTTTTGCATACCAAGTATACTTCAGTAAAACCTGAGGGGTGAAAAAAAGCACATGCTACAAGAGGGTTGAATCCTGAAGATATTACACTAATTTAAAGAAGCCAGTCACAAAAGAGCAAATACAGTACGATTCCATTTCTCTGAGGTACCTAGAGTAGTCACATTTATGGAGACATAAAGTAAAATGGCGGTTGCCAGGAGCTGAGGGGAAGAAGCGAATGGGGAGTTGTTGTTTAATGGGTACAGGATTTGGGAAGCTGAAAAAGTTCTGGGGATGGACGGGGGTAATGGCTGCACAAGAATGCAAATGTACTCAATGCCGCTGAACTTCACACTTGAAAATGGTTAGTTTCTGTTATGTGTATTTTACCACACACAAAAATAGTCTAGAATAATACCTCTTAAAGGCTAGGCAGAGCAGTTGTTCTGAGAAGGTGACTTGGGAGTTTCTGGGAGGCCGAGGTAGGTGACCGATACAAGTTGCATTATAAACCTTTTTGTATTTTTTAAATGTTGCAGCACACGAATGTATTACCTGCTTCAAAAAAAAAAATTGTAAGTGGAGAGGAAAATCTGGAGTCCTCTCCTGTGCTGATTTGCGTTCTAGATTATTTTTTCTTCCCCTGGATCAGTAATAAAAGCTTGGGCAGAAAGAGAGTGAAAACTAAATGCTCAAGCTTAAGGTAGAAAAATGTGTTTAAGAAAAAAGAAGTAATTGAAAATGTTAACTTATTTTGTCCAAAAGACTAAATGATGAATAATATAGTATATGCTAATTCTAGGGTACAGCAAATAAATGTGAATAAATAAAATTATTTACTTGAACATTGGAAAAGCCATTTTTCTAGAGGACTGAATCTTCTAGTTATTCTGCAGTGGTAACAGTAACATTAATAATAGTAACAACAGTAATGGCTACAGTTTCTTGAACATTTGCTCTGTGCAAGACAGTGTTACATAATCAATATTTCATTTAATCCTCACAGCTAACCAATTAAAAAGGTATTATTAGATTAGCCACATATTACAATCTCAGAAAAAATTTGCCCAAAGCTACCGAGCTAAAGACCAAAATCTATGTAACTCAAGAGACCTCCAGGCTCTAAACAGTAGAAGCCTCTGATCGAGGTGACCTTGGGAAATCTCCAGGGAAAATTATCACAGTAAAAGCTCTGATAGCAACATCCTCCTTCTGCCAGCCATCCATTTCCATGGCACAGAACATGTCAGTACCCACCCCCTGCACAGCTCGGCCTAGAACACGATTTCTCACTCTCACATTTTTGACTTGTTCATATTTCAGATTCAATTTTCAAGAAGAGGTTTTACTTAGCCATGAATCATCACCACAACCACCACCACCACCATCCTCCTCCTCCTCCTCCTGTTTTTGCACACATTGCCGCAGGACAGTCTGTGCCTTGGCCACAGACCGGTCAGAGTGTCAGAGTGCCTGAGTTTGCAGAGATGGTAGAAACTGCTCACCCTTCACTTCACAGACCAGGAAGCTAGGACCACAGGTGTGAAGGGACTTGCCTTAGCGCTCCTGCGAGCTAGGAGCGGCCAGACATAAAGCGCAGGTCTCTCAACTCCAGGTCCAATGCTTTTGATTAATAAAAGCCTAAATCTCAGCGGACTGGCCTAGAGATTAGAATAAAAAGGAAGAAAAGCCTGCTTATCAAACTTATATCTCTCTATTAAAACAGTTTAATGTAAATAGAATTAAACTAGTAAAAGAGCAAATCCTTTCCAGAGAAAGGATATAAAGCATTTATCAGTGGATCTCAAATCCTTTCCTGGTCATTTGCCACGGCTATCTGCCATCACAACCTTCCAAAGAGGAAAGAATACTCAGAAGGGAAACTGCAGGGTTGCCTCCCATCCATCATCCAAGCTCAGATGTGCCCTCTGGTCCAGTGCAATTTCAAATGAATGAGGGTCAAGGATGTTTTTACACATTTAACTGTAACTGTGATTTCAGCCATTTCTCCTGCAACATAGCTTCAGATTGAAACCTCTTTCTGTGGACTTATTCTGTATTAGCTAGCTCCCTCCTCCCACAACTAACGCACACACACACACACACACACAGTCTGCTCCTCTACCTCCAATAAATTCTATTTTATCCAGAAGCTTTGCTGTGAACAGCCTATTTCCACTGTTCTTTCTCTATCAAGCTACACAGAGATTGGAAAGGAGTTAAGAAATTTTTTTTAAGTTTATGTATTTATTTATTTTTAAGTAATCTCTACACCTAATGTGGGGCTCAAACTCATGACCCCAAGATCAAGAGTTGCATGCTCTTCCAACTGAGCCAGCCAGGCAACCCAAGATAAGAAATTCGGGGGCCTGGGTGGCCCAGTTGGTTAAGCATCTGACTCTCCATTATGGCTCGGGTCATGATCTCAGGGTCATGAGATCAAGCCCCGCATCGGGCTCCACGCTGGGCATGGAGCCTGTTTAAGATTCTCTCTTCTCTCTCATTCTGCACGCCCCCCCCGGCTTGCTCTAGTGTGCGATTTCTCTCTCTCAAAAAAAAAAAAAAGAAATATAATTTAATAAATGATATATGAGATATAATTTAATGTAGTTAATTTAATTTAGTTAATATATACTATTATATATAACTTATGTTACTTAAATAATTTATAATATATAACATATAATATAAAATATGTATTATAAAATATACAACATATAAAATTATATGTTAAATATACCTGTTTTGTAAGTTAAATAACTTGTAAGTTATATAAGCCTCGTTTTAGCTAACTGCTCAACTTCATGTGTTCCTGCTGCAGATCTGCTAAAAAACAAAAGATAGTAAAAATAACTAAAACACAGCAAGAGTAAGAAAAAGGAAGGAAAGCCAAAGAGAAAGCCCAGAAAACCCACAACTGGCGAAGGGGGGGAGGATCAGTCATCAGAGATAAGCTGAGAATGTTGGAGAATCAGAAAGAGAAAAATTCAGTTGCAAACTTAAAAAAAAGGAAAAAACAAAACAAAACAAAAAACTTGCAAGAAGAAAGGAAGCCTGCTTGGAAGAAAGATGTGATATCTGATGACCCAGTCAGAGAGTGTGGAAGTTGTGTATTTTTAAATTGTGTGACTCATTCCTTAGGGCCAAAGCAGAAATCAAGTGAGGAAAAAAATTCCCAGAGAAAAATATGTCAACAGGGTGGCGGTGGTGAGGGGAGGGTGGATTGGTGATGAGGGGAATCAATGACACCCAATGGGACCATCTAGTATGAAATCGTATCATTCTGACAAATCTGTTTCTCAGAATAACTTATTGCCCTCCCCTCCAATTTAACTGCCAAACCCTGAAGGAATGTGTAAGTGGGAATGAGGCTGAGTTAGAGTAGTGGGTCTGGTACAGGATGCACTGGGGTATGAAAGTCACTCTGTTTTGTTTTATTGTATTGTATTGTATGGTATGGTATTATATTGTATTTTAATTTTGAGAGAGAGAGAGAGAGCAGGGGCAGGGGGCAGAGGGAGAGAGAGAGAATCCCAAGGAAGCTCCATGCCCAGTGTGGAGCCCGAAGCAGGGCTCGAGCTCACAACCCGGAGATCATGACCTGAGCCAAAATCAAGAGTGGGACACTTAATTGACTGAGCCACTGAGCCCCCTCCCCAAAATCACTCTGTTTAAATGAATGCCTGAAATATCTCAAGGAGAAAAATCAGCAAATCCAACAACATACACCATTAGGAAATCTCAGAAGATCTTATTTTTTTAAATGTGTTTGTTTAGAGGAAGATTTTCAGTGTTTGATTATCAGAAAAGCCTTAAAAGCAAATAACCAAGTATAATCAATGAAGAAAGCAAACAGGACAACCGTGGTGTTACCAAATGGTTTGTGGGGCACATATTCTCTAAAATCCTCATGTGTTTAGTCAAGGATACAGAACTTCATGGACCTAAGGTGGACTGGCCCAGAAGCAGAGGCCGTGTCTCCTGTCCTGTTGTCTATGGGGTGCACTGTTGTAAGTGGCTCTCTCTGCAAGGGTAGTGTCCTCCCAGAACTGAGAGGAAAGCCTCATTCTTGCTTTGCCCTTTTATTCCTAGACTTTCCTGAACATCCTGGAAAACTCCACACTTACAATCTCTTAAGGGAGTATTTATAAACATCAAGGTTTCCTAGTTGTTGACCCAAATTTAGCACCAGCAAGGCTCCATCCCCTTGGGAGTGGGAATGCAATTCTAAACAGTATCGGTTGCTATGGTCTGTCCCAGTCTTGGGAGGGCCAGGAAAGCCTATCTGTTCTCAACAGCTTAGATGAAGACACCAAAACAAAAGATTATTGCTTAGCATACTCACCAGAGGTGAGATTAAAGAACTTGAGAACAATGGGAAGTTGTCCTGGCAAGAGCTGTCCGTGCCAAGGCCAAGGGTTCTAACATAACAAAACGCCATGGAGGACAGAAGAGCAACAAAGGATGACAGAGAGTACATCTGGCCACCGTAACCTGTCTTACTTAGCTCCCAAGCCCTCATGTGCATTTTCGGTCTTCTTTTTTTTTTTTTTCTATTTTATTATGTTCTGTTAATCACCATACATTATATCATTAGTTTTTGATGTAATATTCCATGATTCATTGTTTGCATATAACACCCAGTGTTCCATTCAATACGTGCCCTCTTTAATACCCATCACCAGGCTAACCCATCCCCCCACCCCACTCCCTTCTAGAACCCTCAGTTTGTTTCTCAGAGTCCATAGTCTCTCATGGTTCCTCTCCCCCTCCAATTTCCCCCCCCCTTCATTTTTCCCTTCCTACTATCTTCTTTTTTTTTTTTTTTAACATATAATGTATTATTTGTTTCAGAGGTACAGGTCTGTGATTCACCAGTCTTACACAATTCACAGAGCCCACCATAGCACACACCCTCCCCAATGTCTATCACCCAGCCACCCCATCCCTCCCACCCCCCACCACTCCAGCAACCCTCAGTCTGTTTCCTGAGATTAAGAATTCCTCATATCAGTGAGGTCATATGATACATGTCTTTCTCTGATTGACTTATTTCGCTCAGCATAATACCCTCCAGTTCCATCCACGTCGTTGCAAATGGCAAGATCTCATTCCTTTTGATGGCTGCATAATATTCCATTGTATATATATACCACATCTTCTTTATCTGTTCATCTGTCGATGGACATCTTGGCTCCTTCCATAGTTTGGCTATTGTGGACATTGCTGCTATAAATATCGGGCTGCACATACCCCTTCGGATCCCTCCATTTGTATCTTTGGGGTAAATACCCAGTAGTGCAATTGCTGGGTCATACGGTAGCTCTATTTTCAACTTTTTGAGGAACCTCCATACTGTTTTCCAGAGTGGCTGCACCAGCTTGCATTCCCACCAACAGTGTAGGAGGGTTCCCCTTTCTCCACATCCCCACCAACATCTGTTGTTTCCTGACTTATTAAGTTTAGCCATTCTGACTGGTGTGAGGTGGTATCTCATTGATGTTTTGATTTGGATTTCCCTGAGGCCGAGCGATGTTGAGCACTTTTTCATGTGTCTTTTGGCCATTTGGATGTCTTCTTTGGAAAAATTTCTGTTCATGTCTTCTGCCCATTTCTTGATTGGATGATTTGTTCTTTGGGTTTTGAGTTTGATAAGTTCTTTATAGATTTTGGATACTCGCCCTTTATCTGATATGTCATTTGCAAATATCTTCTCCCATTCTGTCAGTTGTCTTTTGGTTTTGTTGACTGTTTCTTTTGCTGTGCAAAAGCTTTTTATCTTGTTGAAGTCCCAATAGTTCATTTTTGCTCTTGCTTCCCTTGCCTTTGGCGATATTTCTAGGAAGAAGTTGCTGCAGCTGAGGTCGAAGAGGTTGCTGCCTGTGTTCTCCTCTAGGATTTTGATGGACTCCTGTCTCACACTGAGGTCTTTCAACCATTTTGAGTCTATTTTTGTGTGTGGTGTAAGGAAATGGTCCAGTTTCATTCTTCTGCATGTGGCCATCCAATTTTCCCAACACCATTTGTTGAAAAGACTGTCTTTTTTCCATCGAACATTCTTTCCTGCTTTGTCAGAGATTAGTTGACCATAGAGTTGAGGGTCTATTTCTGGGTTCCCTATTCTGTTCCATTGATCTATGTGTCTGTTTTTGTGCCAGTACCATACTGTCTTGATGATGACAGCTTTGTAATAGAGCTGGAAGTCCAGAATTGTGATGCCGCCAGCTTTGCTTTCCTTTTTCAACATTCCTCTGGCTATTCGGGGTCTTTTCTGGTTCCATACAAATTTTAGGATTATTTGTTCCATTTGTTTGAAAAAAGTGGATGGTATTTTGATAGGGATTTCATTGAATGTGTAGATTGCTCTAGGTAGCATTGACATCGTCACAATATTTGTTCTTCCAATCCATGAGCATGGAACGTTTTTCCATTTCTTTGTGTCTTCCTCAATTTCTTTCATGAGTATTTTATAGTTTTCTGAGTACAGATTCTTTGCCTCTTTGGTTAGATTTATTCCTAGGTATCTTATGGTTTTGGGTGCAACTGTAAATGGGATCAACTCCTTAATTTCTCTTTCTTCTGTCTTTTTGTTGGTGTATAGGAATGCCACTGATTTCTGTGCATTGATTTTATATCCTGCCACTTTACTGAATTCCTGTATGAGTTCTAGCAGTTTTGGGGTGGAGTCTTTGGGTTTTCCACAAATCTTTTTTTGAATCACATTATCTAAGATTTCTCTTCCCCCTTCTATCCATCAACATCGATTAGAACAACAGCATCCCCCCTACTGTTTCTAAGCTTCGTGAGGCTTAGAACATCGGGACAACAATTTGCCACAAGGATGCAATATGTGGAAGGGTGAACTCAAGCAGAACTAGTTTCTCTGGGTACAGTGGGCTGATGCCTGTCAAATTGTAATGCACATACAAATTACCTGGGGAGCTTGTTAAAATGTAGGTTCTGATTCAGCAAATCGGGTAGGATCTGAGAAGGTTCATTAGTAACAAGCTCCCACGTGATGTTCAGGCCGATGGTCCATGAGCCACACATTTTGTAGCAAGGACCGAGTCCACTCAAATAACAGACCCAAAAAGGCAAAGGGTCTCAACTAAGGTCACAGGGTTAAGAAGTACTGAGCTAGGACTTGAGCCCAGTTTCTCTGACTCCCAAATCTAGTGGGATTGCTCTGTACAAAATATATGCCAAGTCCCCACAGATCTGGCTGTATGTCTCTCTGACGTAGGTTGTCTGGTCAAAAATAAATCAGTTATGGGACGCCCCTGTGGCTCAGTTGGTTAAGCAACTGCCTTCGGCTCAGGTCATGATCCTGGTGTCCCGGGATCGAGTCCCACATCAGGCTCCCTGGTCAGCGGGGAGCCTGCTTCTCCTTCTGACCCTTCCCCCTCTTATGCTCTCTCTCTCCTTCTCTCTCAAATAAATAAAATCTTAAAAAAAAAAAAATAAATAAATAAATAAATAAATAAATCAGTTATGTCACACTGAAAGATCATCTCCAACAACCAAGCGAAACATTTTTTTTCAGTTACAAAACCTAAAACCCAGGCCTCTTGTTTTCTCATTTTTCAAAGTTCTTATTAATATCTGTTCGTCAATGGAGACATTTGTGAAAGGAACTAGAGCTTTCTGAAAGCTAATATTTAAGCTCCCTGGACCTATGATTCATACACAATCAAAAAAGAAGAGGAACGGTAATATATGAACATCAAGTGGGAAACTCTGCACATCTCATCTTCAGTCTCTGTAATGAAAACAGAAATGAGATTCAAAATAAAGCCTTCGGAGAAGAGATACACAGGAGAAGGGAATAACATCTCCAGCTGCATTTGTGTGAACACATAAGCCAAGTAATTAACCCAGTAACAAACAGAGCACCTGGCCTCCTCTCATCCCCCATAAGCCGGGGGTCATTCCTTCTCCTGATCTGTGCTTGGTCCACAGAGAAGGCCCCTAATTCAAGACCTAGCAAAGGGAAGAAAATAACGCTGCTTCTTGAAATACAGGTTCTTCAGTTCTCTCTCTCACTTCCAATCCATCCTGCTGGGAACTCACAAGATAACTGAAAAGGAAGCAGAAAGATGAAAAAGAAGGGGAGGGGGACAACGCTCATGGGATGAGTCTGTAACACAGAGCACTGATAGTGAGGAGCGGCATCTCCTGCCAGCCAGAGGCCCTGTTCCAAAGTCTCATGTCAGAGTCAGCATGAGTCTGACCAGGCAACCCCCAAAGGTCAGGGGTCACGAGGAATTCGTCAGCCTGGGAGCAGAGTTAGGGGATACACAGAGCATTTCTTTCCATCCCTCCTGGCGAGGAACGACAAACCCTGACACACAGGCATCCCACAACTCAAACGACTGTGTTCTGCAAACAAGCCACAGAGTTCGAGATCAGGAAGCAAGGCAAGAAGCCATGCTGGGCAAGTTTTCCCACACAGTTCTGCCAGTGGATTTCATTCCTTGGCTCCATCACCCTGGGCTTCAGCCGGAGCTCAAGAACAAGAGGGCAGAAACGGTTACATTCTTTGATTGTATGGAAAAAGAAGCCGCAGAACTTTCCATCCGGGCCAAGAACTGAACTGCATTTAAGGGAGTACAGTGGTATGAAGCATACCCCTCTCTCAGTGGATGCGCCATCACACAGCATAGAGTTTTAAATGCCATTCATCTCATTGACAACATTTGCACAGCAAAACACAGAGAATACTTCATTCTTGCGTTTTTGGAAATTAGAACCTAACAAAGTTTAAAGAGTTACAATGATATAACAGCACATCCTAATAAAAACTGAGGTCTTATTAGTGAGAAGCTGGAAGACCACTCCAAGGCTTCATAGGGTCCTGCATCCTAAGGTTAAATTTCTTTTTTGGGCATATCTTCCATTTGCTCTGGTGACAAAAAGTAAAATTCTCTTCACCTCAATGTAAAGATGGCTAAACAAAGAAACAGAGGGGTGCCCTTCAAACATGGTTATTGGGTAGAAATGTTTTTCTCTGACATGTCAATAGGATCTGAGCATTTATGTAACTGTGTCTTCCTGAGAAGCCTCCTCCCTTGTTCCAGCTCAAGCAGTTGTTCATTGGAGATCAGAAGCAAAGAACCCAACAGTCTCAGGAAATAGACACCGACTTGTTCTTCACCTCGAATTGAAGAAGAGATTGGGGAAAAGTATTGGTCAAGACTTTCGAGAGCTCAATGGAAAAGGATCTGCTCTTAATGTGCATACACAGCCCACCTCTCCATACTGCTATATGAAACTGAGTACCTCAAGCTTTGGGAAACATGCTGACAATGGGTGACTGTGTCCTCATGTGACTGTCATCTGGGGGCAAAGGGATGATAAAAAGCCCTCTTTTCCTCCTGAAGCTAGGATTTGGTTCAGTTGGTAGAGCGTGAGCTAGATTTCAGCCCTCACTGGTCCCGATGATGGGGTACTTTTATGGAGTTGGCTTTAGGTTGGGGTTTCCCCTGAAGCAAGTAGCTATTCCTTGCAAGTAACACCTGGAAAAAAGAAGTAGAAGATGGGCCTGAGTCTGGGGTGGGGAAATTCTCCTCCTTTCTCAGAGGCCTCGTGATTGGGCCCAGGACTCAGTAGACAATTATGCTTCAGTGCACCCGATAGCAGGGAGATGGCCAGTAAGGCAGATCCTTGCTACAGATCAAAAGGCCAGGTGCTTGGTCAGAGACCCTCTTGGAGCTCAGCCTAGACTCAGCACAGCCAAGGCGAAAAGAAATTTCAGGTCATTATGTGTATTGTCCTTCCTTCTTTTTATATGCAAACTTTTTAAAGAATCTTACTGAAAATTAGTTTGGAATCTGATGTGCTTTGCAGAACTAAGAAAAGGACTGACCCAGGCCCAGAAGAGAATAGTAAAGTTGAGAGCAGTGTCTCCTTCCCAAAGTCAACATGATGGTGGCAATCTCAGCGGCAGTCACAGTGTTCTTGGAGCCACAGTGTTCCTAGCGTCACAACGCTCTTAGACCCAGGAGGGCCATATAGCAGAACAACATCACACTGCCATGGTGAGGAGCCAGGGCCCTGGGAACACACCAGAAGGGATTCACGGACCATTTAAGCAGACTGCATTCTAGAAGTCAATAGGTGGCGTGCGAGCCATTGTTTGGGTGGTTGAGGAACCATAATCTCATTGTGAAGCCACAGCCTGGAAAGGTCTACAGGAATGTGGGGCAGTAAAAGGCTAAATGCTGAAATAAACGCATCCTTCCCTTCAACCACTATTTACTGAAGGTTTACTATGGAACACAACTAAACGTGTGAACAAGACAGCATGAGGGAAAGAAAAGTTAAGCAAAAAAGAAAAAGTATCAGGTATTTTAGGTTCTTTTTAAAATAAAACAGACAATGTGATAGAACACTGGAGGCATCTAATGTAGACTGAATGGTCAGGGAAGATCATAAGCTGGGATCTGAAAGACAAGAAGGAGCAGCTATGTAGAAATCTGAAGGAAGAGCATTCTAGGCAGAGGGAACATGAATGCAAAGGAGATGAGGCAGAGTGTGTTTGGTGCAACTGAAGAACAGAGAGAAGGTCAGTGTGCCTGGAGTACTCAGCGGGAGGGCAAGGTGATGGGGCAGGAGGGCAGGGAGGTAGGCAATGAGCAGGTCAGAGGGAGCCCGGAAGCCAGGACAAGACATTCGGATTGTATTCTACCGTGATGGGAAGTAAGTAGAGATTTGAAGCAGCAGAGCGCACTGCTTTATAAATGGGTTTAAAAGTCCAGTCTGGCCATGGTGAGAAATGGTCTGCAGGGAATTAACACAGGAAGTGGAGGACCACTTGGGAGGTCAATGCCGTGGTCCAGAAGAGACAGGATGGTGACTAGAACTAGGGGAAAGTTTCTCAACCTCGAAACTATTAACATTTTGTACCATATAATCCTTTGTTGTGGAGGGCCATTCTGTACACTGTAGAAAGTTTCCAATATCTCTCACTAGAAGCTAGAAGCAATCTCCCCTTTCCCAGTTGTGACAACCAAAAATATCTCCAGACATTGCCAAATATCCCCTATAGGGCAAAACTACCCCTGTTGAGAATGAGCGAACTAGGGTGTTAGCTGTGGAAGTGACAAGAGTGGTAGATTCTGCACATATTTTGATGGAAGAGCGGACAGGATTTGCTGATAAGAATAAATAGAGAGTGGGAGAGAAATAAATGTGTCAATGATAATTCCACGGGTTTTGGCCCGGGTAACTAGAAGAATGGAGTAGACGTGCCCAGCAATGGGGAAGATGGCTGGAGGAGGGAATAGAGAGGATTGCTTTGGGGATGCCTGGGTGGCTCTGTCGGTTAAGCATCTGCCTTCAGCTCAGGTCATGATCTCAGGGTCCTGGGATCGAGCCCCACGTCAGGCTCCCTGCTCGGCAGGGAGCCTGCTTCTCCCTCTCCCTCTGCCTGCTGCTCTGCCTCCTTGTGCTCTCTCTCTGTCAAATAAATAAAATCTTTAAAAAAAAAAAAAAGAGGATTGCCTTGAACATGTCAAATTTAAGATTCCTATTAGGCATACATGTAGAAATGGCAAAGAGCTGGAACTAGAAAATATCAGAGTTAGATACATAAATTTAGTAGTTATTCGTATACATATACAGAGATAGAGGCAGATGATATAGATGATAGGCAGATGAGTGATGATAGATAGACAGACAGGTAGACACAAAAGACAGATAATTATACAAAGAGATGATTAGACAGATGATAGATAATAATGATAGATGATGAACAGATAGACAGATGGACAGACAGAATGACAGATAAGTAGATAGCATTTGAGGCTGGTCAGGATCACCTAATAAGAGGGTCAAGTTAGAGAAGAGGGAGCCACAGACCAAGCCCTGGAACACTCTATTAATTAAAGATATGGAAAGGAGTAAAGGATGTTGAGACAGAACTCTCAGAGTGGTGGGTAGGAGTAAAACCGTAATAATATGGTGTCACTTAAGCCAAGAGAAAAAAATACTTACAAATAGGAATTGTGTCACATGGTGCTGAAACAAGTACAAGGAAACCAGAGAAGCACCTGCTGGCAACACGACCTTCACTGATGACTTGACAAGAGCAGTTTTCATGAGGTGTCGTAACAATGTGGGTAAAGAGATTCAGCTACTCCTACTAAGCCAACAAGAGAACTGGGTACTTTTCTCAAGTATTTGAAGCTGTTATCTACAACGGTGTGAGATAAGCAGGGATGACTAATGGGATTACCCATATTTTTCATGTAGAAATAGTTTGCAAGGGGCATGTGAGGTTAAGGCAGTCACTGAAATGAAAGTTCTTGCTACAGCTTTCGAGACAAGCTGCACACTTAAAAACCTACCAAAAGGGAAAAGGGTACTGGAATTCTTCAGACTGAAAAGAAATCCTAAATCATACTAATGAGGCATAGAAACTTGGGTTCCATCAGAGCAGACTCTTCTCCAAACCTGCTCTGAATCAATGAGCTAAGTCTTGCCCACCAGCCCCCATCTTTCAGCAGCAGGGGAGACAGTGAGGTTCAGCACAGAAGAAATTACTATCATTCTACCAGACTAATTTAGAATCAGAAAATTCTCCAAAACAGAATACTTCAAGAATAAATGTGAGTGAACAAACCAAGGGAACAAATTTGCAAAAACAGTTTCACAATTTTTCCCCAAATAAATTCTCTGACCCAGAAAAGTAAATTAAAAAAAAATACAAGGCAATTATTGAGTCCATTTAACAGCCTCATTCTCTAATCATACTAACTACTGGACAGGTGGGATGGGCCTGCAGGTCCATAAGAACAACCCATTTAATGGCTGGGAGATTTCCTGGTGAGAAATGCCATCAGAGTGAGATTTAGAAGGGAGGGCCCAAGGAGCTACAAAATTCTCACCTTGGGAAAGAGGGAAGACCAAGCATCATGGATCTTTCAGTCCCACCAGTCAACCTGGATAGGTTTCATGGGAAGAATTGGAAGAGACTTACCATGTTCATGGACTGGACTAAACATAACAAATATTAATTTCCCAAATTTATATATAGGTCTAATATAATTCCTACCTATCTCAGCAAATTTTTGTGGTCAGATTATTCTAAAACTTATATGGAAAGGCAAAGGAAGGAGAATTACTAAAACAATTTTGACAAAATATAAAACAGTAGGAATCATTCTACTTGATTTCCAGACTAATTATATAGCTATAGTGATAAAGATTCTACTGGTGGAATAGAATATAAAACTCAGAAATAGACACAAAAATATTTCCAAGTGATTTTTGACAAGTATAGAAGCAGTTCAATGGAAGGAAGGTAGCCTTTTTTTAAAAAATGGTGCTGGAGCAATTGGGCATCCATAGGCAATAAGAAAAAAAAGAGAATGAGAATGAACCTCTACCTAAGTCTCACATCTTATACAAAAATTAACTCAAAATGGATCATGACTCGGGGCACCTGGCTGGATAAGTTGGTTACACGTCAGCCTTTGACTCAGATCACGATCTCTAGGCCCTGGAATTGAGCCCCATGGCGGGCTCCCAGCTCAGCAGGGAGTCTGCTTCTCCTCCCTCTGCCTCTCCCCCTGCTTGTGCTCTCTCTGTCTCTCTCTCTCTCAAATGAATAAATAAAATCTTTAAAAAAAATTTTTTTTAAATAAAGGGGAAAATTTTTTTTAAAAATGGATCATGACTTAAATATAAAATGCACACATAAGGAAGAGCTGGGGGCCTGAAGGAAACAGGTGTGTCTATAAAAGGACAGCACACGGAATTGTTTGTGATGGAAATGCTGGGCATCTTGACTCTATCGATGTCAAAATGCTGGCTATGATACTGTACAGTAATTTGGGCAAGATGTTACCACTGGGGGGGACTGAGTCAAGGGTACATGGGATCTCTCAGTATTAGTTCTTTCAACTGCATATGAATCTATAACTATCTCAAAATAAAAAGTTTAACTTTAAAGAAAAACTGAAAATAATACCTCTTTGAAAATTTCAATCCATAATTGAGCTCAAAACAAGAAAGAAAATCTCAGTGTGCTAAAAGGGAAAAGGAAAAAGTTGAGTGGGAGTTGAAGCTTAGTGGCCCTCGAGAGAGAGAGAGGGAGAGCCATGACCAGCTAGCTAGCTATTCAGATTAGGGGTCAGGATCTAATTCCCCGGTAGTGGCTGGAATTGAGGCTAGGCTTTAGGATAGAGCCAAAAATCATATTCACTTTAATAAAGCCTGAGGTGAGAAATACTGTCTCTGACTGTGAACAAGAATTTAAAATATTTATTAAAGTAACAAACATTAAAAATATTTACTGACTCAGGTACACAGTCCAGGTGCTGGGAGACTAGACCAAGCCATCGATGAAGGGGGGTACCCATGAAGGGTCAGAACCCCAATCCCGTATCATGCAGAAGTGTGGAGTGTAACAGTTTACAGAAACATCAACTGAAATACTAACAACAAACTGACCTGGAACAAATCCTTAGAGGGCCCCTGGCAACAGCAAATCCAAAACGACCCCCCTGAGTCTCACAGGTAATGACTCCCACCAAGGAGGACTTCCAAGTCTAATTGATTAAACAACACGGTCTCTCCATCAAAGAACTTAGAATGGAACAAATCAACTAAACTGTTCAAAAGAAGCAAATTCCATAACTTCAAGGTTATAAAGACTTGAAGGGAGAGAGTGACAAGAATGGTAAAGACGACAGAGGGAATGCTGCTGGGCTGGGACACGGGCTGACTCAGTGGAGAGCAGCCTCCAAGAAGATGGGGACCAAAGCCATGTGGAAGGTATTAAGTGGAGGAAGGAGGTCACCCCACACCCTGGCCCGAGTGACCTTTCTTGGGTCTTCAGTTTGCAACCATCTGAGCCTGCTCCAAGGGAAGCTAAATAGACCCTAAATTATAGACAACCCCAAGAGAGCACAGCCTACAGCATTAGGGTGACTACATCTAAAGCAAAGATTATGTCAGGCCTGAGCCATAGAAAGGAGAAGCAGATGTCCTCCTCCACATGAGAGTGTTTCCTTCCTCAGAAAGCCTTCCCAAACGCCACCTCTGTCCTTAGGGTGGTGGGGGGCTTAAAAGTGAATATATCCTAAGCCTGCCATCCTGTGAATTTGATTGTGGGGTCATGTTTGGGTGAAAGAGAAAATAAATATCACAGAAGTCAGATTCCAGATAAGTGATCAGGAGAAATCAGACACACGTCCAACCACTATCACTTTGATGAGGAGCACTGGCCATAATGGTAAATGAACTTGAAGCCAGCCAGCTCGTATGCTCACAGAAAGGGAAGAAAGTCATTTGGATTTTACTGCCTATTTTATAACTGTCCATAAACTGTTCAATTCTGTGTAAAGGGCTCCAAAATTATGCCAGTAGACTCGTTCTTCTGGCAAAAATCATTCAGCAATTTGAATCTAAAATTTCCATCATCTTGGCTACCACATTAGTCCATTAGTTACTATTTGCTTCTTTGTGTCCCTGTGTTTAGTATGAATCTGGAATCTGAATCTGAAAATGCCCACATGGTAGTCTACACTGCTCCCTGGGGCCATTTGAAATTGAAAAGGTCCCAATATTCTGTTCCCGAGCGTGGAATAATGCTAAACAGTGTGCAGTCTCCCTGAGAAAGCACAGGATGAAAAGGGGGGACAACTGAGAGCAGCAGTTCTCAACCCTGGCTGCACGCTAGAATTATTCGGGGAGAACTGCTACTTTAGAGTAATACTGGCTAATACTGCTAATTAATCCCCACTCACGCTAATCCATTGGCTGGCAACACCTACCACACATTAGAGTTTCCTAGGGAGCTTTAAAAAATTACTGATGTCTGAGCTCCAGTCTCAGACCAGTTAAATCTAAACATCTGGGAGGACGGGTGGGGAATGGGTACTTTTTAAAAGCTCCGCAGTGGATCCTAATGTTCAGCCAGGGTTATGAATGACTGCTCTAGTCCAGTCTTAAACTTCAGTGGGCACCAGAATCTCCTGGAGGGCTCATTAAAACAAGCGTTTCAAATAAGCAGATAACAGAGACAGAAGGTAGATTAGTGGCTCCCCAAAACTAGGGGAGGTGAGGGGATTAGAGGGCAACTTGTAAGGGGTAGAAAGTCTCGGGCTCAAATTAGCTGCGCAGTAAAATTATTCGACATCTTCAAGCTTCATCATCTACTAAAATATAACCAAGATGGGGGGCTGGAGAGCAGAAGAGGACGACGTACAGAAACCACCTCACACACCACACAATCCAGTACCTGGCATATTGGAAACATAAAAAATTGATAATAGCACCCAACATCCATTGAGTGTGTATTATTCGTAAGCACGCTTCTAAGGTGTTTACATATATTTATTCATTTAATTCCCACAATACTCTATTACGGGGATCAGGACTTTTTTTTCCCTATAAAAGCCAGATAGCAATTTTGGGGGCTCATGGGCCATACAGTCCTGCTCCCAACTACTCAGGTCTGCTGCTATACTTTGAGAGCAGCCTTAGACAATGTAAACACGTGGGCTTCTCTATGTTCCAATAAAACTTTATTTATGAAAACAAGGGGTGGTCCAGATTTGGTCTGTGGGCCGTTCTTTGCCAAGCCCTGCTGTGTGAGATGGGTATTGTCATTATCTCCATTTTCTCTCACAGGTGAGCAAACCAAGGCACGAAGGGATAAACTGAGCCTAAGTTTCCGTATGAAGTCTGATTACGAAGTCCACACAGTCAGCTATCTCCCAGAGCAGCTGCTGACAACACCGTCTTTGCTAAGAGCCTCTCTCAGGCCAAACCCAGGTCCTCCTAATTCACAAGGGGCTGGCCAGCCACTCAGGCACAATCCCCTCAGAGCGGCCTCAGAGGCTGAAAACCCGACTCCAGTACTCCCTTCCCCCCACGCTGTTCCTGGTGGAAGTTCTCCCTGCTCTGAGGCCTCAGTGCCCTTACTCTCCATACCTCCCACATTGGTCAACTTTTACTTTCATGCATTTCTCCCCAACCCGTTTGGCAGCCAGGACCATGCATATCACAAGTGTTGAATCTGCACGCGCTGAAGGTGTGTGCGAGCCCACTGGTAACTGGGTGTGCAGGCTGGGAGGACAGGGGCCTGGGGGCAGAGGAGGGAGGCGAGGGACCCAGGCACTCACCAGTCCCTGGCAGGCGCTGAGGGCCGCGGTCCCGATCCTGGTGCCCCGTTGCAGCACTGTGCCCCTGAGATGGCAGGGGGCTGCCGAGGAAGCCACCATCTTCACATGGGAAAGGTTCCCGTATCTCCGCTCCAAGATATAGCTTTTGGAAAGAAATCCCTGATTGACAGACAAGTTAAAGAACAGGTCCTTCTCCTCGTGTGAAATTCTGTAGTACACCCACTCCTCTGGGCCATCCAAGTCTCTCTTCCTCCTGTTGTTGCTGCTGACGGGATGGTGCAAGCCATAGGACTGAAAATGCCCACTGGCATCTACCCGGACGGGGGCCACCACGTGGTATTCAGGCAGGGCCTTGATAAAATGCTCTGAAAGAAAAGGACACAAAGAATAAAACTGAGAGCACTCTCTGCTGAGTCTCCAGCAAGGTAAACGCTCGGCCACTTGGAACTTAGACTTTAGCGTGTTGATGGCAAAATACCCCTGTTGGCCTGAAGTTTACAGATCCCATCTACCGCACAAACACTGGCAACAGTAAACTCCCTGAACGACTCAAAATCGACTCGGGGCCCCTCCTTGACGACACGTGGCAGTCTGAGCCGGCACCCAGGCACAACTCTGGATGGCAGATGTTTTCCCAGAGACAAATCAAGATGAGAATTCACTCATGAGGCGGCCCATTAGCAAGGAGGCAAGGTCAGCTTAAGGAATGTTTCAAGTCTTGAGTTCATGAATACAAATCACAGAGCTTCGCTGTTTATTTTAAGGAGCTTAAACGCCTCAGGAACTTCCCATTAACTCAGGTTCGAAGAAAAATAAAAACAGCTAACCCGTCGTATAGACTCTGACAAACTTCACACGGATCACAGCATTAGTGTTCTGTAACGTGAAACGGGTACTTAAAGAAACAAACTTGGATTTTTTTTTTATTTTTACAAAGTATACAAAATAAAATGGTAAGATGAAAACCGCCGCTTTAAAAATGCAAGACAGGACACTTGTCCCTTCCACACAGGAGAACACATACACCTTTTGGCGTGCTCACGTTTAAATTCCCACCACTTCCTCCTCATCCTGATGTTTGAAAAGAACAAGGAACCTAACTAGGAGGGGCGAATCATCCCTCAGGATGCCAGACTACTTAAGGCAAACCGTTAGCCACTTAGTAAAATAACTCATTGTTTGCATTAGAGAGAAAAAAGAAAAGAAAAGAAAGAAAGAAAAGGAGCCAGGGAGGAAGCAAGAGAGAGAGAAGGAAAATCAAATTCCACTTGCCACCTCCCAGATGTATTCCTTGCGCCTTCTAGCTTACGTTGTTTTCTACAGCTAGTCGCACTTTTGCACTCTCTACTGATACCCTGCTTATTCTCACTTAGGCTTGAACGTCCCAACTCCAATCCCCCTTTTTTCTCCTAAGGTCCCTGGTTCAAGTTCTCTCAGGTCCTTAACTTTCCATACCTCTCAGAATAGCCTCATTTTACCACCGTTTTTGTGCATCAGACTTTATTCCCGAAGCCTCTGGAGGCAGAATCTTGCCCATCGCAGCTGCCTGGCTCGCAATGTGTCGCTCTATCAATGAGCACATCTGTAGTTGGTTAACTAAAAGAACTGGACTTAATGGGGTACGTTTATAAAACAGCCTCTTTTCCCAGACAACTGCCTTCCAACACACTTTGTGAAATTGTTCATCTCTGCCTTGGATGAAATCTGGGGCAGAGCGCAGAGTTTTCAACTTAGGTACTAATAAATAGTCTCCGTTTTTTAGGTGTAAAAAAATCCAGAACCACTGCTTCTAATTGCGGCGGTTCTGAGCAACAAATCACATAGCAACATGGACAAACCTTTAAAAACAATGTTCAGTGAAAAATAAGAAACAATACAAGTTAATACAGAGCCACTGACATCAATGGAAAATACATGCACACCAAAACAATAATACAAAGTCAGCCAGAACATATGCAAATGAAAAATACATATGGAACCCATTAAAATGGTTTTCCATGAGGAGGAATGGGAGCGGGGACAAAAATGCAAAAAAAAAAATAAAATAAAGCAAGAAAGGGGTTTTGCGCAAATCAGTGACACTAGCGTGCCATGAACTAGGAGTCAAATTGACTCAGTCCTCTGATACTCCCCAAAGAATATCTGGACATATTTAGTATCAGAGTCTCACTGACCTTCCAAGTTCAGAGCTTAGGAGGGGAAAGGCCAGGGTGGGTCGGAAGAAAGTGGATACAATTGGCTTCCTTTGGGTTACTCTTTTCTTCTGCTGCTCACAGTAATGTCTCCGGCTTCTCCAGGGTGAGCAGTGGATGGAAGTTAGGGGCAAAAAAAGTCTTACCCAACAGTGTATAGCCATCATCTTGCAATGGGCCCGGCTGTGCGTGCTCACTGCCCAGATGCTGACTCCCCCTCTCAGGGAATGCTCCTATTTGCCTTATAGGGCCTGTCGCTGAAGATGCATCTCAAAGAATTAAACATGATTTTTGAAAGTATAAAATGAAAGATAAAGCTTGCCTAAGCCCTAGCACCTACTCCTCAAAGAATAAAAGAGCAAACAAATTTAGAGCTCTTGACCCAGTTGCTTTCTTTCTAATGGGTTTTGAAGAGATCCAGCATAAGTTGGCTATACAATAATATAATGATAATAACCACAGTAACCATTTAACGAGCACTTGCTATGAGCCAGGTACCATCAGTCCCTTCTCACTCAGTCCTCACAATTTCAGTGAATTCTCATTTCATAGATAAAGAAACAGAGCCTAAGAGAGGTCCCAGAGCCAATATGCAACATCACTTATACTGAAATCTCATGTTTCCTATTTCAAAATCATGTTCTTAGCCCCTGTACTTCATGTACATAAGCAGTTGCCCTTGGCAGAAATGTATAACAGAGTAGAAGTGATACCACTGCCCTGGGGAGATGATTTGACAAGAAGAAGGTGGCTTGACTTCTTTAAGAGGCGTCAATTTGCTCAGCAATAAAGGAAGGATAATAATGGCCTGTTTAGCAGGTAGAGTAACAAGGGGTAAGACCAGTTTTGCCTCTTGATTTGATTGCAAATGAAGCAGCTAAGCCATGTCAGCCCATAGGTGTGGACAGAAATAAGAGGCCACGGGAGTGTGACTTATGCCCACCTGCCGTTGCTTTATCTATACGAAGGAGTCACAGTACGAGTTTTCACCCCCTAGGGTGGCTGTGAGGATCCAGTGTGTATTAATATATGTAATAGATGTAGAGTGGTGCTTGACAAATAGCACTCAGTGGCTATGATTGGTATTAAAGATAGAAACTTGGCCATCAAGGATCACTGTGGCCATAAATAGGTATAAACTCCAAGCAGAGACAGGGGAGAAGCCCTCGCTCACCTTGGCTTCCTCTCAGTGGGTATTTAGTTTGGAAGATGAGGTAGCTATAACTTTGGACAATAGAAGGCAGAGCTCAGAGGGGATATGATAGAAATGGAGAAAGTACATGTCAGGAAATAATTTTTACCATTTCTGTGGTCAAGCCCAGCATTTAGAGTATACCAACCTGGTCTTGTCTAATCTGTACGGTTCTCTGGGACAGATATCATTAACTGTGTCCCTCATCTTAGCCCTCATTCCCACTCCTGTAAAAAGACAATGAAGAAGGACAAGGATTCATTCTGGGGTGATCTGGCCCCGGAGCCCACCCTTCTAACCGCTGCCCTTGCTGCTTCTCAAGGGTCTACCGCTGAGAACCAGATGTCAAGTTGGGGAGTCAACAAGGCTGTGGGTGGGAGGAACTGAGGCACACTGAAATCCCATCACAGTCTGCAGCTTTATGGAAACACATTATCAGCCCTGAATACCTTGACTTGCCTTCTTTAAAATTAGCCTCGAAACCCTCGGTCACAAACATTGATGATACTTCATGAGAAGCTTTCAGTGAAGCCTGTTGACACAAGTGCTTTCGAAAATTCACAACATCAGGCAATTTTTTACCCTCTGCTTAGAAAGAAAGGAGAGAGATAAGAGAATATTTACCTGCCAGATTTTATAGTTTAGGTTAAATTTATACTTAACTCTTTGTATTGTGTATTTCTATCTTAGAGAGCTATGAATTTCTAAGGACTCTTCACTAAAAAGAGCAATGAAATTCTCTAAGAGTCAGGAGTTCATTTTCATAATTCTCTTCCATGGGATGCTGCAACCTTTCAAATATATTTTTACCATAGAAAACCACATGTGTCAAGATGTGGAGGATCGCGTTGATCCCCCCCAAGTTGTAAAATACGCCACAGGAGGTTGGATTTGCTCACCAACTATATGACTACCAACCTCCAGACTATCATTGCTTATGATAACAAACACAAATAAAATACCAAAACTGTGAAGTGTCTTCTTACATAAAGAAAATACATGAAATCACTTCCTTCTTTCTTTTTTTCCAAATAGCATAGATACATTATTAGGCCATTTGTCTTGAAGCACACTCAAAACGCTTGTCTGGAAACACTCCCTCTGTTCTTGCACCAACCTGTGCTGCCGAAAACACATTTCTACTGTGGGATAAAGTGCCCGCCCTGTTGATTTCAGAGTTGCTGGGAGCAAAAGAGATCATAGATGCAGCCGGTGACTTGTAGACAATACAAGGAATAAGGAACCCAAGGGGCTATCACTGGTTGTGGGGAAAAAGGCAGTATGTTGTGCACAAGACTAATATTTCCCGTTGTTCTGATACTTGGTTGGGAACCAAGAAACCTTGTGGAAGTCACTGCACTTTTCTATATCACAAGTGAGTGATGTGGAAAGAATACTGGGCAGAGTGTCAAATCTGCCTTTTCTGGTCCCAGAAAAGACTGGATGTACCTCTGTGTTCTTTTCCAGGGCTAAAATCCTCCCTCCGCCCCACCCGTAGGGCTAGAAAGAATGTTAATGATTATCTAGGATGAGAATGTTTCCAGCCACACCCAGTACCATCCCCTCCACCCCTCGGGCGAAGGAGCACTTCATAGGTGCTCACTGAACACACGCTGACTAACACACTCACCTCCGAGGCCCCCCTTCCTCCTCCGGAAAAATAAGGATGGCAGAGATGATATCTGAAGTCACTTTCAAGTTTAAATGCTCAGAATTTGGGTGCAATTCAAAAATGTCAGAGGGCGCCTGGGTGGCTCAGTTGGTTAAGCGACTGCCTTCTGCTCAGGTCATGATCCCGGGGTCCTGGGAACGAGTCCCACATTGGGCCCCCCCCGCTCTGCTCTGCGGGGAACCTGCTTCTCCCTCTCCCTCTGCCTGCCACTCCCCTTGCTTGTGTGCTCTCTGTCTCTGTCAAATAAATAAATAAAATCTTTAAAAAAAACAAAAAAAATGTTGTCAGAGTAGAAGTGGAAATCTAGGTACATCGGTTCTTTGTGAAATGACAGGCTGATCATTTGGGGCAAAACCCAGGTCATCCTAGTCCCATGAAGCCTTAGAATTTTCTCACCCCTTCTCTCCACCTCTCTCTCTCAATTGTTCTCCCTCTCTCCACTCGGTTCTAAATGAAGCCTGCTCAGGAATTTCTCTGTTGCACCAAATGTGGATTACTTGTAAATCCATTGGTGAGTTAAGAACAAATATTCTGGAGAAGACTTTTAGAAATGGAAATTATTTTTAAAACCTAAATATCTGTGCATCGCTGATAAACTCGGAGCACTCTACAGCTACTTGTCAGTATCAGAGAGTTTCAGCACATAACCCCAGTGGCCACCAAGCAAAACAACCATCTCTCCCCTTCCAGGGAGGAGAGAGCAACGCCCAGGGGGGGTCTGCTCCACACTAAGCTGAATTCGCTTACAAAGAAGATGTGGAGCGAGGAGAGCTGAAAACCAACGCAGGAGAATGTGTGTCTTTGAACCAAATCATCTCCAAACGCCCTGGGAAGTGCTCACAGGCTCTGATTGTGCTGCCAGAAGGGAGACTTTTCACAAAGGGGCTGTTTTTCAAAGAAAAACAAACGCTGCTATTTTAAACTTGGGGGTGGGAGATTGTATCTGGAAGGTTTACACAAGCAAGTGCTGGGTGATTGACATCTAACCCTGGTGTTCAGGCTCCAGCTTCCAAGGAAAGCAAAGGGACTTGCTTCGGATTGCTCCTGAAGTCACAGCAGATGAGCTCTTAGCAGTATTTGAACTTTGCAATATAGGCAGAACCCTGTGTGGAAATCCTCAACAAAGGCAGGCTCCTGATCTCTGCCACCCAAGTGGTCTTGCAGATTAAAGGGGGTCCGAATGCTAGAGAAGCTTCTCAAGGCTTGAGCATAGTCAGCAAACACTGAACATAATGTTTGTTAAAGCAGTGCTGTGTGTGTGTGTGTGTGTGTGTGTGTGTGTGTGTGTGTGTGTGTGTGTGTGTGTTGGCCCTACCCTATTATTGCTAAGAGGCCAGCCTCTGGAGCCAGGCTACCTGGGTTCAAAACCTCACTCCACCATGAGCTGGGCCCATAAACTCATCAAGCTTCCTCAGCAGTAAAACCGGGACAGTAACAATGGTCCCTGCACCCCAGAAGGCTGTGGACAGTGGTTGCTGGGCTGACACATGCAGAGTGCCTTAGCAGTCTATGTGCATGGAACTTTCTCCAGCCATGCGGGCCACTGCTGCCGCTCTGTCTTCTCCTAGATGCGCAAGGAACTTCCCACCGAACACAGAAGTGTCTCTGACCCTTCCAAGTCCAATAAAAAAAACCGAAGCAGCCGTGCTGCTCTGCCCAAGGGGTTAGGTTTAAGGACAAGCTGTCCTCACAACCCCGCCAGGGTTTTCCACAGCATTGTATGTTTCATGACATTCACAAGGACGTGCAGTCAGCCGCCCCCAGGAAGGCAGGACAGGGAAAGGTGAGCCCCTACAGTGGTAAATGTCCCCCAAAAAGAACTGTTATTTTTAAAAGACAGCCCTCAATCTTTCCAGGAAACCAAAACACAGCCAAACTCACTCAGCAGGGGGCCGGAATCACATTTCCCCTCCCCTGTCCAGAGCTGAAACTAACTGGAAACACCGCCAGTGGCCAGTTGGAACTTAAAAAAAAAAAAAAATCATTTTCCATATTCAGAATTTGAAAAATAGAGGATTGAAACAGAGCAGCATTCAAAGAAGAGACAAAAGGGGGGGGCATTACCAGTTACCTCTTGGGTCTTTCCTGCCACAGCATTAGTGTGTAAGAGACGGGATACTGGCCTTTCAGTAAGAATTAAGGAACCATCACATTCAACACTGAATTCTGAGACACCCTATGTTACTGAGCTCCCAGCCCAGATTTCCTTACAACTCAGCCAAACGGTTTTGCAGAGTTCAGCCAGTGGGGGAGGGGAAGGGAGAGCAACCAACTTTCCACGCGTCTCACCACCACGGTTTCCAAAGGAAATAAAGAAAAGCCACTAACCTTGCCTCCTGTCCGGGAAGTGCACCGGGCCTGGCTGAGCTTGTCTCCCATAGCAAAGGGCCCCAAAGTTAAGGAGGTGAGCTACAATGGAGAGGTTTGCAAGCCAGCTCCTCTGGGCACATGGCATGATTCGGTTGTTGGGGAGAAGAAAAGTCACCAAGGTTTAGCTCTCAGCTCAAGAAATCAAGTCCTCGCCTGTGGCCGAGCAGAAAGATGCAGAGGTGCATGGTCCAGGAGTGGGACGGAGCGGCTGCAAAGCTGCCCACGACTTCCCTTTGCTTTTTCAAGCAGAAAAGGGCTAGTTACCTTTATCCCCCTTCCCTCCTGAAAGGGGAATGATTCAACTGGCAGTCTGCTTTCCGCGGGGTGTGGAACGGGTCAGAGCGGGAGGGGGCAGCCCACCCAAGATCCCCACCCCTCTGCCTTCCGCGCCCGGCCTCGCAGCCAACTCCGCGCATCTTCCTCCGGCCTCCCACCCCCACGCTCCTCCGGCCCCGCCCAGAGCCCTGCCGAGCCGGCCAAATAGGGGAGACCCGGGAGAGCCACCCTGGGCGGGACTGCGAAAAGAGAGGCCCCCAGGCCAGCCCTCCCTGGCCGAAATACAGGCCGAAAGTGCTGAGCGCAGAGGTAGGGCACAGGGGACCCCACTCCTCCACCCTCCCGGCTCAGTGCTGCCCCCTTGGCTGCCTTTGTCCACCCAGTTCCGAACTTTTCCTAACAATGCTCTACGGAGACCCCTCCATCCGCCAGGCTTCTCGGGGATTCCCTTCCAAGGCATACTAGGACTTCCATTTAAAAAAGAAATGGGCAGTTTCTCTCTTGGCCAAGTCACACAGAGGGAAATGGCCTGAGCTAATCTTCTGGTTCAACCCTAAACAAGTCCATGGGCACGAAGACGTGATGAGACCAAATGATTATGAGCTACGCTGGGTCTGCAGGTCCCTCTGGTGCCTTTCTACTTTTATTACCCCACCTTTCCTAGCCCACCTCCACTCACCCACAAGGAAACCAAGACAGCGGAGGAAGTAAATAAGCCCAAGACCTGTGTGAAGGTATTTCTCCAGTTGACCTGCCCAGCTGCTCATGGAGGGGGCATCCACTGGCCTGGAGCTTTACATTACTGAGAGAATGCTGCAAACCAGGGAGCTCACCAAGCATCCTGAGAATTTACTGGGTAATCCAGCCAAGATTTCACACCTCTGGGCTGAAACAGTCTTCCTTACTCCATTCAGGAGGAATTTGGCCCCATACTGGTCCTCCATGGCTTCCAGCCAGCCATGTGTCCAATGAGAGGTGCAGGAAAGCAACTCCTTCAACCCTGTGCAGGCCTGGGCAGCCCCAGCAAAGCAGTGATCCAAGGGCAAGGTGGTCCTCACAGGCTTGGGGTGGGTATGAATCCTTCAGACTGGAAGCATATGCTCCACGGTATTTCGAGGGGGTATGAATTAGTTTTCTATTATCGCCATTAAGCATTCCCATAATGTTGGCGACTTAAAACAGCACAGATTTAGTATCATATAGTTCTGGAGGTCAGAAGTCTGAGATGGGTCTCCCTGGACTAAAATCCAGGTGTTAGCACAGCTGCATTCCTTTCTGGAAGCTGTGGGGAAGAGTTGTTTTCCTGTTTTTTTCATCTTCTAAGAGGCTACCCACACTCCTCAGTCCCTTGCCCTCTGCCCCTGGTTTCAAAGTCAGCGATGGCCAGTGAGTCTCCTATATGGCATCATCATGACACTATCTCTTTTCCTTCCCTTTTCCGTTTATAAGGACCCTTGTGATGACAGTGGGCCCACTCAGATCATCCGGAATAATCTCTTGATCTTAAAGCCAGCCCATTAGCAACCTTAATTCCATCTGCAACCTTTATCCCCCTTGTCGTGTAACATGGCACGTTATGTCATCATGGCCAGTCATGAAAGTGCTCTGAGCCTCTTCTCCGGTGACGTAAATATTAAGTAGGAAGAGCATAACTTAAGTGCAAAAGAAACTCAGATATGACAGGCATGTCTGGTGAAATGATCAGGCAGAAATGCAATTACAAGGGCACTGAAGAACCACTTAGAGCCAGAACTCCTTTTGTTTCTTTTCTTTTCTTCCTCTTCTCCTTCCCCTCAGTCTCCCTCCTCCACTTCCTCCTCTTCTTCCTCTTCATTTTATCCTTTTAATAGCAAGCGGAGTCTCATCTGAGGGTGGGATCACTCCTGGCTTCCGTGCCCTGGAGAAGAGCTATGTCTCTCAGGTAAAAAACTCTGGGAACTTTTGAGTCCCAATAATGTCAGGGAATATCAGGGAGGATCCATGGACCATTCTGGACTCAGAGTTTCATAACCTCTTCAACTCTAATGGCTTTCCCCTTACTTTCTCTGCCCCTCCTACTCTCAAGACCATGACCAGAAATATCTGTCATCCAGAGTCATCCAAGCCTGAAATATTGAAACTATAAAATCCCACCAAAATTTTGTATTCTGTCAGCCCTTTCAAACCTTTATACCCAGTACCTTTGGTCTTCAGCCTAGTAAGGACTGCCTGTCTCCTGATCTCTCCATCTTTGGTTGTCTCATAATCTATAAGCATCTCTCTGGCTTTATCTCCTTTTCTGCCAGCCATATCCTATGATTCATCTCCTTAAATAATCTCTCACCAGTGCCTTCAACTCTTCCTCATCAAACTCTAACCTTGTTTTACCCTAACTGCTGATTTTCTCGCTTTTTGTTTCCAAGTGCTGTTGAAAAAACTCACCTAATTGCACCTACTGGTGCAACTATCAATTCATGTCTCCAAGTTCAGCAAGTTTTCAACATGACTCAGCACAAATACTCATCCTGCTACTATTCTAACACCAAGTTCTTCCTACTTTTTCCAAAATTTACAAAATACCTCCAAAGCTTGGTATTTCCTCGGGGTAGAGGGAAGAGTTCATCTTACTCAACTTTTCCTCTGCTCTTTGGGAAAAGGTAACAAATGTTCTTGGTGACAAAGGTTGGCAGTGATAAAAAAAAAAAAAAAGCCAACTACCTTTCCTGGTATGTCCACTGTAGAGAGCAGAGCTGTGAATCACTGCAGAGTCTCCAAAATATCCCTGAGGTGGCTGATGAAAATATACTACCACTGAAGAAAGACTATAAAAACATGTAAAATACAAGTATTGAATAATAGCTAAGAAGAGAAAAATTTATTATACACTGATTATGTACGGGGCACTGTGCGGAACACTGTATCTGCATTACCTTATTTAATCTTCACAAAAACCTATTAGGTAGGTGCTATTATTATCCTTGGTTGATAGGTGGGGAAACACTGAAAGATTATACAACTTGCCTAGGACCACATCACTATGAAGTGGGAAACCGGATGAAGTAGTGAGGTTCAGAAGAAGGAAAAGATTTAGCCAAGCCACTAAACAGAATCAAATACATGTCTGTCTTACTTAAGGCCCCTGTGTCATGCCCTCATTCACAGAGAGTGGAAGGGCTAAGAACACTGATATACAGACATCATTGTAGCATCTCAGGTGGTGGTTTAGTTTCCTATGGTGAAGTGTTTTCTGTGCAAAAATACAAATTGTGACAAAAGATATAAGATGCCTCACCAAGAGCTCCCTCTGTTTTCATGAGCAAAGAAGGCTTTCAAAAAGCTCATACTTTCCAACTAAGCCTATAGAAGCCCAAGGGATAGCTGAAATTCAAGGACAGGTAGTCCAATGCATTTCTCAGAGCTGTCATTAACACTGGAAAGGCAAGATAAACTGACTGCAAACAAAAACAAACCAAAACCACCCTTTCTTCAAAAATCATACATTTAAATATTGTTGTCACATGTACTATTTTCTTTTCTTTTTTTTTTACATTTTTATTTAAATTCCAGTTAGTTAACATACAGTGTGATATTGTTTCAGGTGTACAATATAGTGATTCAACACTTCCATACAACACCTGGTGCTCATCACAGCAAGTGCCCTCCTTAACCCCCATCACCTATCACCCATCCCCCCACCCACTTCCCCTCTGGTAACCATCAGTTTGTTCTCTATAGTTAAGAAAGAGTCTGTTTTGGGCGCTTGGGTGGCTCAGTTGGTTAAGCGACTGCCTTCGGCTCAGGTCATGATCCTGGAGTCCCGGGATCGAGTCCCGCATCGGGCTCCCTGCTCAGCAGGGAGTCTGCTTCTCCCTCTGCCCTCTTCCCTCTTGTGCTGTCTGTCTCTCATTCTCTCTCTCTCAAATAAATAAATAAAATCTAAAAAAAAAAAAAAAAAAAAAAGAAAGAGTCTGTTTCTTGGTTTGCCTCTCTTTCTCTCTCTTTTTTCCCCTTTGCTCATTTGTTCTGTTTCTTAAATTACACATATGAGTGAAATCATATAGTATTTGTCTTTCTCTGACTGACTTATTTTCTTTAGCATAATATTCTGTAGCTCCATCCATGTCATTGCAAATGTCAAGATTTTATTCTTTTTGATGGCTGAGTAATATTCCATTGTATATGTGTACCACATCTTCTTTATCTATTCATCAGTCGTCGGACACTTTGGCTGTTTCCCAAATTTGGCTATTATAAATAATGCTGCTATAAACATTGCATGCATGTATCCCTTTGAATTAACATTTTTGTATTCTTTGGGTAAATACCTAGTAGTACAATTGCCAGATTGTAGGGTAGTTCTGTACTATTTTTTTTTAAACCTCTCTGCAGTCTTAAAAGAAGATGGAAGTAAGTATTTGTAACCCTCAGAAGTGTAAGTTCACTTTTATTCTCCCACCCAAGTGTATTCAGTGTGTAAGTGGATCAATCATCAGCACTGCCCACTCTGCACACTCAGCCCACAGAGAGTTTGCCTACCTGGCTCAATCTGAAGATCCTGGAATCTATGCCTTGCAGATTTTGTAAAGTTACCTGGCCTTGGATCAAGTGGATTCCATTTTGGAACATTCTTCTGATGTTGTAATTAATCAATTTAATTAAATAAACAGTGTCATGGTAATGCCCCTTTGAAAGCCATGGCTGAAAAGGCTATGGATCCCTGATTAATGAAACATACTATTGGCTGGAAGAAAGCAGCATATTTCAGAAAAAAATGTGTAGCACATAGATCAAATTATTGCAGTAAACTGAAACTAACTTCAGTTTGTTTCTTAATGCATCTTAAGCCTAATCAAAATGAAATATAACAAGATTTTACTGGGTTGGTGGGGGGAGATTCACATGGGAGGTCTGCCAGAGAGAGCCCAAGTCATATGAGGGGGGGGACAGGAAAGAGCCTATTGAAAGGTGTCAGAACCTCAGCAATTTTAATTGTCATCCATGTAGGACCGCTGCCCAATGCATGGTATCAGAGACTGAGCGGAGTGAGGAGGGCATCCATCTGAGAAGAACTGTCCCAGCAGGGTGTTGAAATGATGACGGGGTAAGGAGGGGTGGGCTGATGGTGGCAACTGATGGCGGTAATTGGAGATTGGTTACATACATACTGATCAGATAAGTAAACATAGCAAGTATAATGGGAGTCAAGTTTCTCACTACCAGTGAAGAGAATTACCAATGTAAAAAAAAAAGAGAAAAGTAGAATAAACTCTATGTTGGATTATAACTAAGGTAACTGGTATGAATCCAAAGTTGTTGATGATTGTATAGGTGCATATAGAAGTAAAGATATAAATAGGCATAAGTATTACGTATATGTGTGTGTACATACATATATTGTCTAGGCCTGTTCACTTGAGGGTGTTGGAGCAACGACTCCCCAGCAGCAATGAGCACATCTGACACCCAGATCTTGGATTCTAAATACCATTCTCCTCTAAAAAGAACCAGGACTCCTTAGAGAAATGACTGACTTCAGAACTAGGGCTTGGGAGATAGAAGATAAAATTGAAACATTTTATTGCTAAAACAAACAACAAAACAAAACAAAACAAAAACCTCAAAGAAAGATGAGAGCTTGTCAAAAGGAGAGAGGGGTTAACATGAAAGGGCCCCCACAGGCCAAGTCTAGGAAAATTTAAGCAAAAATATAGAATAGTAATAAATTATTAGTCTTAAGATAAGAACCCATGAATCCATACTGATACAAATAGATAAACGAATAGAGAGATTGATGAGGAATGGGAACTTTATATCATTTTAAAACATCTCCTCCCAAATGTTTATTAAATATAAAAGCAAAAAGAGTACTTCAGAGTAGACAAGCATAGCAAATATCCCCTTAATCAAGTAAGCAAAGAAAACAAAATCAGTAGTGTGGACAATCAAAACCGTGTGCTACCTGACGGGCTCCAGTAAGAACACCATCACTCTGTAAAATATCTGCTCAAGATACATAGCCTGAATCTAATCATGAGAAAACATCAGACAACTGAAATCAAGGGACATTCTACAAAATAACTGTGTTGTGTGTTTTTTTTTTAATCTTCAAAATGCCAAGAAAGTCAAAGGAAAACTGAAAAACTGTTCCAGATTGAAGGAGACCAAAGAGATAAGGCGACGAACAGCAACACATGATTCTGAAGATCCTTCTGTTACAAAAGACATTGTTGGAACAATTAGGAGACAGAGAATGGGATGTTAGTATTGTATCACTTAATGTCCTGATTCTGAGGGTTGTGGCTGTGTAGAAGACTGTCCTTTTTCGTTAGAGATACACATGAAAGTATTTGGAGGTGAAGGGGCATCTAGTTGACAATTTACTCTGAAATGATTCAGAACCCAAAATGTTGTCTCTAACTTTACTTCCAACTTTTATGTGAGTTTGAGATTGTTTCTAAATAAAAAACACAAAATGTAACAGTGTGTTCTTATTCTTTAAAATAATTTAACATTTGGTGGAGATACTATAGAATTGGAAATTAGAGAAGCCTAATAATGAGAAGTTAGTAGCCAACTGAGTGCCCATGCATGGTGGTCTCTGAGCAGCCATGCTGGCACCTACAGATGCCATCATTGTCAGATTGGTCCTGTGTTAGTCCTGAGCCATGTGGGCACCAGTCCCTCTCTGTCATTCTGCCTTAAAGATTAAGTATGAATTAAAGAATAGTGTGCCCATTGTTCCCAAGGAGAGGAGGAAATTAGGAATGGAATGTATTAGGGAAAGCTTGAGCACAACTGCCTTAGCAAAAAGAGAATACTTCATATCTTCATTCAACAAATATTTATTGACTGCCTTCTGTGTCCAGGCGTTGGGAATATAGCAACAAATGAAATAATCAGAGACTCTTTCCTCATGTTTGCTTGAGCCAGGGGGAACGAGAATAAACAAGTAAAGATATAATATGTAAGACAGTGGTAAGAACAGTGGAGAACAATGAACAGACTAAGGAGGACTGGAAGTGATCGAGATGGGTGGGTTCCTGTTTTATATAAGAGGGTCAAGAATGGCCTCCCCTAAGATGATTTTAAGGGAGGGCATTAAGAATCTGGATGAAATAGGTATCTAGGAGAAGAGCATTCCAGGCCAAGGAGACAGTAATAGGAAAGACCGTCAATTGGGAATAAGTAGGAATATGCTTAGAGAGCTCAAGAGGAAGCAAAGTGTTTGTTGTGACTATAGTGTGTGAACAAGGGCAGAGTGGTGATAAACAGGAGAAGGGAAGGTCATGAAGGCACTTAGATACCACAAGGAAGACTTTGGATTTTACCCTGAGCACTTTAAGAAGCCATTGGGGGTGGGGGGGTTGAGTACAGGAGTGACAAGAATTGACTTAGGATTTATAAGATCTCTTGGGCTGCTGTAGAGGGAAAAGGAGGAGCACAAAGAGCAGTTAGGAGGCCACTGAATTAACTCAGGTACAAGATAATGATGGATTACATCAGGTGGTAGCAGAAGACATGGTGAAAATTGGTCAGATTTATTTTGAAGGTAAAAAAACAAGACTTTCTAATCAACTGGATGTGTGAGAAAAAAGAACTCAGGATGGATTTCAAGGTTCAGAGTTGCCCATAATTGAGATGGGGAAGACGGAAGGTAGAATAGAAATGGTGGGAGTGGGGAAAATCAAAAGTTCAGTTTGAGACATGTTAAGATGTCTCTTAGATATCTGAAAGGAAATGTCAAGTAGATCACTGGATATACAAGTCTGGAGTTCAGAGAGAGGTTCAGGTTGGGAAGTCATCATAGGTATTTGGATGATATTAGTAGCCTTGAAATGGAATGAGAATACCTATTGTATGCATGTAGCAGAGAAGAAAAAAGACATGAGGCTTGTACTCTGGGTGCAATAGACTAAATATCTGTCCCCCTGCCCCCATCGCTACACATAAACAAAATTCATATGTTAAAATCCTAAACCCCAGTGTGATGGCATAGGAAGGTGGGGTCTTTGGGAGGTGATTAGGTCATAAGAGTGGAGGCCTCATGAATGGGATTAGTGCCCTTATAAAAGAGAGCCCAGAGAGCTCCCTCACCCTTTCTACCATGTGAAGACGCAGCAAGAAGTTGGTCGTCTGTGAACCAGGAAGCAGGCTCTCACCAGGCCCTGACTCTGCCAGGGCCTTGATCTGGGACTTCTCAGCCTCCAGAATTGTGAGGAATGAATTTCTGTTGTTTATAAGCAACCCAGTCTTTGACATCTTTATTATATCAGCCCAAATAGGCTAAGACACTGGGAGAGCTCCAATATTTAGAGTCGCGGGAAATAAAGAGAAATCAGCACAGGAGACTGAGGAGTGGCCAACAAAATAAGAAGAGAATGAATGGTGAGTGTGGTATCTTCAAAATCAAGTGGAAAGCGTTTCAAGGAGGAGTTATTCACTAGCTCAAACTGGAATAAGGACAGGAGAAAAGTCCAGGCTTTACATACTCTGCTGCCCAGAAGAAAAAAATGGAAGAGAAAGATTGAGTTCGTTTGGTTAAGAAACAGTAACTCCACCTACTAATAAATGTAGCTCGATCAACGTCCTTGGAATCTGACCAATCATAAATTCTTTCATGGAAAGCAGTGTCAGGAAGGTATGAAAGTGCCAAGGAAGGTTCACAATCCTAGTTTATCCCACTTTTAATATTCTTTTAACCCACTGAGGTCAACAAGAGCCCATGAGTAGCCTGGGCTGGCATTCTCCTCCTCAGAGGAGAGCTCCTGCCCTCGTCCCAGGGGGTCACCCCCCTGCTGTTCATCACTGCTTTCCGTTAGCCTCCTGTGGTCATTGAGAACAGATCAGCTATGCCCCCGAGGAACTTCGGAATGAGTTAATGAGATCAGTTCAGGTAGCAATAAAGATATACCATAAGAGTACCCCCCCTTTTTGTGTTATTGAGGTACAATTGATATGCAATAAACCGCATATGTTTAAAGTATACAATTTTATGTGTTTGCAAGTATATACATACACACCTGTGAAACCATCGCCACAGTAAACGTTGACATATATGTGTATGTGCACACGTGGTGTGTGTGTGCTAGTGTGCGTGGATCAAACCAGAAATTTCTTCCTGCTCCTTTGCAGTCCCCTCCTCCTGTCCCTACTTGTATGACCCCACAACCACAGGTAGTCACTCCTGTTGTCACTGGACATTCATTAGCAATTTCTTGAATTTCACATAAAGGGACTCAGACAGTATAAACTAACTTCTGTCTGCCTTCTTTTACTCAGCATCATTATTTGGATATTTTGTGTCCTAGTGCGCTGCTCCTTTTTCTTTCTGCACAGTGTTCTATTGTAGGGATCTACCACTGTGGGCCCATTCATTCACCTTGTCACTAGTTTATCTGTTGGTCGTTGGAAAACCAATGGAGCAAAAACTTGGTCAGCAACACCTAGCCTAAAATCAGGCAGACGCATACATACTACTAATTCCTGTTAAAGGTATTTCCTTGTAACTTAGGAAGCAAGGCCCCTAAGTTCTCCAACAATCTCATTTCAATGGACAGTATATGTTTCTCCTAAGGATAAAGTGACTTTAAAAAATACACATGAAAATCACATCAAATGCACTTTGAAGTTAAGCCTGGATAAAGATAAAACTTCTCTGTATGGTTTTGTAGAGTTTCAACATAGCTTGTCCACTCTGCCAGACAGAGATGTAGGTTATCTCTACAGCCACGAGATGAGTATTTGCAGCCCTTTGATCTTCAGAGCACAGAAAGCCAGACTCTGTGCTTTCAGAGACCCTTTCATGAGGCCCAGGGAACAGCTAGCCGAGGGCTAGATGCCTCTTCGAACACCTTTCTCTACCTTGGCCACACTGTCCAAATGGTGCCCGCCAGGATGACCTCCTTGGCAACAAGAAGGCCTGTTCTGTTGCTTCACAGCCCCTCTGAGTGTTGCAGATAACACCGACTCAACTATTAGTTGATTGTTGGCTGTCCTATTAAATCTGCCCCCAGTCTCCTGAGAGGCCTCCAAGAGCAAAGGGCTGTGTTGATTCAGTCACCACTTCCTGCAGTAAAGTGGTGGCTGTGATCCGATTAAGATGTTGTGATTCCTCTTTTGAAGGTGAGAGGACTGATATGTGTATGGATAGACTGATGGAGTCTTTGAAACCCAATGTGAGAAAACTGGGCACACAGAATATGTTTTTTGAATACATGGACTAGTATGTAAGACAAAGAGAAATCTGTGAAAGACTCACAGAAAGAACTGATGTTGTCAAGTGGTGAATTAGAAAGCAGGCAGCCAAGCTGAATTTCACTGTGTGAAGTTAATGAATCTCATGATTCCTTATCATTGATTTTCCTCTTGATTATAAACTATAGATACAAGGACTATGTTTTATTTATTACTGCATTTCCCTCAAAGATAAAAATGATAAACAAGTATTTGATCCGAGGGTGGGTGGCTGGGAGACTTAGTGGCGAATGTTCTGGGAATGACCTGCTTTGAGACCCATGGACACACCTCTCCATTAAAGAGTTGGCTTCCTCTCCTAACTCCCAGGAAGCCTCTGGGGAACTCTGGGGAAACAGATTCTGGTTTTAGTATTAGACTATTCATTTCTCTCTTTGCCCTTAGAAATAAATATTCTCCTTTATGGATATGCTGAAAGCCCCCCGAGTAACCCCACCTTGGCTGCTCTGGTCTTCTCTTAACACCTCCTCCACCCACTCCCTCTGAGTCAGCAACTAGAAGGTTAATCCCTGACATAGCAGGGGCTGTCCAAATGTTCTGCTCTTGTCTTTAATATACCCATGCTGCTTCTTTCTTTGGAATTAAAGTGTTTGTCTTCCTCTAGGATTTTGAGTTGGAAGCTTAGATCATTGATGTTTAACCTCTTTTCTTTTCTTTTTTTTTTTTTAAAGATTTTATTTATTTATTTGACGGAGAAAGAAAGAGCGAGCGAGGGAACACAGCAGGAGGAGTGGTAGAGGGAGAAGCAGGCTCTCCGCTGAGCAGGGAGCCTGATGTGGGGCTCCATCCCAGGACCCTGGGACCGTGACCTGAGCCAAAGGCAGACGCTTAACGACTGAGCCACCCAGGCGCCCCAACCTCTTTTCTTTTTAAAAATATGCACTTACAAGGGGCGCCTGGGTGGCTCAGTCGTTAAGCGTCTGCCTTCGGCTCAGGTCATGATCCCAGCGTCCTGGGATCGAGCCCCACATCGGGCTCTCTGCTCCACGGGAAGCCTGCTTCTCCCTCTCCCATTCCCCCTGCTTGTGTTCCCTCTCTCGCTGTGTCTCTCTCTGTCAAATAAATAAATAAAATCTTTTAAAAAAATAAATAAATAAATAAAATAAATAAAAATATGCACTTACAGCTATAAATTTTCCTCTAAGCACTGTTTTGATTGCATCTCAAAATCTGATGCCATGTTTTATTATGATTTACTTTAAAATATTCTATAATTTGTTTTATAACATTTTATATTTTAGTTCTTTAATCAGGGTTGTTTAAAATGTGTGGCTTAATTTTGAAACATTCAAAGACTTACAGTTATCATTCTTTCGTTGATATCTAGTTTAATTCCACTGTGCTCAAAATACATGTTCTGTATGATTTCAACCCTTTGAAATGTGTTGAATCTTGATTTTGGCCCAGCAAGTGGCCGATCTTGGTGAATGTTTTACGTGTATTTGAAGAAAGTGTGTATTTTCAGGATGTTGAGAATAGAGTGTAGAACTTACCTTTAGGATGTTCCTCTTTTGGGGTTTGGACTGAAAGCCTAGACTGTTTACTTACTCCCCTCCACTTTACTAAGCTTGAATTTCAGTCTTTATTGTCCCAGCACTGCGGAGCTGTAGGACTTCAACTCCTGTTTCCTGCTGGGTATTGTGACAACCTGCCCTATGTCAGGTTTCAAGATGATCCCAATGATGTCTGCCTCCTAGTAATCATATTCCTGTATAATTCCCCTCTCCTTGAGTGTGGACTGGACTTATTTTTTTTAAGATTTTATTTACTTATTTGACAGAGAGAGAGAGAGCACAAGCGGGGGGAGTGGGAAAGAGAGAAGCAGGCTCCCCACTCAGCAGGGAGCCTGACATGGGGCTTGATCCCAGGACCCTGGGATCATGACCTGAGCCGAAGGCAGACACTTAACTGGTTGAGCCATCCAGGTGCCCCTAGACTTATTGATTGGCCTCCAAAAAATAAAACAGGGAAGAGGTGGTGGGAGTATCACTTTTACTAGATCATAAAAACACTATAGCTTTCATGTCAATTCCTCTCTCTCTCTCTCTCACTCTCATCACTCACCCTGCTGGAAACCAGATGCCATATTGTGAAGCAGCCCTGTGGAGAATCCCACAGAGTGAAAGATCAAGGTCTGCCAACAACCTTCTGAATGAATCCCCCTCCCTACCACTAAATCTATTAAATAAACCCACAGCCCCAGCTGATAGCTTGCCTGCAACCCTATGATAGACCTTGAGCCAATGACCCTATGCTGCACCTGGATTCCTGACCTACACAAACGGTGAGATGATATTTGTTGTTTTAAGCCGTAAAGTTTTAACATAAATTATTATTCGGCAGGAGATAACTAACACAGGGAGAAATGGAAAAATAGAAAGAAGTAGATAGATTCAGGAATTTGGGGGGTTTGTTTTTGTTTTTGCTCTTGAGAACATGCTAACAAGACCTTCTAGATTGAGTTAAATTGGTGTAAGGAAAAATGAGAGATAAAGAACTACTCTTGGGGTTTTGGTTCAAACAGTTATATGAACAGTAATGCCTTAGACTAAGATTGAGAAATCTGAAGGGAATCAGCAACCATGTAGAAGTGCCAAGTAGCAGTTGGATATGCAGCTCTGGAGTTCCGGGCATTAAAGGCTGAAAATCAGATCTGGGATGATAATAGTATCAACCTCACTGGTTTTCAGTATTAGGTGAGAAAATTCAGATAAAACCCTTTGCACAGTGCACACGGTTGTTACCTGTAGTTGGTAAAATTTTGTCCCCTAAAAAGATATGTTCAAGTCTTAGTCCCTGGTACCTGTGAGTGTGACCTTGTTTGGAAATGTAAATGTACATTCTTTGCAGATGTAATTAGTTAGGATGAGGTCCTACGGATTAAAGTGGACCCTAATTCAATGACTAATGTCATTATAGAGAGAAAACAGAGATACAAAGATATACACAGAAAGAAGAATGCCATCTGAAGACAAAGACAGAGATGACAGTGATGCACTTACAAACCAAGAAATCAACATAGACCCACCAGAAGTTGGGAGAGAGGCATGGGATGTTTTTTCCCTCAGAGTCTCCAAGGAACCCACTCTGCCAACACCTTGATTTCTGACTGCTAATCTCGAGGATTTTGAGATAATAAATTTCTCTTGTTTCAAACCACCTGTTTTGTTGTAATTTGTTACAGCAACTCTAGGAAAATAATAGTGTCCAAATAAATGTGAAATATAAGTAGTTATCATTGTTTCTATTATTATCATTCATATTGTGCCATTGTTGTTTTTGTTGCTATATATCCAAACACCTAACACATTGCTTTGTGCCTATTAGGAACTCAATTCATAATTATGGTAAAATAAAAATCTGTGATATCTGCAGACTGAAAAGAAGTAATGCACAGTGAAGGGTATCTGCACATATTCCAAAAGAATCTTGAAAGAATAGATTCTTTTTTCTGAAAACCCACCTGGCTTTGTAGAATCCCAGAATCAAGATTATATATCTCCTCTCTGACCTGAAACCTGTAATTTCCTGTCTCCTCATTTAGATCCAGCTCGAGTTCTGTCTTGCTACAGTACCCAGAACAAACAATCCACATGATAACAGGCTCCCCCAAACTCACACCCTGGCCTTTACTTACCTGTTGGTTATATACTACATTATTTGGATATGATCTTATATACCTAAGTGATATTTGACCACAACTGATATGTTTCTCTCCTTGAATTTTTTAGATGATGTTTGAGAAAAGCATGGCCCATGCTTTTAAGATAAATGGTCCAAAATATCTTTAGTTCATATTGGAAAAGTTCATCTCATATTTGAAAGGGGATTTTTGCTTCCATAACAAAGGCTTAGTTAAGTGACACTATAAATTCCTGAACATGATCTCTGGTTCATTTTCAGAGAGCAGATTTGGAAATGAAGAACATTCTAGGCTCAGAAGCATCTGGCAGCATTCTCGGAGAGTAGCACTTGGGAACAGCCTCTCCTGAGGGCTCAATCTGAGTTGTGTGGGCTAGTATTCAAGGCCTGGCGTACCTCAAGAGCACATGGCCATCCCAGTCCCACAGTGAAGAAAATGTCATTGTTGGGCCCAAATGCGATTTTAGGGAAACTTGCCAAGACCTCCTTCTCTTCCTTTGCTTCCAATCCTAGTGTGTGATAAACCATCACTGGACATTAATTACTTTGGGAGACTTAATATTTTTTACACGGAATGTTAGAAAAGAAATAAAAGTCCAGATGTTCCCAAACTTGGGAAAAAATTAATATCATCTGGAAGAATGCTTTTAAAATGTAGAGTCTTGGGCCCTTTTCCAAATCCACTGAGAATCAGAATCTCTGGGCCAGTGTGGGACTGGGGGGAGAATTGCAATTTATATTTTTAGCAAGCTGCCAACCTGACTTTGATGTCATCTGCTTAGTACCTAGCCTCAGAATTTTTGAAAACTATAATTCCTTCCATATACGAATGTGAAAACCAAGGCAAAGTGCTGTCAGGGTATGCCCTAGTCTTCTTTGTCTTTCAACAGTACCTTGAAATTTTTTTTTTTTTTACTTTTTTTTTTTAAAGAAAGGAGAGAGAAAAATTTGATGGAGAAAGAACTGTAAAACATGAAGTGAAAAGTGAGCTTGAAGGTGAGACTACTAAAACAGAGATAAGAGGTGTCCACAGAGGCAACCTGTGGTTTGGGAGCGATAATCAGAGCAGGGTTGAGCTTCTCCAGATTAGAACAGTTCAAAGGTGGTTTGGTTTTGGTTCGTTCTTTACTAAAGCCCTGACGCCCTCTAGCAGGCAAGTGGAGAAGTCCAGAGTCTCTAGTGAAGAGTGTTCTCTGCTTGGAACTGGGTTCCGGCTTTGGAATCCAGATTGTTTCGGTTTCCCTTCATATGTTTTGGGTACTACATTTCTTTTTTTAACTAAGTATTTTACCATCTCCTCTGCTTGAAAGTCATATCCTCTCGATTTCTGTAAGTAAAGTTGTGGACTTCGCCCGAGAGAGAACAGCCATGCTTAAGATACTTTTGTCTCAGTTTTGTTGGGGACAGTGAGGAAAACATTTCAAATTTCTTAAGTCCACCCTAAAAAGTGCAATTTACACTAGAGCAGTTGAACTGACATTTAAATAAACTACAACTTGAGAAGTAATTAAAATGGTTTACACTGGTTCCCCTTGTCCAAAATAACTTAGAAGATTCCTTAGCATTTACTTCCTTTGGTCTAAAAAACACCTGTTAAAGAGTTCTGATTATAATAGTAGTGAAAGGAAGCGGCTGGTGGTCCAAAAACAGCCTTATGGAATCCTCTATTCCAACTAAATCAAGGTAAAGAGAGTGCATGTGGGTAAACAATTTGTGGAAGAGCTTTGGGCTGAGGGCTGGACAGGTGATATCTAGTGTCTGTGAAGTCAGCTCACCAATGATATATTCTCGGCTTAGCTTCAGTTCTCAGAATATACCAAAGGCAGAGGGCAACACTTGAACCCAGAGTTTTGCTATATGAGGACGCTTTGAAAATCCTGACAGTCACAGGCACCAAGTAAAGTGGTTAGATAATTAAAGAAGGAGAAGCGGAGCTTGTGTTTGTCTATCCGGTTAAAGCCCATCATCTGACTTAGGGTCTGGGCATGAAGAGGTTGCTCATTGCTTTTAAAAACAAAAATGGGCAAGAGATCGTGAATTTTTAGAACCATCTTTCATCAAATGGGATCATTTCAAAGATAAAGTGGGAGTAAGAAAGAAAGAAAAAAATTTCTAATACCTGTAGTTATGTTTGGGAATAAGAAAGAAAAAGGGATCGCAAATCAAAGCCGACTCTTTCTCCAGCAACAAAGGAAAATAAAGGGTTACAACCATGTCCTGAAACTTTGAAGTGGAAAAGGGGAATCAGCTAGTGGGCTCTGCCCCCTACCCACAGCTTCCTCCTCCCGGAGGCGGGCGTGGCGAAGTTCAGCACCTCGGAAAGCGCCCCCTCTCCCCCGCGCGGGGGTTACGCATGCTCCCTGGGAGCCCGCAGCCTAGGCTTTGCGGGTACAACTATAACTCGGGTGGCCGCAGCTGGCGACTCACTGGGAGCTGACAACAGCGGAGAGGTGAAGGCGCGAGGCAGCTGGGTAGACATCGAAAGACCTCCAGAGGGTCAGAGCGAGGTAGACGGAACTCTCCTTTTTCTCTCAAAGGACAGAAACCTCGTCCAAGCAGCAGCGGAGGGAACCGACAAAGGTATTTGAAAGAGAAGGAGCGAGCCCCCAGTAGCGCTCCTGAGCGGCAGGGTGGGTATAGGCTAGTGCCCAACAAAGGCAGTGGGGGAACGTCTGAATCGTACGGCAAGGACCGGGAGACTCCGACCTTGGCCAGAGAACCCTTGGGCGCCCACCGTTCGCCTCAGAAGCTGCGCTAGAACTCCCCTCCAGAACAGACGCCAAGCGCAACTCCGGCGTCCGAGGCTGTGTACCCCGCGCGGGGAAGCGTTTGGCACCTAGTTTCCGGGAACTATCTGCAGCTGCGGCTTTGAAAGCTCCCACGCACGCCCTGCGCCCTCGCCGGGACAGAACCCCCAGCGAGTTGGACTGGCTTCGGTCTTGACTGCACTCTCCCCCACACACACCCCGGATCATGACCTAGAAGCCCCTGCGCTTGCAGGTGGTCGCTGCCGCCACCACAGTCACCATGAATAAGGAGGCTGGCGGAGACGAGCTCGCAGAACTCTTCAGTCTGATCCCGTACCTTCTACAGGCGGCCAACACCAGCGGCAACGCGTCGCTGCAGCTCCAGGACTTGTGGTGGGAGCTGGGGCTAGAGCTGCCGGACGGCGCGGCGCCGGGGCATCCCCCCGGCACCGGCGGGGCGGAAAGTGCGGACACCGAGGCGCGGGTGCGGATCCTCATCAGCGTGGTGTACTGGGTGGTTTGCGCGTTGGGGCTGACCGGCAACCTGCTGGTGCTCTACCTGATGAAGAGTAAGCACGGATGGCGCAAGTCCTCCATCAACCTCTTCGTCACCAACCTGGCGCTGACAGACTTTCAATTCGTACTCACCCTGCCCTTCTGGGCGGTGGAAAACGCTCTCGACTTCAAATGGCCCTTCGGCAAGGCCATGTGTAAGATCGTATCCATAGTGACGTCCATGAACATGTACGCCAGCGTCTTCTTCCTCACCTCCATGAGCGTGGCGCGCTACCGCTCGGTGGCCTCGGCTCTTAAGAGCCACCGGACCCGAGGGCATGGCCGGGGCGACTGCTGCGGCCAAAGCCTGGGGGACAGCCGCTGCTTCTCAGCCAAAGCACTGTGCGTATTGATCTGGGCCTCCGCCGCGCTGGCCTCGTTGCCCAACTCCATCTTCTCCACGACCTTCAAGGTGATGGGCGAGGAGCTGTGCCTGGTGCGCTTCCCCGACAAGTTGCTGGGCGGAGACAGACAGTTCTGGCTGGGCCTCTACCACTTGCAGAAGGTGCTGCTAGGCTTCGTGCTTCCGTTGTGTATCATCAGCCTGTGCTATCTTCTGCTGGTGCGCTTCATCTCCGACCGCCGCGTGGCTGGGACCGAAGGAGGAGCCTCAGCGGCCCGGGGCGGCCTGGCCGCAGCCAGCGCCCGGAGACGGTCCAAGGTCACCAAGTCAGTGACCATCGTGGTCCTATCCTTCTTCCTGTGTTGGCTGCCCAACCAGGCGCTCACCACCTGGAGCATCCTCATCAAGTTCAACGCGGTGCCCTTCAGCCAAGAGTATTTCCTGTGCCAGGTATACGCGTTCCCGGTGAGCGTGTGCCTGGCTCACTCCAACAGCTGTCTCAACCCCATCCTCTACTGCCTGGTGCGCCGCGAATTCCGCAAAGCGCTCAAGAGTCTACTGTGGCGCGTCGCGTCGCCTTCCCTCACCAGCATGCGCCCTTTCACGGCCACCACCAAGCCAGAGCCCGAGGATCAGGGGCTGCAGGCCCTGGCACCTCTCCACCGGACCGCGGAGCCTGACCTGGTCTACTACCCGCCCGGCGTGGTGGTCTACAGTGGGGGGCACTACGACCTGCTGCCCAGCAGCTCCGCCTACTGACTCGGGCCCAGGGGGCACAGTCGCTGCGAAGTGGCCTTCCCCGAGTGGGGCAAGAGGAGAGCGGATTAGGAGATGCTGGGGGCCCACGGGATC
Source organism: Halichoerus grypus (assembly GCF_964656455.1). Lineage (NCBI taxonomy): Eukaryota > Metazoa > Chordata > Mammalia > Carnivora > Phocidae > Halichoerus > Halichoerus grypus. The sequence goes on from NC_135713.1 coordinate 26,594,317, forward strand.
CAGAGGTAGGAGGGACCAGGATAGGTAAAGGCGTAAAGGAGCAGCCTGTGAAAAGGCGGGGGAGGGGAGGCTGTCTGCGGAGAGGGAAGGCTTCCAAACCGGGTGGAGAGAGGACGCTGGCAAACGGGCCGAGGTCAACCTCACAGGGCTAAGCCACCAGCCTGCGTCCCCTTCTCCCCACATACGCCTCTTCCTCCCTTAAGCTGTTAACCCTGGGCGGGGGTGGGGGGCGCGCAGAAGCGGGAAAGGAATCAAGAACGTAGAGAAATTGGGGCACGAGGAAGTGGGGCTCAGCCAAAGGTGCGCAGACAATTGAGCGCATTTATTCCAGCCACTTTTATGGAGCTCTTGAAGGGGTCCTCCAAGTGCATCCAACCGCGGGAGCCGCCTACAAAACCTTTCCTTTGCGCCTTGGCACGCGAGGCCACCACAGCGCCATCTGACTTGCTGCGTGGCTGCGCAGGAGACCTAGTTCGCGAATAAGAAACTTCTTCGGAGTCGGAAGGAAGTAGTGACCACCCCGATCCGCCCTCCAGAGAAAGGCACCGCGAGAGGGGCACCTCCCAGGGGGGCATTGTATCGTTTATCATCCCGGACAGAGCGAGTGGCTCTGCGGGAGCCGGACCGCGACTCTGCGCTTAGATGTCACCCGAGGCAAAATACTTGTCTCCAACACGCGCTAGCGATTCGCTGGGGAGTGGCCTCACTGCGGGAGGGAGCGGATGCAGTGTGATGAGACGGACTGAAGAGAGACCTCTTCGGGCCACCGCCTCTAAAGGAAAAGGGGAGCTGACGTGCTCCTTGGTGACCGAGTAGGAAGTGAGTGCGCCAGGCGCTGGCCGCCGGGACGTCCGGGTTCCCCGGAGAGCGGAGGGGGCTCCTGGAAACACTCCGCGCTGCAGGTGAGCTGTGCCCTGGAGCAACTTGACAAGGTCTGAGTAGACAGGCCTGGGAGTGGGGGCGTCTCTGCAGCGCCCCCCCCCCCGCCCCCCAGCCCTCACTCTTCGCGAATCCGGATGTCCCTTTGATAGCGGCTTGGGACCAATCAGTAGAGGGATGGCTCCGCCAGAGTTTTTGTAGGCTTAGATAGAAAACTAAGAGATGCTGTAGAAATGTGCAGGGGCGGGGGGAAAGGGGGGTGCTCCTGGAAACCAAATTTCAACAGGAGGGGTGGGGTGGGAAAGGGAACGGAAGACTCAAGTAAAATCTGTCCTAAAGGGAAGAGAGTACAGAGAGTCTGTTCTAGGGGGATCCTCAGAATTTCTGGTGTGGGGTTCTCTCTTTCTCATGATATGGAGAGGACAAGGTGGGGAGTAAGACTTCCCATAGGACACACCTTAACCAAGTTCCATTTATTCTAAGCAGTGCTCTGCACAGTGAATGAGTATTATGAATTCTTCTGTAACCCCCAGGCAATCTAGGGAACCATCTCTGAAGAGTGACACGTTTCTTATGACAATTCTGTTCTGGTCACAGCAGTTTAATCCTTTCTTGAGGATGCTTAGAGAATGGGGATCAAATATCAGTCTATCCACCCAACTGCTAGTTTTGACAGAGGTGCTTCTGTTCTCTTTGGCGATCTAGCTTGGGGTAAAACAGCAACAACAAGAAAAACCCAGCAACGTGGGCATCTACTGCTGTGGTTATTTTAACACAATAAATAATCATTATACAAACATGTCTGTTTAAATAACCTCTCAAACTGTAAATCTTTTTGTAATTTTGTTGGAAATTTCCGTATATTGTCTGAGATTTAAGGGTAAGTGTGACCATCTACAGCCCTAGCGTCCTTTATCCTGCTTTCTGTGACAAAACACAGTGCAATTACTAAGCATTCATACCTTTGCCACAAAAACAAAAGCTTCCTGATTTCCTCAATCCTGAGCAGTCTTGAGAAGTTAACTTTTTTAGAAAACAGAATAATGCTTTTGTTTTAAAGCAGTCAAATTAGGGACCCACCCGTGGCTGGCTCAGTCAGTAGAGTATGTGACTTTTGATCTCTGGTTCCTAAGTTCAAGCCCCATCTTGGGTATAGGGTTTACTTTAAAACATAAATATATAAAGTAGGCAAATTAGTCTTTCTTTGCCCTTTAGGAAGAAAAATTATTGATAGATATTGAATAGCGATTGGGCTAATAAAAATTGAACTGCAGGGCGCCTGGATGGCTCAGTTAAGTGTCTGCCTTCGGCTCAGGTCATGATCTCAGGGTCCTGGGATTGAGTCCTACATTGGGCTCTCTGCTCAACGGAGAGCCTGCTTCTCTCTCTCCCTTTGCCCTTCTCCCTGCTCGTGCTCTCTCTCTCAAATAAATAAATAAAATCTTTTAAAAAAATTGAACTGCAAGCCCCTCCAAGTCCCCAAAACAAAATAAACATGCAAGTGAACACCCAGAAAGAACAAATAATAGTAGCTTGGCAGTGTATCCATGTATAGTGTTGATATTAGACTCTTATTGAGAGATTCTCTTTATCAAAGGAACTTGCCATTTCAATTCTGACAATAAAATACTGTGTTGGTAGCTTGGGGTTTTTAGGAAAGTATGTTGAAGTGTGTGCTTCTGCTGTGATGGACACTAGAAAAATGGAAGGGGCTAGGGACAAGGCCTTCATGAAAGAACACTGCGAAAAGAATCAACTGGTCCCCATCTGAACCTGAGGGCTTGTAAGAACATGGCTGGAGGGAGCAAAAACTATGACTTCTGTCTACCACAAAGACAAAAAATGAACTAGGCAATGGCCACATTTTTTTTTTTTTTTTTGAGTGCCAGTTGCATGCCAAGCCCTGTACTGGGTGCTGAGATGGCATATACCAGCTGGACACACTACTGACTTTTACATCTAGAAGGAGACAGAGCCATGTCCACAAGGTACGTAAGTAATGGAACAGTGAGTTGAATGTCATAGCAAGGACTAAAAGAAAGTGCTATGGGAATATAAGGGATAGAAAGCTTGGTTCTGCTGGCGGGGGGCGGGAGTCAGAGACTTCCTCACCAAAATAGTACTTGAGATGGACCTAGAAATATGGGTACAATTTAGATGGGCAGGAATGCCCATTTAGACAGGCAGTGGGGACATAGAGAGGACATTTGAAGCTGAAGAAAATTAATGATTAAAGGTTTGAGATTGGAATGTCTGCTGCATGGTGGGGGGAAGCAGGAAGCAAAGCAGTTTGGCTTCCTTTTCTTCTACAGAATTTTCTGGGATTTCTGTTCAGAATTTAGGTGTCCCTGTATTTGTTTTATTTGTCTGGGAATGGAACATTTTTGTCCCAGAGAGAACATGCCATTGGTATACTGAGAACAAGTACTTGAGTTCCCAAAGGTGGTTAAAGGCTTTTAAAATTGGCTTCTATCCACTCATTCAAACCTCAGTGGAGTTGAGTTGAAAGAGCCCAGTGTTTATTTGAATATTTGAGTGTGTGAGAGTGCATATGTATGGGGGGGGGGGTGCATGCTCTAGCACCTTTCTTCATGCCAGCAACCCATCCAGTACTCCAGCTGAAAAGAGCTTCACTCATAATAAAGACCATGCCCTGTGATTGGCCAAAGATGACGACTTTTAACTTCTTGGAGTCCAGGTAAGATGGTCCTCAGCTGCAGGTCACTCTCCTAGCTCACCCATTCATTGATTTCAAAATCTTCAACCACCAGAACAGTCTTTGGAGAAATGATCAGGAAATAAACATTGAACTCCGCAAATAATTCCATTTTTAAGCCCTACAGAGGTCAAGGACAGGTGGGTAAAGCAAGCGAGGTAGCTGTTTCTTTTATAAAGGTGCTGTTTCTTTTATAAATGTAGGGTACTGAGTCACATGGGGTCCTCTGAGCATTTGCTCATCATCATCCCACACTTATCAGGAAGGAAGCAGGTATCGATTGTCCCTGATCGTTCCTCTAACTCAGTCATGACCTTGCAGCTCTGGGATAGATAATGTGATGGAGAGGGAGGAAGGCAGACTGGGGAAGATGGAGTGGTTTTGAGTGTTGACTGTCTCATGTAATTTATTGAATACTGTACTGAAAGGGAAAAAAAACTGCAGAGCTGTATGGGGACAGAATGGTCAATGTACCAGTTGTTCACCTTTGGGATCATGAGGCTGACTGGGAGCTGAGCTATCACTGCCTAGCGTCATGAGAGAGGAATATACCGCATATCACCCAGAAAAGATCAAAATTCAAAATTCGAAGTATGGGTTTCTACTGAATGAGCATTGCTTCCCAACTATCATAAAGTAGAAAAAAAAAAAAAGTTAAGTTGAACCATTGTAAGTCAGGGACTATCTGTCTATATGAGCAAATTAAATACGAATTAAATATGAGTAAATTAATATCATAAAATAAATCATCAGCAGTATTTTGAGTATTGGTGACTTAATGAAAAATATGACCCTCTGACAAAATACGGACCTCTGATTAAGAAAAAAAAACCCACATGATAGAATAGACCCAATTTGTCGTGTGTAGAACTAGTCTGCTTCTCGAGTTTTGTCAAGGCCAGAAATAGCCTGAGGTGGAGGCGCTCTCTCCCACACTCAACCTTTGCCCCAGTGAATGGAGGCAGAGCCCAATCTTTTCTAAGATAAATGATGCCCGAAAGCTGGAAACTGTTGTGCAGAGAGCTGGCAGAAAGTGAGGTGTGGGCAGACGGCTGAGGCTGAGGTCTTATCACAGGGCATCCAATGGGCAGACCCTAAAACTGCAGAGCCCAAAAAAGAGACTGATTTCCTGCCATGGACTTCCCTGTGTCTGAGGGAAGGGACAACGTTTATTGACCTAATCCACGTATCTAACAAAGAGAGCCACAAAACAGGAGCCGATCAGTGCCAACGCAGAGGCCGTGATCACCACGATGCCGCTCCCAGCCTTGCTGACCAGAAAGCCCAGGCCACCTCCAACCAGGATCTGCGCCAGCTGCACCATGCAGGTGAGGACGGCGCAGGCCAGGCCCTGCCCTCTCTCACCGCCGTCCTCGCTCCCTCCCGGGGCCTGCTGTCTCTGCAAGGGAAACACAGGAACACGCTTCATCTACAGCCACTGTGCTTTAGGGCAGAAGTTGGCGCACACTTTTTCTGTGAAGAGCCAGATGGGAAATCCTTTCAGCTTGTGGGTCCCATGGTCTTGGCTGCAGCTACACAACCTGTTCAAGACCAAGTCTTAAACTCCCCTGTTAATGCCTAGGAAGGTTAAATGGTTAAGATATGCAAAATTATCTCTTCCTAAGAAGTCAATAAGTAGGGGCACCTGGGTGGCTCAGTTGTTAAGTGTCTGCCTTTGGCTCCGGTCATGATCCTGGGGTCCTGGGATCAAGCCCCACATCGGGCTCCCTGCTTGGGGGGAAGCCTGCTTCTCCCTCTCCCACTCGCCCTGCTTGTGTTCCTGCTCTCGCTATATCTCTCTCTCTCTCTGTCAAACAAATAAATAAAATCTTTAAAAAAAAAAAAGAAGTCAATAAATACAATGTAATGGAAACTCAATAAATATGCCATTCCTTTCCTTCCATCGTGTTAGAAGTTCAAATATGTATAAGAAGGATATTGAAGCACAGATCTACATAGGAGAAGCAACATGAAAAAAAAAAAAAAACGTTTCAACCTTTCAGAATGCAGTTGGTCTGAATTGGTTGATAATGTTGCCATTCACCAGGTGTCTTTTATGTGCTGGGCCTTACACAAGATTCTTCGGCTTGTGTCGCTTCGCTGCTTCACCGCATCCTCCCCTCCTCCCGGGTTGCACATACTATCATCCCCATAGAACAACAATAATACTAACTACCATTTTTTGAGTCCTTCCCAGGTGCCAGGTAGGCATGATGCCAGGCACCCCACTTGCACTACCTTGTTTAATTTCATTTTCCAACCACTCCTTAAGGTGGGCTTATTTTTCCTATTTGCTTGATTAGGAAGCTCAGGCCCTAGAGTCTGAATGATAATTCCTATACCATTAAGTAAAAAAAAAAAAAGAAAAAAAGCATTGTGCAGAAAAAAGCACATTATACTTTGAATACGAGAAGAAAAGTAGGAAAACAGATTCATACTTGCTTGATGTTCATTTTAAAATACTGGAAGGCTAAACAAGATAAAGAAGAACCTAGCAAGGGGCTCACGCGTAAGCCCTGGAGGGCGATAGGAAAGGTGTCAGTGGGAGCCACTTCGGGAGTGTGCGTGGAAATGGTTGGCATTGTTGAACCATGTGAACATACTGCCTTATCGAAAAAGGAACTCATTTTAAGGGATATTTAATAAATAAACGAGTAACACGCCCTGTGTCGCACACCTGCAAAGTAGGGGTGGCAGGATTTGAATCCAGGTTTCTCTGAGTCCAAAGCTTGTGTGTTGTGCCCTGGTACCCCCTAACTGCCCCCTAGGAGGGACGGTTCTGCATGATAACCGTCTCTAACAGCAAGACCCTTGCGTGCATCGGAACATTAGTGACACTGATTGCCAGGGGGGTGAGGACAGCCACAAACTCTCGTTTGGAAGGTTCTAACTCCTGGTGCCACTTCGCCCTGCGGCCTTTGCCAGGTCAAGGGATAGGGAAAGCGGCGAGCATTGCAGCCACATAAACGTGTTTCTGCAGCGTCACACTGTGATAGAGTGAGCTGGAAGTTACCTCTTCAGCTCTTGTATCACTACTCCAGCTAAGGAAAGGTGATGCCTATTTTCATGGAGAAAAAGTGACATCTTTTGAAAAGAAGAGGTGGTTTTCTTAGAGCAGAAACACCAACCCACTCTTGTTGGGGGGCAGCACGGTGCCTTGCCCTCCAGCCTGAGCCTCAAGGCAGAGCTGGGGCAGGCCTCCCTGGAGGCAGCTGGTGGGGTGACCACCTGCAACCTCAGCTTTCCTCCTTGCACGCAGGGTCTGACTTGCTAAAACCTGGTCTCCAAGGGAAATCTCCTACCTTTAACCAACGATTCCCAGAAATTCCACCTTGCAGCCATTGGGGTGGGTGCCGGTGCAGGTGAAATGCTGCAGGTGCTCGGGACATTGGGGCAGGCGTCAGAGTCCCCAGGTTCCCCTTTCTTTGTCTCTGTGTGATAACCAGGGGGGGCTTGTTTCTCAGCATTACTGAGCCTTCTTTTCCTAATCAGATACCGGAGGGTAACTGGACCTGCTCTACAGCTCTCCAGGTGCCCAGGGCTTCCGAGTAAGGAGGGGGGTGTGGGCTGCGAAGGTGGTCATGCTTTGGCCAGACCATCATTACATTTGGCTGGGCATTTTAGAGTTGCTGTTCCAAGACCCTGATTCTCCAGCTCTGCCCTGTACTTTCCTACCACATCCCCCCAGCCTTCCGGTGAGGTTCAATGACGCACCTTCTCCTCCTGCTCCTCGCGGTGGTACTTGGCAATGAGGTTAAAGGGCACAATGTACAGAGTGCTGGACATCACACCAAACAAGGTACACAGAGCCAGGGTGGAGTAGACGTTCGGGAAAAGCCCAATAAATCCCGTCCCCAGGCCAAATAGCAAATACCCCATGAAGTAAAGACCCTTTAATCCGATGTAGGATACCAAAGGTTTCTGCAAGTCTGTGGGGAGAAGAAAGAAAGAAATTACACCTGGAAGTGCCTCACAGCATTTGGTAATTTCAGACAATCTTTTCTTTTGAAGATTCACTTTTTTTTAGGAGCTTTCCTTTGATACCGAATCAGGAACAAAAGAACCTCCTTATCTTTGCTTCAAAATAGCTGGCTTTTGGAATCGGTTTTAAATCCTGTGCATGCAGAGGGCTGGAAATTGTCTTGCTAGGTTGGTTTTTTTTCCCACAAGTAAGGACCAGGCGCCGTTCTGGCAGGCAGCTGAATAGCAACAGGATGCAAAGAGGTGCTGGAAAAGCGCACCTTGGCTATGGGACTGTGGGGGTGCAAGACGTGGAAGAAAAGTGGGTCCTTCTAATTCAGAGTCTGGCCTAACAGGACACAAACAACAATCCAGGCCTATCTTGGCCCCATGGCCCAAAGTCAGGTTGGAGGCAACTGAAACAACCAGATTTTAAGAATGATCCAAGTCATCTGGTCCCTCCATCTCCATTTGAATGTCATCTGCATACCTGAGAAGGAAGCCAAAGAATGTTCTTTGTCTAAAGACAGGTTCCCTGACTTGCCAACACTTCCCAGGCTGGTGAGGGGCCCTCACTGTACCCAGCACCTCCCCATTGCGGGCTCCCTCCCTGTCAGTCCATTCCCATCACTTCTCAAAACCTCAGGTTCCTCATCGAAAAAAACCTATACAAACAAATGGAACTAATAAAACCCTTCTTTGTGGTTGTTGTCAGGATCAAATGAAATCCAATGCTTGTGACATCATTCAGCCCAGTGCCAAGCACACAGAAGACATCCCGTTAATGGTGGCTATTGTCATTTCAACAAATACAGGCTTGGCTGAGGCTGAAGATGGTTATCTCTTAACTTGGTTCCCCACCCAGCAGGTAAATTTGGCTTGCTCATGAAAGTACTCTAGTAGAGTTCATTCTTAAAAATTGAAAATTCTGCTTTACAATGTTTTACTATGTTTATGTTCTGCTTTACAATGTTTTACAATGTTTACTATGTTCTACCATGGTAGGAGAATTCCCTAAAAAACTTCAGTCTTTCAGAGCACCTGGGTGGCTCAGTCATTTAGCGTTTGCCTTCCACTCAGGTCATGATCTCAGGGTCATGGGATGAAGCCCTGCATCGGGCTCCCTGCTCAGTGGGAAGCCTGCTTCCCCCTCTTCCACTCCCTGCTTGTGTTCCCTCTTTCACTGTGTCTCTGTCAAATAAATAAATAAAATCTTAAAAAAAAACAACAACAACAACAAAAAACTTCAGTCTTTCTTTTTTAAATAGCTGTTTCTCATCCATAGGCTCCCTATCTTTCCCCTGGCCATTCTACTGGAACACGAACCCAGGGGATAAATGATAAAGACCGAAATGTGTCTATTCAAGAATGAAATTCTCCCTATCTGTCCAAATAACTGTTGGATTCACATCACAGAGACAAGAAACCTAATCTGTATTAAATTTGAATCAATTATGAAACTAAATACTGTCTCAGATCATCCCATGGAAGTCAAAGCTCTGAAAATGACAAGTGGGCAACGTTGCTTCCTCTATTAAGTTCATACCATCCCTAGGGGGCTGTTGTCAAGGTTGAGAGAAAAAGCAGTATAGAGCTAGGTCAGTTTCTGTTTGCTTAATGATTATATTTATACAAAAAATGTAATCTAGGTGTCTCAGTACCTAAAAGACACCATCAGTATTCACTGGGGAAATGCTCTCATCCAATATGTAGGCCAGCCAAGAAGAAGGCAAAGAAGCATAAAGAGCTATTTGGAAACATAAGTAACTTCAGAACAAAGACTGAAAGCCAAGCAAAGAATCCTTTATCCATGAAGAGAAATCAGTAAGTGTAAGGGTAAATCTGACTCGCCCTCCACTGGGTCTAATACCCAGTCATAGTTATGTCCTCACACTGTGCCTCTCATTAGGATTGGAGATAAATGACGGATTTAAGCACCAGCTAGGACTAGTAATGTCGGATATGATAAATTGGCTACATTTCAGTACTCGATATTGCTATTTTCATGGATCTAAGTATGCTTGCTATGCAAAAGGAACTTGAAAATACCATACCTCACCCTCCACCCCAGCAGCCAGATTGCCCTGCCAAACTCCATCTGGATAGAAATTCCAGATCTGCCTCTGATGTTATGTGATGAGTCCAAGATAGATGGTGCGCTCTGGAACTGAAGGAAAAGATTGATTCTGCTCAGGGTGGGTTAGAGTGCAGGGGGAAAGAACTTGGAAGATTTAACAGACAAGGTCCATTGGAGCTGAGTCTAAAAGCATGATTAGCAGTTGTCTAGATGTGGAATTAGAGCATCTGGAGAAGGAGAAACTAAAGGCAGTAGGAAATACACAGAGCTGAGAAAGTCTGTGTAGTGAGTCATCAGGGGTAGTGAATCTGAACAGGAGTGAGAGAGGTCAAAGTGTGAACGGGACCAAACTGAAAATCATGGAATGCCAGGCTGAGGACTTTGACTTTATCTTATGGTCACGGAGAGCTCCTGAAGATCCTTAAGTTCTGGTTGGTATTTTATAAATAAAATTTTAGCTCTAGTTCAAATGAAAGGGATCCCATAGGGGCACCTGGGTGGCTCAGTCGTTGGGCGTCTGCCTTCAGCTCAGGTCATGATCCCAGGGTCCTGGGATCGAGCCCTGCATTGGGCTCCCTGCTCGGTGGGAAGCCTGCTTCTCCCTCTCCCACTGCCCCCTGCTTGTGTTCCTGCTCTTGCTATGTCTCTGTCAAATAAATAAATAAAATCTTAAAAAAAGAATTAAAAAAAAAGAAACTTACTTTTAAAAAAAAGGGGATCCCATAAATTTATATATTAATATAACTTTGGAAAACTATTCAAATAATAGTTTATTGTACACAGGGCTTTTAACTCAAAGGGCCTAAAAATAACATGCATTTTAATCTTCAAGTGCAATGAAATTCATACAAGAACTAAGACTAGACTAATGGGATGTCCCTAGTAGGGATTCTTTGAGAAAAAATTATTTTTTAATTGACACAAAACTAAAATGCATATTACTTGTGGGAAAATGGACTCCTTTGACAAGAATGAGGGTAGTAGTAAATAGTACCCCCAGGTCTTGAAAGCACAAAGGGATTGAGATGAATAATGAGACCCTTTTAGTCTACCAATCTCGGATTCTATTTTAAGTACTTGAAATCTTCCTCCTGCGATTTTCTTAGTTCATGCACTCTAGGGGAAAAAGGTAGAAATATAAGCTTTAAGCCACTATTATTTGGTTATCATAAATTTTAAATTAATAAAGTTTATGGTTTCATGATTACTGGGCTCCTGAATTCCTTACATGTTTGTATTAGGTCACCTTTTCCCAACTGTGCTATATTTTGAAGAGATTTGTTGATCTTGAAGCAGGTTTCCTGCTGTGCTGTGGCTAGGTGGAGGTCAGACAAGGGGTCATTATATGCATTCACTCTCTTCCCCCACTAAGAAGCACACTTCAATGGCAGAACGTGTGCCCCTGAGAATGGTAACAGGGATTGTCCTCCATCACTTCCCCCTCTCCCACCTGGGCCATAACCCTGCTGTCCCTTGCGCCTACCCAAAGCTTAGAGCTCTGAGTTGGGGGCCAACTATCTCCCCATAATCCAGGAGGAGCTCCCATTATTATTAGAAGCCCAATTTCCATCCCAAATGGGGGAACCTGCATACATTTTATAGGCTAGACTATTTCACTTAATTCAGTGTATACAGGTCTTAGAGATTTCCATATACATTGGCAGGCACCAAATGAGACTAGGGTTATAGTATATTAGTTTGGGATTGTTTAAAACCAGTCACAAGGATGTCTGGGTGGCTCAGTCTGTTGAGTGACTGACTCTTGATTTCAGCTCAGGTCATAATCTTGGGGTCCTGGGATCGAGCCCTGCATTGGGCTCTGAGCTCAGCTTGAAGTCTGCTTATCCCTCTCCCTCTGCTCCTCCCCCCATGCTCTCTCTCTTTTTCTCAAATAAATAAAATCTTTAAAAAACACAATAAATAAATGAAACCAATCACAGAAATCTCTTTGTTTGCAATGTCTTTACAACTAAAACTTAGCTAAGTGGGGGTTAATCAACTCTGGTCCCCATGGAAAGCTAGTACCTGAGAAAGAAAGTTGTCATCCTCAATCCTGGAATAGTGCTCCTGTGACATACTTCCCTCCCCACCTGAGCTAAGGTCATTTTGCATGTTAATTCTGTCACCTAGCATATTAACCATCCCTCCTATGTTCTGTCATATACAGATCTAATAAGCCTATCTGTGAAACTCCACCAATGATCTTATTCCAGTAGAACATAGACTTGATGCTAATCAATACTCAGAGCAGGGACTCTAGCCCTTGTGCATCTAATACTCCACCATCTTATTTACAAGATTTCCTTTTATTTTCCAGGGAACTTTGATCAAGAACCCATGGACTCCAAGGAAAAAGTAATCAATGAGGAAAATAACATAGAATTCAATATGGCAAAGGATACTTCTTGTGGTCCTTTCTAAGGGTCCTTTCTGATCTCCATATATTTATCAAGAATCTGGTATTTTATTTTATTTTATTTTATTTTATTTTATTTTATTTTATAGATTTATTTATTTGAAAGAGAAAGAGCAAGCATGAGTAGGAGGGGCAGAGGGAAAGGGAGAGAAAATCCAAAGCAGACTCCACACTGAGGGAGGAGCCTGACATGAGGCTCGATCTCATGACCCTGAGATCACGACCTGAGCTGAAACCAAGAGTCAGATGCTTAACCGACTATGCCACCCAGGCAACCCAAGGATCCGGTATTTTAAAAAGCAAAAAAATAAATATAGAAATATAAAACTCAAGATTCTGCTAGACCAGAGCCCTCTAGACGATACCTTCAGGAGGAAGAGACTTACAAGAATAAAGTGAGGAAAACACGGAATTGATGCACAAGCCCCAACATCCAACCTCGACCCCTCTTTCGTAGATGAGAAACTCTGTGGAGTTGTGTGCAGCGTAGGGATCCCCTTGGTACACAATCTGAAAGAGAGATTTGGGACCATTGAGATACAAATGCAGTGTGGTAGGGACTCCCTTTCATGCGCTCTGCTTCTCCATCCTTGGGGAGTGACATGTCCCTGCCCGGGGGCCCTTCCTAAGACACAGAGCTCATTCTCCCATGACCACATCACCCCTTTCATCCTTTTATGCTTCTACTCAAGGACCTTCCAGAAGTCCTAATGCCATCAAGTCTAAACAATATTTCCCTGGATCACTAACACCTTTCTTTCCACCTAACATCTGGCCCCCGCCTAACTTAGGCAACCCTGCCACCCTTCTTCTGATACAGCCAACAGGCTTCTGACTCATCTCCACACATACCATTCTTATTCCTGCTTGGAATGTTTTCTCCCTCTTCTCTCTCTGTCCAACTCCCATTCACCTTTCAAGGCCTGGATCGTACTATACCTCCTTCATTAAGCCTGCCATGACTACTGCAGCTCACACTGATTCTTCCCTGTCTGTTGTATTTGATCAAGTACTGGTCCCATAGAGATGTCTAGGGTGTAGTAACTTGGCTCCAGTTCCTGTCTGTAAGACAGCTTCTTGAATGTACTCTTTCTTACACTCTTACTGTGCCCATCCTAGGGGAGAGCCTAGAAGAAACTTGACAGGTGTTGAGTGATGGATTGATGTGCAAGTCAATGAGTATGTGCACAGACATGTTTATTACCTGGCCCATGAAATCTGTGAAGAAGAGCATGTTAGACAGGAAGGCGGTCCATCCAATGAAGTGGCTGATGCAAAGGCAGCGGTAGTGGGGAGGCATATTCACCAGCGCCCTCAGCAGTGACTTCATGGTCATTGCCTTCCTAGGCTGGAATAAAACATGAAACAGGTGTGACCTTCAGTGCAGACATGCAACCAGCTGTGTGAGCCAGAGCACACAGCCATGTTACATATCTGTCAGTTGATTACCCCACAGAGTCACACTTTCTTGGCATGGCACCAAGGTTTCCACGGAGAGGTCTTATAGGAGGTGTTCTGTTAAGTATGTGTGGATATTTAGCAGTTTCAGGCCCAAATAAGGCTTTGGAGAGCTAAAGGTAAAGGGACTGGAAATGGGGCTTGCTTTGGGCCAAGATGTAAGAGATATGTAGCATCCTGTCTTTGAGTGACAGAACCACTACACAAGGACAGAGCTCATAGATCTAACTAGCCCTTAGATGATTATAATTCTTAGATTTCTTGAATCTGAAAGTGTGGTAGGCTGAATTCTAAGATGGCCCCATGATCTCTGTCCCCTGCTGTTACCCCATAATTATGTTATGTTACATGGCAGTGGGATTTTGCAGATATGATTAGGGTTACTAATTTCTTGACTTTTAGTTAATCAAAAGGGAGATTATCTGGTGATTCTAACCAAATCACATGAGCCCTTTAAAAAGCAGAGAATTTTCTCCAGCTGGGAGCAGAAGAGGAAGTCAGAGAGTTTCAAAGCACAAAGGTTACTGGTTTTGAAGGTGGAAGGGTCACATGGAAGGGACCTTAGAGTGGACTCTAGGAGATGAGTGACTCCTGGCCATCAGTCAGCAAGAAAACAAGCACCTCAGTCCTATAATCACAAGGAACTGGATTCTACCTGAATGAGCTCAGAAGCCGATTCTTCCCCAGTTGAGCCTCCGGATGAGAATGCACCTCCATCAACAACTTGATTTCAGCCTTGTGAGACCCTAAGCAGAGAACCCAGTTGAGCCCACCCAGAATTCTGACCTATAAGACTGTGAGATAATAAATATGGTTTTAAGCTGCTCAAGGTAATTTGCTATGTAATTTGCTAGGTAGCACAGAAAATTGATACAGAGAGCCAATCATCTCCCTGCTCTTGGTCACGTACCTCTTCCCAGTTTATTTCTCTGGATCCTGCCATGAGCCAGCACACATAAATGAGCCCTATGTGGAGTCAGAGGTGAAAACAATATAGAAGACACACACACACACACACATACACACACATACCCACATTCTTTATTTTTTTTTAAAGATTTTATTTATTTATTTGACAGAGAGACAGACAGAGGGAGGGAACACAAGCAGGCGGAGTGGGAGAGGGAGAAGCGGGCTTCCCGCTGAGCAGGGAGCCCAATGTGGGGCTCAATCCCAGGACCTTGAGATCATGACCTGAGCTGAAGGCAGACGCTTAATGACTGAGCCACCCAGGCACCCCCCCCCACATTCTTTAATTTAGGCTTAAATTATGTTGAAACCAAAGGCTACACTATTTTTTTTGTATCAGAAACTTTGAGAAGATGAGAAATTTTGAACTATTGACACAACTGTTTTGAAATACAAAGAATAAAGCAGCTTTCAGCATCTTGTTATATAAGAGAAGAAAGAAACCTTTGGAATATTAAGACACTGAGACTATAAACATCAGTCATGGTGGGGTGATAGGTCTTTCTTCTCAGATCTTTATTTATTCTGAATCTCAACATAATGAAATTGAGTCCTGGCTAGTTTATTTATAAGGTGGTCTCCTGGGAGTTTCTATTTTAACTATAACAACATATTGTTTTATAACTCTTAACTTTATATAATAATGCTTTTTACTTCAATATTTATTGTGGAAAAATATATTTACTTATTGTAGATTTGTTATATAAATTGATTTTTTAATTTGTTAGTTTTGTAGTATTTAACCTACTGGCCATGACTAAACTGATCTTACACAGTCATCCCCACCCTTATGCATGGGGGATACATTCCAAGACCCCCAGTGGATGCCTGAAACTGCACATAGTACCAAAACCTATATAGACTATGTTTTTTCTTATGCACACATACCAATGATAAGGTTTAATTTATAAATTAGACACATTATGAGATTAACAACAACAATCATAAAATAGAACAATTATAACAATATACTATAATAAAAGTTGTGTGAATGTGGTCTCTCTCCCAAAATATATCATTATGTTGTACCTACTCTTCTTCTTATTCTTGTGATGACATGGGATGATAAAATGCCTATGGGATGAGATGAAGTGAGGTGGATGACATAGCATTAGGCTACTATTGACCTTCTGATGATAAATCAGAAGGATAATCTGCTTCCAGATGGCAGTTGACCACAAGTAACTGAAATGTGGAAAGTTAAGCTTCAGATAACTGGGAACAACTGTGCCTAGTCAGTATTTAAAACGTATAGACATTCCTTTGGAATTAGGAAAAATAACTTTTCTGCATGTAAAACATGGTAACTGTAAAAATAAATGTTGACTGGAAAAAAAAAAAACCTCAGTGATGCCTTGTTACTTTTTATTTGACCATAGGAAGAAGCTAAGGGTATAGAACAAAAAAACAACAGGGGTTCCTGGCTGGCACAGTTGGTAAAGCATAAAACTCTTGTTCTCAAGGTTGTAGGTTTAAGCCCCACGTTGGGTGTAAAGATTACTTAAAAAAAATAAATAAAATCTTTAAACAACAACAGCAACAGCCTGAGTTTCATGCCTCAGACTAAGTGATTTATTTTTACTTTTCTTCTTTTCTTTCCAAAAATGCAAAATTTTAAGATGTGAATGTGGCCAGTAAATATTCATCCCTCATTCCAAATATTAATTTATGCTTCTGCCTTATACATAATTTTCATCCTACTTTCATTGTTAATCTGTTTTCCTTTCATCCAAAAATAAATATGAACTTTCAAATTGTGCCTAGTAGTTCTGTAAAAGCTGGGAATGTAAATATTCAAAGCCCTTTGGGTATTTTCACTCAGAATGAAAATTCAGCTGACATCTTATTCTGTGACTGATTGATTCCCTTGGTGAAGTCCTTTCAATAGTTCTGAACCCTTGGGAGTTGCTTTACTTCACGTATTGTACACCTTTGTCAACTGGAGATTGGGGGGTGGTGGATTTATACATGAAAAAGGCACAGAGGCGAGAGTAGGAAAGAGAACTTCACAAGAGTACACTCAAAAGGAGACTACTGAAATGTTGAGGTAAGCAATGATGGCATGGAGGAATTGTCGATGAATTTTATGGGATCCAGTCTGAATCCTGAAATAATTCAGGCCTCCTCTTGCCATTAAAAAAAATAATAATCTCAGTTCTCAAACTGCACCACCACCCTCATTTTGGAAAGTGTATATTCTACCTTGGAATATAAGTATTGGTATAAATGGCTTATTATGGCCCCTGTTAGGGCTGTAAATTCTTGAGCATAGGAAGCAGAGATTAGTCAATTTCATGATCCCTAAATACCTAGTAATGCTTTGTACATACTTGGTACCTGAAGTAGTTTGTTGACTGAATAATGACTGTAATACACTTATATACTTATATAAAGCTTAAAAAGCACCTTTGCATGCTTTATCTTAGCTGAACAACCCAATAATCCTGGAAAATAGATAGGCCAGCCCATCAAGAGAAGTTGAACTCATAGAGATTCACTGAGCTTGTATGAAAGTTCTGTTAGAGCACAGATTAAATCTGTTCCTTGTTGGTGTGTGAGGTGCTCAGCCTTCTGTCAGGCTCATAATAGGCACTTGTACCTCACCCCTTACTATGTGGTAGGAACTTTGCATGGCTTATGTCATGGAATTTGCACAAAATCCTTGTAGGTAGATAGAATCACTTTCTTATTTTACAGAAACAAATGCCCAAGGTCATGCATTCCAGAGGTGGTAGAGGCAGGATTTGAACACCTATGCTCTTAATTTTTTTTTTTTTTTTAGAGAGAGACAGAGTGCCTGTAAGCATTGGGTGGGGAGGGGCAGAGGGAGAGGGAGAGAGAGAATCTTAAGCAGGCTCCACGTTCAGAGCAGAGCCCGACGCCAAAGCAGGGCTTGATCTCACCAACCTGAGATCATGACCTGAGCCCAAACCCAAGAGTTGGACGCTTAACTGACTGGGCCACCCAGGTGCCCCATATGCTCTTAATCTTCAGGCTCTTTACAGCAAGTGCCTGGTAATTGTTGAATGAATAATACAGGTCAGTCAGCTAGAGGAATCAAGATTTAAACCCAGGTCTTCCACAACCCCTTTGCCAGTGAGGGAATCCTTTGTACTTATATTAATGAGGTATTGTCATTAAACTCAGCTTGAAGGAGGATGCAGCTGTGCATCAGTGTTGTCCAAAAGAACTTTCTACAGTGATGGAAATGTTCTATATCTGCACTGTCCTGGACTGTAGTGCTAGGCCCAAGGATCTATTAAGCATTTGAAATGTGGCTAATGCAACTAAGGAACTGACATTTTAATTTATTTCATTTTAATTAATTTAAACTTAAATAGCCTTATGGGACGAGTAGCCAATGTATTGGTCAGCACAGTTCTAGCCTCTTCTCTCTGACAATTTCCCCTTAACCTAGTCCCATTTCTCTGTAATTTAGTAGAGTTTTTTTTTTTAATTTTTAAACTAATTAATTCACTGACCAGTTCACTGAAAATGGCCTAAAAAAAATATTTAATCAACTCATGAAATACAAATTCAACATGCCCAACCCAGTTACCAACCCAGGGATGCTGTCATTTGGAGGAACAAATTTATAATCCCAATCTAAGAGTTAAGATATTTCTTGAGGCCTAAAAATGGTTCCAGGCTTCTCTTATGGTCTAACATTTTGGAATTGGCTTCCTCTTCTCTACTCTGATGCTCTGAAAAGAATAAGAGGAAGACCAGAGGAAAATGCACACATTTTTAAAGTTTTAATTCAAAGGGATAAGAGCGAAAGGGGATTGGAAGATTCAATTAGACTTCACATCAAACAAGCCAACAAAACAAAGAATAATAAAAAAAAATAAGAAGAGTAAGAACAAGGATATTTTTCCTGAGTAAAGAAAAAAGAATTTGCATCTTACCTGTTCAGCAGGATTTTTGTTTTTTTCTCCCTTCAGTGTCAGCTCTGGGTTTACAGAACCGTTTTTAGCTTTCTCAAT
Organism: Halichoerus grypus; assembly: GCF_964656455.1. NCBI lineage: Eukaryota > Metazoa > Chordata > Mammalia > Carnivora > Phocidae > Halichoerus > Halichoerus grypus. Next base: position 26,612,778 of record NC_135713.1, read on the forward strand.
AGACCCATACTGGTACATTTTGTCTGATGGCAATGGAAAGTCCTGGGGGGCTTGCTGTGGGGATGTGTCCTTTGTAACATCTCTAAGTGGGGCTTCAGGAATACTGCAGAGATGAATAATAAAACACAAAGTGAGCACCAAGGCGGAGAAGAAGAACATGACCTGGAATTCTGTGCCCAGCATTCTTCCTATCTCCAGATGAGCCCAGTCGATGGCACCCAAAAGGTAACCCAAGGCACCTCCAAAACCTAGAAAGCAAGAAAGAGCTGTATTAGCATAGTTAGCAAACCATCTTCTCTTTTCATGGTGTCCAGGCACCCCCCCCTCCTTCAGTGGGAAAGCTCCCTGAGGACAGCAGAGACACCTGGTTATGATGGAGAGTTAACACAGCAGGAGGCCAAGACATCTACAGCCATGAAACACAGGTACAAGCTCAGTTCTGACATATACTTGCTGTGCCCTCGGCCTTCCTCACTCATAATGTGGGGGTAATGATAGAAGAGCAACCTACGTACGAGTAGGATCATGATTGGAAAATGGACTAGTCCCAGACACAAATATTGCCACCATCATAAGTCCTGTGGCCTTTCTAAACTGCACTCTCTAGGGGCGCCTGGGTGGCTCAGTCGTTAAGCGACTGCCTTCAGCTCAGGTCACGATCCCAGGGTCCTGGGATCGAGCCCCACATCGGGCTCCCTGCTCTGCTGGAAGCCTGCTTCTCCCTCTCCCACTCCCCCTGCTTGTGTTCCCTCCCTCTGTCTCTCTCTCTGTCAAACAAACAAAATAAAATCTTTAAAAAAATAAATAAAAAAAATAATAAACTGCACTCTCTAAACTGCTTCAGGACTAAAATTCCCCAGAGAGAACCAACCTCTGACTGCAGTGAAATTATTTGTATTGGCATTTATATGTTAATTAGCTTCTTAGCTTGACATGAGTTTGCAAAGATCAAACAGCTTTAAACTCTGTCTTCTTTTCTCTATTAGAAACTAAAGGAACTTGTTCTCAGTTGATAGCCACAGAACAAATAACAAAAGTTGGAAATAATTAATTTTTAAAAATCTTATTGTCATCTCACAGGACGCTGACCTGAAGGCTTTCTGTTGCTAGTTTTACCTGCTTTTTCTAAAGACAGTGTGATTTGAGGGACATTGAGGAAGGACTCCCCCAAATCGATCCTGCCCTAATGGTCTAATATTTGAAATCCTATCAGTAGTGATTCATTCTTTTTGGATGTTAAAATACAAGTGCCCCTTGTTGGTGGGAATGCAAGCTGGTGCAGCCACTCTGGAAAACAGCATGGAGGTTCCTCAAAAAGTTGAAAACAGAGCTACCCTATGACCCAGCAATTGTGCTACTGGGTATTTACCACAAAGATACAAATGTAGTGATCCAAAGGGGTACGTGCACCCCAATGCTTATAGCAGCAACGTCCACAATAGCCAAACTATGGAAAGAGTCTAGATGTCCATCAACAGATGAATGTTTAAAGAAGATGTGGTATATATACTATATATATATATATATAATATATATATTATACACACACACACACACACACACACACACACACAATGGAATATTATGCAGCCATCAAAAAACCGAAATCTTGCCATTTGCAACGATGCGGATGGAACTAGAGGGTATTATGCTAAGTGAAATAAGTCAATCAGAGAAAGACAAGTATCATATGATCTCACTGATATGAGGAATTTGAGAAATAAGACAGAAGACCATAAGGGAAGGGAGGAAAAAATGAAACAAGATGAAACCAGAGAGGGAGACAAACCATAAGAAACTCTTAATCTCATGAAACAAACTGAGGGTTGCTGGAGGGGTTGGGGGTGGGAGGGATGAGGTGGGCTGGGTGATGGACATTGGGGAGGGTAGGTGCTATGGTGAGCACTGTGAATTGTGTAAGACTGATGAATCACAGACCTGTACCCCTGAAACAAATAATACATTATATGTTAAAAAAAAAAAAAAAAAGAAGAAGAGAGTAGGAAGGGAAAAATGAAAGGGGGGAAATCAGAGGGGGAGAGGAACCATGAGAAACTATGGACTCTGAGAAACAAACTGAGGGTGCTAGAGGGGAGGGAGTGGGGGGATGGGTTAGCCTTGTGACGGGTATTAAAGAGGGCACGTATTGCATGGAGCACTGGGTGTTACACACAAACAACGAATCATGGAACACTACATCAAAAACTAATGATGTAATGTATGGTGACTAACATAACATTAAAGAAAAAAAAAAGATAACCAAAAAAAAAAAATACAAGTGCGCCTGACCCGGGCAAGACACTGTATTACCCAGTGCCAAAGTAGTAAGTGCTCTTCACATAGTGGCAGTTATCAGTGGTTCTGAAAATGCAGGGTGGGGGGGCGAGGGGGATACACCTGGGGGAGTAAGGAGATGGATGCCAAACACACTGCCTACCTACATCACAAACTTATGTAGGGCTGATCACCCTGTCAGATACCTTTATATGTCAACCTCCCATCATGCCTTACCAAATACTGATATCTACCTGAATGGAAAAGTTTTGTTTTTGTTTTTCTTGTGTGAGTGAAGTCTCCATTTTATTTCCCAGATAAAAGACAATATCCTCACAAACCAGGGAATCGAGGAAGAAAACAGAACCTAAGGAATTCTCTAACTCTAACCCTAAACACCCAACATAAACCTTGACCCCAGGAACACAAATGTGAATGTCAAATACCATGACAACTAATTTATCTCGAATGGTGGAAGAATGGGTGATTCTAGTCACACTACATTCTGGTTAGTTGCAATTTACTACAGAGGATATCTATAGATGACCAGCTGTTTAACTGTTAACCAATGAATTTCAAAAATAAAGCATCATTGTCATGCCCTAAGTGCCAAAGCATTATATGGGAGAATTATGGAGAGACTGTGGCAAATGGGTGCAATGAAGTTAAACATATGTCTTCTGCCAAGAGGAATATATGGTCTAGTTATAGATGATGGGTGTATCCATAAACAGATAAATGACACATATTGGGGACCTGTCCTGGCTGGTGGGTTCCAGGTTTTGAGAGGAAGGAGAGGCCCCTGAGCCAGCCACATTCTGTTGTGATTCAGAGGGCAGTTCTGGGACTACTGGTGCCTCAGAATCACTATCAGACGACAACTCTCTTTATCACATTGTGGAGATGCCCAGGGTGTCAGAGGTCATGGGCCGAGCCGAGCAATGAACCAATAAAGATGTACTAAATTCCCAGCACTATTTGAGGGTCTATCTAAATTAGGATTTCCCAATTTCAACACTATGGACACTTTGGGCTGAATGTTGTGAAGGGCTGTTCTGTGCATTATAGGATGTCTAGCAGCATCTCTGGCTTCTCCCCGCTAGATGCCAGTAACAACCTCTCCACTAGCCTAACAACCAAAAATGTCTCTGGACATTGCCTATTGTCCCGTAGGGGCCAAAATCGCCCCCAGTTGAGGACTCTTGACCTTAATTAATCCAATGAAAAACTTACACATTCCTTTTTTGAAACTATTTATCATTTGTTACCAGATCAATGTTGTCATAATGTCATTTAATTCTCCTGTCATTTATGCCTCTTTCCTTCACAGTTACCATTCTGCTGAGCAAAGGAAATGTAAAGCCTGCCCATTTAAAAGAATTTATATGTGAAATAAATCCTCCACAGTGCAATAAAATGGTGGTTTTATTTTATGAATATAAATATATGGGTATAAATCTAATGATGAATTCATATTCAATATTGACTAGAATGATCAAGTCCTACAATTGGAAGGTTTCCTAGTCTATTTTCATGTCTGCTGGCTTAGTATACTTCAATAAATATTGTTGAGCACTAAATATAGTGAAGGACTCTCCTAGCTTCTGGGAATATAGATGTAAATGAGACACAGCACCCTTTCCCTTCCTCCACAGATGGCAGTTCGAAGTGGGAGAAGCAGGTAAGAAAACAGCTACTTTTAAAAAACCTGTAATAAATGATGATAAGGGGTACCTAGGTGACTCAGTCATTTAAGTGTCTGCTTTTGGCTCAGATCATGATCTCAGGGTCCTGGGATTGAGTGCTGCATCATTGGGCTCCCTGCTCCGCAGGAGGCCTGCTTCTCCCTCCGCCCTCCCCCTACTTGTGCATGCTCTCTCTCTCAAATAAATAAATAAAATCTTTAAAAAAAATAAAATAAAATGATGCTAGAACTGTGAGCTGGGTACTCAAAGAGTACGGAAGAGTTGTGAAGAGTTTATTTGTTATTGGCGCCTAGTTAAGAGTACCAAGATGATGTTGATTATTTAATAATTATTATAGGATTCCTCTTGATTAGCAATGAAGTTCATAAGAGTTCAAATATATCAATGGTTGCAAAGATTTTAGAGGTAGAAGGCTGTTTGGAACTCATCTGGTTGAATTCCATCTGAAAGCCAAGGGCTTACAGTAGTTAAGTGACAGGGAACAGCATGGAAAGAAAGGATTTGGAATTTCCCGATTTCAATCCCCACCTGTGTGCTTTCTAGTCATGTGATCTTGGGCACTTCTCCTCTGAGAAATGGGGGCGGTGACCCCTCCGCGTCTGAGTCTTATGAGGGCTAACGTGACAATATATGTACCCCATCAGCACAGAGGGTGGCGGAACCAGGGCCCAAACCCAGTGCCCTACCGACTTGCTACAGAAACCCTAATTCCCAAGCCTTCCCCAGAAGTGGGAGAAGACAACTACTGCACTCAGGGTGACAATCTGCCTAGAGCTGGCTGAAAGGACTTGGACATCAAGGCCCAGTGATGAGAATCCAAGGGTCGTTCTGGGGGCTGACCCAGGCCTACCACTGACCAAGCAGGGCAGGTGGGAAGTATTGTGGAAGAAAAATGTATCCCAAACCTGGAAAGAGTAAAAACTGTTAAGTGCCTGATTTAAAAAATATTAGACTAGGGGCACCTGGGTGGCTCACCTTCGGCTCAGGTCATGATCCCAGGGTCCTGGGATCGAGCCCCACATCGGGCTCCCTGCTCTGCGGGAGAGCCTGCTTCTCCCTCTCCCTCTGCTGCCGCTCCCCCTGCTTGTGCTCTCTCTCTCTCTCTCTCTCTCTGTATCAAGTAAATAAAAGTCTTAAAAAAAAATTAGTCTAAAGCAATGCTTCTTAAACTTTAATGTGTGCATGGGTCATATGGACGTCTTATTAAAATGCAGATTGTCTTGGTCTGTTTGGGTTTATATAACAAAAATGCCATAAACTGGGTGGCTTATAAACAACAAAGATTTATTTCTCACAGTTGTGTTGGCTGGGAAGTTCACGATTGTGGCGCCAGCAGATTGGGTATCTGGTATTAGTGTGCCTCACTAATTCCATTCAGGAGGCCTCATGACCTAAGCACCTTCTAAAGGCTCCACCCCCTGATACCAGCACATCGGATATTAGGGTTTTCACATATAGATTTTGGGGGACAAACATTGAATCTATAGCATAGGTTCTGATTTTAAAGATTCAGATTCTGGATTCTTTCCAAGCTCCCGGGTGACACCAATGCTGCTAGTCCAAGCATCACTCTGCGTAGCCAGGTAAGAGAGCAGTTTCTTTTTCTTTTTTAAAGATTTTATTTGTCAGAGAGAGAGAACAAGCAGGAAGAGTGGCAAGCAAAGGGAGAGGGAGAAGCAGGCTCCCCGCTGAGCAAGGAGCCCAACACAGAACTCAATCCCAGGACCCCGGGATCATGACCTGAGCCAAAGGCAGACGCTTAACCGACTGAGCCACCCAGGCGCCCAAGGGAGCAGTTTCTAATCAAACCAGCTCCACCCTTATCTGATATTCTCAGGGAATAGGACTTTGTTTTCAGAGGATATTTGACCAACAGTGCAAAACTGACAAAGTACAATGATGTGCAGTTGTGTAAAATTGAGGTTAAGTCGCAGACATTATTAGGGTTCTATGATTTGTGTTGTTTCTGCAGCCTAATAAAGGAATTACCCCAAAAATATTACAGAGGAGTTATAGTTTTACTGCCCTGTAGAAAGTTAATCAGATTTACATCTAACCTAACACTTTTTCTTTTGCTAGTCACACACACACACACACACACACACACATCCTGCAAGAACTTGGGGAAACTGTTCTTTTAAGTCTTCCCTGTCAGTTCCCTCATCAGTTGAGCAAAATTTTGACACCGGCTTCAAGTAATTTAGAGAATTTCAAACCCTCTCTTCTCTTAGGGAGGGGGAGGAAAACAAAACAGGCGAAACTGTTTCATTTGTCCCAAAGCTATTGTAGGATGTAGCTAACTGTTACAACAAAACATGCCCGGAAGGAATAGTGGGCCGTTGGGGTAATTATTCCAGAGACAGCATATTAACACTCTGGATAGAAACACCCTCAGATATGATAAAGGCCAGCAGAGGGCTGTAGGGATTCACTGAACACTTTCTTTTCTGTTGCCTCTGCTTAAGCGAAGGATTTTATCTTCAAAGATAGTCTCCAAGACAAAGCCAAGTCATCTTAGCTGCAACAAAGGTCAATACCACCTCCCACATCTACATCCAGACTGCATTTCTCTCTCTGCCAGCATCAGTCTCACTGGGGCCTCTGGGATTAACCACCAGGTTATTGGCCAAACGGTAAGCTGGAACATCCATGGCACATCTGCTAATGCCAGATGAGGAGCCTTTACAAAGACTTTGCAAAGAAGAGCCCACAGTGATTCAGCTGGCTCCTTCACAGAACCAGGCCGTGTTGTCACATTCAGACCACAGTCAACCTCAGAAGAATGCATGGCTGGACGGACAGATGTTATATTTCATAACTTATGATACAACTTGAACAAGGCTCGTCCTGGAAGAAGTCCAAGCATATAGAAATAGGGTTATTTTTCTTTAGCTTGCAACTATAATAGGTAAAATGGGTAACGGGGGGAGTTGCAGGACCAAGGAATCTAAAGAGTCTATCTATGTCAATCTCTGCATCTACGATGTACCTGTAATTTCCCCTCTGCTTCAGGCGTATGACTTAACAATCCACATTCTGATGGCAAAATAGCTCGAGTCAAGACAGCTAACGGTGTGCAGCTAGCTACTTCACTTCAACGAGAGATCGAACTAAAAATCCCCCAAGTTCCTATGGAGTTCATGAGAGAGTGATTCTGACTCTATTCTAGATACTAAGAAAACAGCAATGAAAGTATTCAATTAGGTATATGGTTCCTACCTCCCCCCAACATATACACACTAATCCTGGAGAGGTAACAAATAAGTACCAGCTACTGTGTGTGTGTGTGTGTGTGTCCTTAGACCCAGTTATCAATACAAATTGATGGAGCACCCACTCTCCAAGAACTGTGCGAGGCACTGGGGACACAGCAATGATTAAGACAGACATGACCTGTCCTCTTGGAGGCTGAGAGTAAAGGAAAATCAATGAAGAAGACATATATACTCTGGTCAAAGAGAGAAAACACGAGCAGTTAGACAGTTCTTCAGATTTACAAGGCAACTTTTCTCCCAAAGCATGGTGAGATAATATATTTAAAGTGTTGGCCATTGTTTCCATCCCCCCCACCACCACCTGTGGTCCTGTGGTATTTCCTTATGTCCTTGCCCCTCTGGGCCCTTCCTTCACATTCAAGCTGAGCCAGGATTCGTCATTGCTTTAGGGGAAGGACAGGAAAGTAGAAAGCAGAGAAACAAGAATGTGTCTTCTTGCTTCGGAGTTTCAAAAGTCCTTAGGCTCCAAAGGCACAGAGGGAAGATTTGGTAGAAAATGTGATTTAAGAGCAAGGCATTCGTGATGGGTGCACATGTACTGGTGAAACCCTCAGGCAGTGGTGGTTCTGACCCTGCTCTTAGGGCCTAGTTGGTACTGGGAGGGTGGGAGGTAGGGAGCAGAACCACCCCCAAATGGCTTGGAGGGATTCCCCAATAGAAGGGACCAATGCCTCATTTCCTGGGTAGACCCCAGGGAGGCAATAAGACCTCGAGGAAGAAATGGTTTGCAGTGGGTCTAGATAGATGAGCTGATGGTGCGTCAGGCTCTGTTCTAAGTTCTTGACATATATTGACTCATCCAGTCCTCACAACAACACTTTGAGGAGGGTACTGCAATAGATTCCTATTATTAGCGGTAGTTGTGTTAAAAGTCACCCCAAGCGCTGAATTAGTGAGTAGCAAACGACTGTTCTGAGGGGAAATACGAGGCTAAGTTACTGTGAACCTTTTCACCAACTGATCAACACAGTGCTTCCATGTGTGTTTCCATTTAGAGATACTTAATATATATTGTTGCTTCATTAGCATTGAGCCCATGGGCAACAGCGCTGTAACTCATGTCTGAACAAAACTTAACACCCATATTTTCTCCACAAGGCACATCACAATGTTCTGGCCCTTTTGAGCCCCAGACAGCACTTCAGCACTACAGTTGGGACTATTTTAAATACTGAAATCACATACACACAGAAAAGACAAACATGCAAATGATTTGGCACTAAATACACCATGAAAAGGACACTTGTTTACAATATGAGAACCAAACAGGAAGTCAGAGGTCACCTTGACCTACCTCAACTGGGAATCTGGGAATGAGGCCTCGGGTGACTTCAAATTGTCCCTCTACACCCCACACTTGTTTGCACAGGAGCTGCAAATGAGCTCCCTGGATTGCTTTGGATGTTACAAAGAAGTTTTACTGAGTGAATTTACAAATACAAACTCATGAATAATTGATCAACTTGGGGCGCCTGGGTGGCTCAGTCAGTTAAGCGTCTGCCTTCGGTTCAGGTCATGATCCCAGGATCAAGTCCTGCATTGGGCTCCCTGCTCAGCAGGGAGCCTGCTTCTCCCTCTCCCCATCACCACCCCCACACCCCCGCTTGGGCTCTCTCTATCTCTCTCTCTCTCTCACAAATAAATAAATAAAATCTTTTTTTTTTATTAAGATTTTATTTATTTATTTGACAGAGAGAGACAGCAAGAGAGGGAACACAAGCAGGGGGAGTGGGAGAGGAAGAAGCAGGCTTCTCGTGCAGCAGGACCCTGGGATCATGACCTGAGCTGAAGGCAAACACTTAACGACTGAGCCACTCAGGCGCCCCTAAATAAATAAAATCTTTAAATAAAATTGATCAACTCTATTTTATCTCTATCTTCAAGACAAAGAAAGCAAAAAGCAAAGCGAGTTTGCAGCTCCCAGAGTTCCGCTCACCTTGGCATGGGGAGGGAAGAGCAGAATGGCAGGGAGGGAGCCAAGAAGCTGTGGGTCTACAGCGGCCTCACAAATGAGAAGAAGACATAACTCAACTGTGACCACTTCAGCTTGAGCACCGAAATGCGGTGGGACAGCGGACATCTCAGTAAATGGCCAGCGTGAATAGATGACACCAAAACCCAGGAACTCTCCGCCCCAAACCCTTGCACTCTAAGTCCCCAGAACTTAGAAGCCACCTTGGGGAAAGCAATGGGGAACATGCTAAACCAAGACTAAATTTTCACCATCCTGTGGCAATGAGGCTCAACACAGGAGCGATTAAATTAATTTTGGGGACTGGCATGCACTCCCATTTCAGACATGAAGATTTATCCAACGCTTTGCATTACTGAGCATTAGCTATGCTGTAGGCAAAAAAAAAAAAAAAAAAAAAAAAAAAATTGCAGTAAAGCAATGCCGAAATCCTGTTCTTCTTCATCATTAAAGAAATAAATGCAGAGAACTGGAGTAGGGTGTTTGCCAGAGGTCAAATGTGCTGAATTTGCAATTTGTGTTCCTGCTGAAAGCTGCCAATATGTGCGAGTATGTCTAATGCAATAATGGTTCACATAAAAGTATCCACCTTAATTATCCCCCCATTTTCCCAAAAGCAAGTTTCTCGATTTGAGAAATGCACAACTATTGCTACCCTAGTTCAGGTAAGATTGCCGAAACTTCTCATTCCCTGACACGACACAAAAACCCTAACTCTTGTTTCTTTGCTTAAGGATTAGAAATGACTGCAAAGTCAGGTAATTAGCTGGCCTGGTTCTGGAGCCATTTGTGATTACCTTGGGTTTTCTTTAACTCTGCAGAGTTAATATTTTAGCTCTGAGTTATAACAGCTCAGTTGACTGTAAGGTTAATCATTGAGCACTTTGCAAAATGCTTTAACTCTTCTAGTGATGGAGTAGCACAAAGCACCTATGCTAGAGAGAAAAGGCTCAGGACGGGAAGTCACAAACTGACTGTGACAGCCCTTTGGCGATTCAGCAGGTACCCTCAGCGCTCCACCCCCTTCTCCAACAGCTGCTGCAGGGCCCGGTTGTAAGCCAGTTTTGGCCACCTTTGCTCAGGTGCATCTGGACAGTGCCTTACCTGAGGGAACCCACACTCAGGTTGGGGTCAGGACTCACACAAGTGAGCTTAACACCCATGGGGCCACCCTTGGCCATGGAGATGGGAGCCAATGGATTAATCCCCCTTCTTGATCCCCTCAAATAAGAAAGTTCTGAGACGAACTCCATTAGGCTCCTCCTCAGAGGATCCTGGTGAGATGGAGGACGGTCACCCAGAGCAAAGGCCAACTCTGCAATGTCTCTTATATTGGCTGGTCTGCTCCACTCCACCATTTCCTCATCTTCACACTCCAGAATCCTTTCCCAAATAAATTATGCGTACAAACTTTCTCTGGGGCTCAGGTTTTAGGGGAATCTGGACCAAAATATGAACCATGTCTTTGGTTGGCTGGCTGGCTGGCTGGTTGGTTAGTTGGTTGGTAGGTTGGTGAGGTTTTGTCCCTAATCTAGCCTACTGCTACCCAGCTGTGTGACCTTGGGTTAATCGCTTTACCTCTCGGTAACACAGCCTCCGCAAAGGTACAGTGGGGATGGTAAAACAGAGTATTCGTCCCGCCAATATTACATGAGCATATTCCAGGAGCTATTCTAACGACTGGTGCTAGAGCAACAAATAGGAAAGATAATGTTCCTGACCTCAGGAAGCTTAGATGTTGCTTAGAGAGGCAGAAAATAAGCAATAAATGAATAAATAATATAGTTAGGTAATGATAAACACATCACAGAGGAGGGGCTATGTGACTCCAGAGTGTAACAAAGCAAGGAATAAAACCAAGGCGATTTGGTATCTGGGGGAAGAGCTTTCAAGCAGAGGACAGAGCCAGGGAGAAATCCCCTCAAGTGTTTCCTTCTCTAATCTGCCTTTGAGATTCTTGGAGAGATGTGTTGCTCACGCTTGAATGGAAAAGAAATGGCAATTTGGAGACATGAATTGTTTTGCTCTAAGTCACCCATCTTGCCCACAGAGCTGACATTCCTGTGTCCTTGGCTTATGCTCTGGCCACATCTTTTCCGACCTAAGTGACTGAGGAGATGTGAAAATTCACCAGGGACGGAAACTTCAAAGGGAACCCAGCTGACACGAGAAAAACCACTCATGCATTCAAACAGACTCTAACTCGAAACAAAGCATCTTTTCCACTTGTGTGAGAGGTTTGCTCACAGGAGCCCATGCTTAACCTTCATTTTTAAGACTCTTTCCTTAGTCCTTAATTATTTCTAATCAGATCATTTGTAACCTGAGCATTTGTATGCATACTTTGGGATATTAAAAAACCAGAAGAGTTCAAAGAGGTTGTGCTCCACAAGTTACCCATCCTTGGACGTGGGGCAAGTTCCTCTCTGAGTTACCACAAATAAAACTTTGATGGGTTTTATAAGCCCAGTGGGAACAGAGGGGATGAACTAAATATAGACATTTGGTGTTTGATCCTTTTAAACGATCTCTACTCTGGGCATTTGGCAGGATATTAACATTGTGGGGGCACCTGGGTGGCTCAGTCGTTAAGCATCTGCCTTCTGCTCAGCTCATGATCCCAGGGTCCTGGGATCGAGCCCCGCATCGGCCTCCCTGCTCAGTGGGGAGCCTGCTCCCCCTGCTTGTACTCTCTCTCTCTGTCAAATAAGTAAATTCTTAAAAAACAAAACAAAAACTAACATTGTGTAAAGATTCACAATCCTGTGAGGAAACAAGAGTTTAGAAATACTGAAACCACTCAGCAGTTAAGAAGAGGGGCCGGGATTTGAACCAGGACAACTTTTCCCACCATGCCTCGTTCCAGCCACCCACCACAGGATAGAGCCAACTGCTAAAGATAGTAAGGTGGTGGGTTCAGCTTAACAGATATACGCTCAGTTTGAAGCATTCTGACACAAAGAAGGAATTCTCTACTGGTGAATGTGGGTTCCACAGGCCCAGATGCACCCAGAAGTGAAGGCATGGGGTAGCAGCGATGGTGGGAGGAAGAGTTAGTTACCTTCAAATGTAAGAGACAGAAGAAGCCAGGGGACAAAAATGTCCCCTGGGAACCAGTGGAGACTTTTCTTAAAAAAAAGAAAAGTAAGAAATATGCTGGGAAATATTTTGGCAACAAATCCTTGACACTTATTTGCAGAGCATTTGGAATTGTTAGGCTTGGACTAAAATGAAATAAATAGCTCTGAAATAAATAAGAAGAATTTCAATTTACTCAGATGATTGGATTCCTTGGGTAAACAATGTCTTGCTGATGATGATGAAAATCAAAATGCGCTTGATGAGGGAGCAGAAGGCTAGCTAAGGACAAAGCACAAGCTGACACCCTGCAACCTCCCCCCTTTCCCCCACTCCTGGGTGGGATTTGTGTGACATTCCTCCAGGAAGCGCCCAACTCTCTTCTTGTTAATGCCTTACTAGAGGGAAAAACAACCTTAACTTGACAATGGCAAAGGCCTCCAGTATCTTGTAGGTCCTCTTCAGCATATGAAAGTTCTTTTGAAAACCTCCCTTTTCCCTACCTCCAGTTCCCAAGTATATAGTCAGCCACCCTCACAACCCCAGGGCAGCAGCTCTTTCTGCCCACGGGTCCTGTCCCCGAGCTTTAATAAAACCACCGTTTTGCACCAAAGACGTCTCAAGAATTCTTTCTTGGTTGTCGGCTCCGGACCTCACCCCACCGAACCTCACCTATATTCCAAAACTACGTCAGGCTCTGACACTGAACCTGACTTTATCATAAAATGCTTGATTCCAGCAGAATGCTATAGACATCTCTTTGCCGAGTTCATGTGAATTCAGAAGGTCTGGCCTGTATGCAAAGACAGAGCAGTATGATAATGCATTGCTTGTTATCTTTCACTCCATTTTTTAATGTGGTCTTCCATTCAGAGCAAGGACACTATGGTGGGGTAACACATCCACGTTTAACTGGACAGAGTTCAACTATTCATACTTTGAAAAGAAGGGGAGAGAGAGATTAATATTTTAAATAATACAGGTGACCCTATCTTCTCTCCCATTCATTGAGCCCACGTCCAGCAGTAAACATTAAAGAGGAGATGTTTCTGTAGATATATTTATATGTATCCATCACTATGGAGGTCTGTGCACACAAAACAAGGCATACTATATTTTATGTGTGATCTAAGAGATATTTATGAATAATAGAGACTCTATGATTATCACTTAGGCCGGGACTTTAGAATCTAAGCTTTAAACAAGGTGAGACTTCACTGTACTGTTTTAGAAGAGGAAGATGTTTTCTTTTTTTCTTTCTTTTTTTTTTTTTAAAAGATTTTATTTATTTATTTGAGAGAGAGAATGAGATAGAGAGAGCATGAGAGGGGGGAGGGTCAGAGGGAGAAGCAGACTCCCTGCTGAGCAGGGAGCCCGATGCGGGACTCGATCCCAGGACTCCAGGATCATGACCTGAGCCGAAGGCAGTCACTTAACCAACTGAGCCACCCAGGCGCCCTCTTTTTTTCTAATAGGAAAAAAAAAAAACTTGATTTGAGCCATCCACACACCCTCAGGGGTCCCCCTTTAACCAGGGACTGTTGGCTGGGATTCAGAGCTCACTGTTGGTCATGAGACAAAATTAGATAACTAAATGAGCATATTTATCCGATTGATGCAATTCGCCATCAACTTGATGTAAAGCTGCAGGAAATATAAGCCGGGTTATGAAACCAAGAGTCTCCTATTATGCAACTAACATTTCTAAGTACCTGCTGTCCACAAGGCAATGGGTTAGAAGCCATAAGGAAATAAACCCTAATGTTTTTACAAATTGTGTAGTTTATAAAATCTTGTAAAAGAGAAAGATAAATACACACTGAATTAGAATACAGGGGAGGCTGTAAACAGTCCTATAATAAATGTGATCAGGTAACATTGTGAACTGGAGTATAATTTTAAAATGCAATTTCCTTTCAGTTATTCACTAATAGATTGGGCTTTGAAAGTTCTTTCTTGCAATAGTCTTGGCCTTTAATTGTTCTCATTAGGCTACCACTCAATTGTATTTGTATTCTATGTGATAGCTACCACCTTTTGGCCAATTCCATAATAATTACCCCTTCCTCCTGGCTAACAGAACTAAAATTTGGTTTAGGGATTTGCCTCTCCCAACCTCCCCAAACCCTCACTTTTCCAATCTCCTAGGCTCCTGGGGGCTCATGCGGCCTAATTCTGCCCAATGAGAAACAAGCAGAAGTCTATGGGAATTCTAGGGAAGTTTTGCTTTCTTTATAATTTTTTTTTTAAAGATTTTATTTATTTATCTGACAGAGAGAGAGAGAGAACAAGTAGGCAGAGAGACAGGCAGAGGGAGAGGGAGAAGCAGGCTCCCCACTGAGCAGGGAGCCCGATGCGAGGCTCAAACCCAGGACCCTGGGATCATGACCTGAGCCGAAGGCAGCCGCTTAACCGGCTGAGTCACCCAGGCGCCCCAGTTTTGCTTTCTTTAAAAGAGACATATGTTGAGAGGCGCCTGGGTGGCTCAGTCGCTTAAGCTGCTGCCTTTGGCTCAGGTCATGATCCCAGGGTCCTGGGATCGAGTCCAGCATCGGGCTCCCTGCTCAGCGGGGAGCCTGTTTCTCCCTCTGCCTGCCGCTCCCCCTGCTTCTGTTCTCTCTCTCTCCCTCTCTCTCTGACAAATAAATAAATAAAATCTTTTTAAAAAAAGAGAGAGAGAGAGAGAGACTTATGTTGAAGCCCCGATGTGACTACATTTGGAGATTAGGCCTTTAAGGAGGTAATTAAGGTTAAGTGAGATCATAAGGGTGGGACCATAACCCATAGGACTGTGTTTTGTTTTGTTTTTAAGATTTTATTTATTTATTTGAGAGAGAGAAAGAGCACACAAGCAGGGGCGGAAGAAGATGGAGAAGCAGACTCCCAGGGAGTCTGATGAGGGACTCAATCCCAGGATCCCAGGATCATGACCTGAGCCAAGGGCAGACGCTTAATCAACTGAGTCACCCAGGTGCCCCAGGACTGGTGTCTTTATAAGCGGAGGAAGAGTCATGAGGAACATGTGTACTGAGGAAAGGCCATGTGAGGTCAGAGTGAGGAGAAGACCAGGTAAGGACCAAGAAGTGAAGTCTCACCAGAAACCAACCCTGCAGTCCCTTGATCTTGGACTTCCAGCCTTCAAAAGTGTGAGAACATAATTTCTGTTGTTTAAGCCCCCAGGCTGTGGTATTCCGTTATGGCAGCCTAAGCAGACGACACGGGCCCCAAGGGCACTGAAGTTCAGGCTATGTATGAGATGAACTCTAGCCTCTGCCATCTCTCCCTGCTGGAGTTACCCACCTTGTCCATACCTCTATGTTCATCTACTTCATAAACTCTTGCTTTGATCACTTTATGGGTAGAGTCCCTGACCAAGTTGTTTGCCTGCAATTTAGAAGAAAGGGGGTCTTCTCCCCAAGAAGTGGGTGGAAAGTTTCCAAGCAACTTTGATTTCCAAAGGGAGAAAGGGGGAAGGGAATTTTGAAGTTGGAACAGAAAAGGGCAGGCTCCTTTGTTTTTCCCAGTAATATTTATTTTGAGCACATATGATATGCCAGGCTGTGCTGAAGGTATAAGGGATGCAGTGAGTAAAACAGACCTGGCCTCTGCCCCTAGGAACATGTTGGGAAATTGTTCAGAGCACAGAAAATGTGGAGGGAGTAATGGGAAGTAAAGCTTGAAGAGTAGGATGGGAACAGATTATGGGGAGTCTTGAACCCTGTCTAGGAATTTGTTCTTTATCCAGTAGGTGAATGGGGAGCCCCTGAAGGTGACTGAGCAGGACAGTGCCCTGGTCATAGCTGTCTTTTAGTAATATGAATCTGAAAGCTGTGTGTTGATTCAATTGAAATAGGAAGAGATTAGAGACCGGAGAGACAGGAAAGGGAAAAATACTAAAGCTCAGACAAGATGTACTGAGAGCCTGAACCAAGGTAATATGAAAATTATACTATGTTTGCTGAGACCACCATACACTAATATCAACAGAAAACCTTAAGATATTTTCTCAGACTCATAGAAATATTACCATGTGTTAGCCTTTGAAAAGTTCCCTAAACACCGAACTCAATCTTCTAATATTAGAGGCAACAAAGGAGAGACTGGCCAGGACTAACACTGACGTGAGCTGGGAAAGGGTGGCCACATTGCCCAAAGTACTTTAGAGCAATAAAACTCTCAATGTGTCAGGTTCAAAAGCCAAAAAATCTCCCACTGTTGTAATTAATTTCAGCAAATGATGATAAAGGAGAAGGGATTTAAGTTGGAAGACTGCAGGTCGAATCTCTATTCTGAGACCCTCTAGCTGCAGACAGGGTGGTCAGGGGGCCACAGACAGATGGGCTGGACTCCAGCTCCTCCATCTTCCCTAAAGCAAAGAAGAACTACTCTCCTGGCTGGGCAGCCCCCTTCTTCCAGAGTTCACCATTCAGATTTTGGCGCAAACGACCAATATTGACCCAACGGCTGCCATGAGCAGGCACTGCTCTTGGCTGTGGAAACATAAACTGAGCAAAATGTAAGATCCTGCTTCTCATGGGACCTACCTGGCCATGAACAGACACAGAACATATCAAAACATAAAATAAATATATTGGCTGGGCCATAAAGATATCAAATAAGGTGGACTGATAGAGCACCCCACCAACTAGATATGAAAACGCTCCCAGGCCAGGATCATGTTGTATTCTGATGTATAACCTCCCTTCCCGGGGTCCTAGAATAGTCCTGACTGGTGCTCTATAAATGCATATTGAGCATTGCTAGCATTGCTCTAAATGAATGACCCAACAGCAACCAAAGGACAGCAAAAGCCCCAAGAATTGAAGAGAGCCCCTCATTTCAAACCAGGAAGTTGAGGAAATGCCAACTCTTTATATATATAAACTAAGAAATCTCTAGGACATGTGGGGCTTTTTTTCCCCCTTAGGACACTTGCCACAGAATCATCCGGGATACTTATTAAAAATGCAGACTTCTGGGCCCCATCTCAAACCCAATGAATCAAAATAACTAGAGGAGAGGCCGGGAAGCTGCATTTTTAACAAGCTCCTAAGTAATGCTGATGCTACGTTACCGATCTAAAAAAAAAAAGAAAGAAAGAAAAAGTAAAATGCACAAGGGTCCCTTTTCATTGCAGTTGTAAATGTCTCCACAAACCATTCTTCAGAAAGCTCTTATGTATGAACTTCCTTTGCAAAACCTCCAGAACCCAGTCACAAGCTGATTTGTTTAGGGAAATGCACTGAAAGACAGAGCCCGCGTGATGGGAGCCTTCCATCAACAGATCCATTCATTCAAAAACTCTGACGTGTATGGACACTAGATGGCTTCAGTGGAAGTGCCTCCCTGTCTGGGGAGCTTAAGGTGAGACTTTCTGGAATATTCCCTACCTGTGAAGAGGGCATGGTAGTGGAGGCCCCTCTCCTTATCCTCATGGGAGCAGACATCAAATAAGTAGGCTTTAATGGGCCCATCAATGAAGTCAGCAGCAAAATCAAAGACAACTACACCTATCATGGTGATGGTTATGGCCCAAATCCGTTTCCTTCTTGGATCAGCAATCAAAGCTAAAAAGGAAATCAATATACATCATCTAAATCCCGCTTTAGAATGATTTGCATTTTTATTTCCATCAAAATGTCCTGTCATTAAATTTCTCCCTTTGCTTTCATTTTGCTTTGCTTTTCCAAATAAAAATGGCTTCATTATTTTTTCAGGTTTTAAAAATTATACACGTGAATGCCAGAAAAGGTAGATCTATAGAGACAGAAAGTAGATTGAAGGGTTGCTTGGGCCTGGTAGGGAGGAGGGAATGGGGGATGACTGCTAATGGTTACTAGGTTTCTTTTTGGGGAGATAAAATATGGTGGAATTAGATAGTGGTGATGGTTGCACTACCTTGGGATATGCTAAAAGGCACTGAGTTGTATGAATTTATATCATATCTCATTTTAAAAAGTTGTTTAAAAAATTATACACGCTTATTGTAAACCATTCCAAGAATGTAGAAAAGCTGGGGAAATGCTTCATCCCAGCCCCCACCAATGGTCATCCTTCAGATACCCCTTTCTGTACGTACACACTAACAGAAAAAGGTGTATACCTGTGCCCTAATGCAGTGCTTCTCAAACCTCAGCATCCTTAATCATCCCTTGGACAACTTGTTGAAACAGATTTACTGGGCTCTGTCTCCGTAATTCTCCATGATTCTCCCACGACTCTCTAGGAGTTCTGAGGTGGGGTTGGGCATTTGTCTCTCTAACAGCCCCCAGGGACGATGATGCCCTGGGTCTGAGGACGACGCTTGGAGGAGCACTAACTAATGGGATCAGGTTGGAACTGCTCATCTATAACCAACTCTCCTCATTTCTTTGCATTTCAATTAATGGAGAGCTGCTGCACAATTTTTAACAGCTGAATAATATTCACTCTGTGGACATGCCCGAATTCATTCACCCAATCTCCTATTAGAGAAAAAAGAATGTTTTCCCTTGCTTTCAGTTTCACTTAAGTATAATGTGCAATATATGCACATTTTTTAAGATTACAGCATAACAATAAGTGAAAAATAAGCCTACACTCCACTTTTTACTTCCAAAGTCCTTTAGTAGTCCCCCCTAGAGGCAACTATTCTTATCAGGGGTTTTTGTGATTATTTTGCAGAAATAACCTACATTTGTGTGTTGATGCCCTCTTTTAAATATATACAAATGATAGCTGATTATCCTGCCTCATTATCATCCATTCTGCTAGCCTGAGAGTTAATGGTCCAGAAATGGGTGCTATTTTTGAGTTTAACAATTCTTTTTTCAATGAAACTTTTCATGTACTACCACCAGTTACTGATTAATTGGTGGCTGATTAATGTCAAGAAAAAGTGTTCACCATGAGGTTTGTTTTTGTCCAGAATTTGCAGTGCAAAAATGTCCCCCTGAGCTGACAGGCTGATGCCCTCCTCCCATTAAGACTCTACATAATTCTATGAACAGAATTAGCTCTTATTTAGACATATAGGTAATTTATTATAAGTATTCATGGAGTCATATGGCAAACGGTTAATTTGACAAAAATACTAACTAAAGCATAAGCTCAAAGAACACTGCAATTGATAAACATGTAAAAATATTTCATTTGATAAAAGAGATAAAAACTTATTCCTATTTTTAAATCCTCACAACAATAAAACAACAAGAGCAATGCATCCTGATGTTTCTAAAAGTAAAGTCTCCCCAACCACGGAATTTGGGTCATTCCTAGGTGGAAGTTCATTGTAACCTAGGAGAGATAATCGGTTCTAATCAATTTCTAAGTAAGTGTCACATAAAGGAATCTGCCCTCTCCTCCTATTGAGTTGCATAATGGGCCCCTGTCCCCTGCCTGCCCCCCTGTGCAGCCCACTGACCTGATACAACAGCGTCCCCGTTGAGGTACAGAGCCATGCCCGAGAGCATCAGGAGGCCCAGGGTGAGGATGTAGGGTCTCCGCCGGCCCCACCTGGCCTGGCAGTGGTCGCTGGCTAGTCCCACCACGGGCTGCAGCAAGAATCCCAGGGCGGGGCTGAGGAGCCACACCGTGCTGTACAGACTCTTGGGCAGCCCCACGCTGAGCAGGACCGGGGTCACGTAGGCGGCCTCCACCGCGTAGCAAAACTCCCGGCCAAGCATGGCCATGCTGTGCATGATGAGATTGCTCGTGGGTCTTTTGGGGGGCTCCACAGGGTCAAAGGGGTCATCCGCAGCTGGGGACTTACAGGTATGAATGCCAAGCTGCCCAGTGTTGCCGCCCATGGCCACAGGGTGAGGAACCTGCCTGCAAGCTCACCAACTTCTGTGTGGCCCTCAGGCTTCTGGCCCAAGCTGGATTTGACGTGGAGCCCGGCTGAGCGGCCAACAGAGATGGTGGGCTGGGGGAGGGGCTCAAATTCTTTCATGCCTCTAAGATCACAAGTTATGATGAGAGGGAAGAGGGTGGGGTCAGGCAAGCATGAAGGAGATTAGCTGCTGCGAGCCCTCTGGCTCCTTACAATGTTTGTCTAAAGGAATCTTTCTTTGTACGGTTCTCTTTCTCCCTCTCTGTCTCTGTCACACACACAAACACACACTCTATTACATACAATCACATACACAGCTTTGAGACGGTGGAGCTGTATGACGCAGGTGTTAAGTCAAAATATGAAGGCATCAATATCTCCTTCTAAACTTTTTCTAGATATAAATATTCTGTTTTCCTGAACACAAGTTTCTATACACGCACCTCAAGAGTCAATTAGACTTAAAACCGTGGGAGGTTGCATCCTTTCTCTAATCTCTAGCTGTCTCATAGCACTGTGATATTTCCCTTTGTTGCACTTAACACACTTTATAATTGGACGGTTCTGTGTTTATTCTTTTTTTTTTTTTAAGATTTTATTTATTTATTTGACTGAGAGAGACAGTGAGAGAGGGAACACAGCAGGGCAAGTGGGAGAGGGCGAAGCAGGCTTCCTGCTGAGCAGGGAGCCTGATGCGGGGCTCGATCCCAGGACCCTGGGGATCATGACCTGAGCTGAAGTCAGGTGCTTAACGACTGAGCCACCCAGGCGCCCCAGTTCTGTGTTTATTCTATTTCTCCTGTTAGTCTTTGATCCCTTTAAGAGCAGTGATCAGGTTTATTTCCGTCTTTATGGTATCCCCGGCATCTCACATGATCCCTGACACCTAGTAGGTCCTCAATAAATGTTTGCTAAAGGAATTATCGAGTGAATAAAGTGTATACACTACATTTTGTAGTATCAATCAACTGCCTGTTTGTTCAGGTCCATTCCGGGCTCCTCCTCACATGTTCTATATCATAAGAGACTACATTTCCCAGGTTCCCTTGCTCTCTGGCTTCTAGCTAGGTTGGGCCAATGGAAGGCATTGGTGGGAAGATTGGGAGCAGGAGGGAAATCATGTTATTTTCCTCCTTCTCTTTCTCCTTCCTGAGCTGTCCATGGCAGTGGCTGCATTTCCACAGTGGGTCCAGCTTCCACCAGGCAACCTTAAATTCTGGGTCCTGCTAACACTGCCTTTCCCATCATCCCCTGCAGCCATACGAGTGGCCCTGGCTTCCCTGTTGTGGTTCATATCTGGATTGCCTGCCTCACTGTCCCCTGGGCTTCTCAGCTCTTTTATCACCAGTGAAATTCTCTATATTACATTTCCTGACTGACTGATTGATTGATATTTCACCCATCCCCCCCACCTGCCTCCCCTCTGGCAACCACCAGTTTGTTCTCTGTATTTAAGAGTCTGTTTTTGTTTGTCTCCTTTTTTCTTTCCTTTGTTTCTTAAATTCCACATATGAGTGAAACCATGGCATTTATCTTTCTCTGACTTTTTCACTTAGCATTATACCCTTTAGGTCCATCCACGTGGTCATAAATGGTTAAGAGTTCATCTTTTTTTATGAGGAATAGTCCATTGTATATATACACCACATCTTCTTATCCATTCATTATCGGTGGACAGTTGGGTTGCTTCCTTATCTTGGCTATTATAAATTTTGCTGCAAGAAACATAGGGATGCATGTATCTTTTCAAATTGGTGTTTTTGTTTTCTTTGGGCAAATACCCAGTAGTGGAATTACTGGATCATAAGGTAATTTTATTTTTAATTTTTGGAGGAACCTCCATACTGTTTTCCCCAGTGGCTGCACCAGTTTATATTCCCACCAACAGTGCAGAAGGATTCCTTTTTCTCCACATACTTGCCAACACTTGTTTCTTATTCTGTTTTTGATTTTAGTCATTCTGACAGCCATAAGGTGATTATCTCATTGTGGTTTTGATTTGTATTTCCCTGATGATTAGTAATGTTAAGGATCTTTTCATCTGTCTGTTGGCCATCTGTATGTCTTCTTTGGGAAAATGTCTATTCAGGTCCTCTGCCCATTTTTAATTGGATTATTTGTTTTTTTGGTGTTGAGTTGTATAAATTCTTTACTTATTTTGGATATTAACCCCTTATCAGATATATCATTTGCAAATATCTTCTCCCATTCAATTGGTTGTCCTTTTGTTCTGTTGATGGTTTCCTTTGCTGTTGAAAAGCTTTTTATTTTGGTGTAGTTCTACTAGTTTAATTTTGGTTTTGTTTTCCTTGCCAGAGGAGACATATCTAGAAAAATGTTTCTACAGCCGATGTCAAAGAAATTACTACCCATGTTTTCTCCTAGGAATTTTATGGTTTCAGCTTTCATCACGTAGGTCTTTAATCCATTTTGAGTTTATTTTTGTTTATGGTGTAAGAATAAATTTCCTCTGTTTTAAAGACTCTGCGTGGGTCATATTTTCTTTGTTGGACCCTGAGTTCCAGTGAAAAGTCTCTGGGGCAAGAGGAACACAATCTTATGGGAAGGGCCCTAAAAATGGTTTAAGAGCAAGACTCAGAGTCAGAATATTAAAATTTAAATTCTGGATCTGCCTCTTCTTAGCAGTACCTTCCTGGGCAAATCACTCAAACTGGTGGTTCCCAAACTGTGTGCTAAGATGCCCCAGCACACCACATTGAACTCAGAGGGGTGCCTCAGGATATTTAAAATTTCAAAGATAGTAAACAGAGTGAAACTCAACATCTGTCAGACGCCACATGAACTACCAGTGAGGTATCTCACACTTTCAACCTAAGATTGCACTCTAATCCTTTCAATGAAGCCAATAGTATATGAAAACAAATGTGGAACAGAAAATGGGGGTAGTGGTGTCCAATCCAATTTTGAGGCATGAGAAGCTGCACAGTGTCCAACACATGTATGACCCACAAGTGTGTTAAAAATGAAATAAAAATAAAAATGCTTTCTCTCAATTTATGTGTATTATATTTTTTCAAACAGTGAATTAGCTGTTGGGGCATAAATACTTAAGTTGTTGGGACCTAATTATTTATAAATGGAATAGCTAGATACTTCTTTTGGCCTAGGGGAACCATGAAAAATTATTCAGACACAAAGGGAGATGTGAACGAAGGTTTAAAACCATCTGAGCCTTGCATTCTCATCTGTACAATGAAGAAACTTGCCCCACCTATCCCTGTGGTTGTTGAAGAGAGACTGGGATACTGTATGTAATGGATGTTTTTTGCTGCCTACCCAACATCCATTCTCCACTCTTTCCATCCTGATAGTACCTGGATTAGATTCCAGAATCCACCCCTTCCTCACACACCCATGTGCTTCCAGCTAGCTGAGTCCAGGGGCGCTCCAGGAGCAGGCTGGTTTTATCTAAGGACAACCCTACCTTCTCTGATAAAGACTGGCGTAGGACTGGCCTATGCCTTAACTCCATCAAAAGAGACACAAGACAAGATTTGCTGATGGTTCCCGAGACCATCTCTTCTTCTGGATGTCCCTGTGTGTGGATATGAGATCTAGAACTTGTTACCAGGCTGAGGATAAAGTGAACATATGGAGGATGGCAACTTGACAAGCCACAAGAATGCTGGGAAATAGGGTCTGGGTGACTGGATTCAGGCAACCCTAAAATCCTTCTGGATTCGAGGTATGTGAGTCAAAACATTTCATATTTTGCATACTGTTACTGCCAGTTGAAGGCATCCTGATGTGACATAGGTAAAAGTATTTTGCAAATTATAAGGTACAATGTAATTGTGACTGAAGCCAAGAATGTGCTTGGAGGAGTGATGTGAATACAAAGAGGCCTGGACGCAGCCGGTCATCTTGTTCCATGTGATTTATTTATCACCATACAGTTGGTAGCATCTCATCACTTCCTACATTGTAGGATAAAGAGAAAGTGCAAATCAGTGTATATTCAACTATACATTCAAGAATAAAATTCCTATTTACTCAAGAATATAATTTGTCTTTCATTAGAATTTGCCATTTTCAATTTCCTGCTTCTCCTACATCCTCCTTATAGCCTCCTATGTTCTTTTCACCTGCCCCCTTGCCTATTCCTAAGTCTACAGTTTGTCAAAAGATAACAAAAGAGGAAGTGTAGCATTTTCTGGACAAGGTCTTAGACTCTTCAGAAGAAAAGTATGGGTCACTAACAAAAGCTATTATTAACCTTATTTACATACCTGTATTCCTTAAAAAGTTTATACCCTACAAAAACCAATTTTTCATTCAACATTTGATATGAAGTAAATTAATCACAGAAATCAATATTTTGAGCTAGCCCATCTGTTTATTTGCAGATTTTTGCCAACTGGCTCTTATCCTTTCCCTCATCAACCCTTCAACAGTTATTTTTTGAGTACCTACTGTGACAGTAACAAAGGGAAAAAGACTTGGTTCATATCCATTAGGACAGTGCTACTCAAAATGTGGGCTTTGAACCAGCAGCATGATAATCACCTGGAAGCTTGGCAAAAATGCAAATTCATGGGTCTGGCCCTAGACATACTGCATGAGAATCTCTAGGGGTGGGCCTAGGAATCTGTATTTTAACAGTATCTCCAGATGATTCTTCTGTGTGCTAGAGCAACTACTCTAGGAGCTTATGACCTAGTGAAGAGTTCTGTAAACTACATTAAAAGCAATGACTATCCTTGGAGATATGTACGAAGTACAATGGAAACATAGGAAGGGCCCCTTAGAACTAAAACTTACTGAGCACTTAGGATGTTCCAGGCATATGATAGGCCTTGTCTTAGACACCACAGTGATTGAGTGGTATTTGAACGCAAGACCTTTCTGACTCCAAATTTCACAATCACTGTATAAAACTGCCCTAGGGCTGAAAGTTTTGCAAAGAAGGTTGTGTTTGAGCCAACTCTCAATTTGCTAAATCAACAACCTGGAGCAAAAGGGACTAGGAGTATTGTTAGTCCTGCTAAATGTTACAGAATATGGAAAGGAATGGAAGCAAGAGAGACCATCACATAATTAGGAACTTAAGGCAGTCCAATGTAAAGTGCTGGGGAACAGCGAGTGCGGATGGGACTAGACAGCCAGGGAGAAGTCTTGTTATAAATAAAGGGTTGATATGCCATATAAATGGATTTATATTTTGTTATATAGAAAAAAGAGAGGACCATTGAGGAATTTTACAGGACTGAAAGACCAGTTTGGTGTGATAAAGATTACCAGTAGAGTAACATGATACAAAAAAAATGAAGGCAATAATACTGGAGGTCAAAAGTCAGGTAGGCAAGCTGAGCAGTAGGCCGCAGCAGAGATAATAGGGGCCTGAATGAAGGCACAAAGGGTGTTGGGCAGAGGGGACTGGTAGGGAGCTAGGAAGATGGAACTGACAGCACTTCACTATTGAGATTCACTTCTTTAATAAATATTTACAAAGTTTCCACTATGGGCCAGGTGCTGTTCTTGGAACTGGGGATTTAGCAGTGAATAAAACCCACAAAGTCCTTCATAAAGCTTTCATTCTAATGTGCCTTGGTTAAGAGGGCTGGGGCTATTCAGTAGAATGTCAGTAATGATACATGACGTGAAGGAAAACAAAACGGGTGAGGGGAGAGTGAGTGATGAAGTGGCTGCCATTCTAGGGAGGGGTCAAGAAAGGGTGCTCCATAAGGTGACATTTGGGCAGTGGCCTGAATGAAGTGAGGGATAAGCCATGGATCTACTGGGGGCAGAGGCGGACATGATGGGAATGGAGGCTGGAGACTGGTAAGTGGAGGAAGAGTCTAGAAGGACTTCCAAAAAGATGGCAATTTACTGAGAAAGAGATGTGGGTGGGTGATGCTAAGAGGCAGCCACACAGAGAAGCGGGGCTCTCAGTATGGTGGTCTGGATGGAGACTGGGGATTATTTGAAGAAAATATCAAGAACATTTTCTAAAATTCCAATTCAGATACTGGCTGAATGATTTTATCACATAAAAAGGATCAGACTTTTTTTTTTTTTAAAGATTTTATTTATTTATTTGACTGAGAGAGACAGCAAGAGAGGGAACACAAACAGGGGGAGTGGGAGAGGGAGAAGCAGGCTTCCCACTGAGCAGGGAGCCTGATGTGGGGCTCGATCCCAGCACCCTGGGATCATGACCTGAGCCGAAGGCAGATGCTTAACGACTGAGCCACCCAGGCGCCCCGGATCAAACTTTTCTAAGGACTTCATTTTGGTAAACAGTAGAGCCAAAGTTATTGCAATGAGCCACAAAATGCTTTTTAAGTGCTATTTAAAGGGCTTTCTTGAAAGCTTTCCACAAACTTAAAAGCATAAGCAACCTTTAGGGACGGGAAGGCTTTATTTAATCAAAAGCATTATATTTATTCATTTAAGGTATACCATTAACATTTTAATTTTTTTTTAAAGATTTTATTTATTTATTTGAGAGAGAGCAAGAGATAATGAGGGAGACAGAGCGTGCACGCACATGTGCACACAGAGGGAGAAGCAGACTCCCTGCTGAGCAGGGAGCCGGGTGCAGGGCCTGATCCCAGGACCCTGAGATCATGACCTGAACCAAAGGCAAATGCTTAACTGACTAAGCCACCCAGGCGCCCTATTGACATTTTAATATTAAAAATATAATCTATCAAATAAATCGAAAGGCAGAAAAATTGTCACAATTTGATATTGGTAAACTAAAAACATTCCTAAATCAAAAGCCATGATGTTAACCATTTTCAGAATTCTATCATTACTGTGTAATCAGTCTTGTTTCTTGATTGGAATAGCTAGTCCACTGTGATACTGTTCCTTCATGTTTCCATACTTAGAATTTTATGTATTCTTCTGTACTGAACATGCAATATTCAAATTCATTTGAGCTAGGAGGCCTGGGACTTAGAGATTAGCTCTTGGCTTATTACTTTCAATAATTTTATCTGAGGTAAGCTGATTGATCTCTACCTGGCTAAACCCAAATTCTCTAAGTATCTCTTCAGTATGTTCTCCTACAAAAGGATCCCTTTTGGAAGAAGGGGTAGCTGGGGTCTCTGACAGCAGAGGTGCAGGGCGGGGACTCACCCCATGCTCCTCTTCAGTGATAAACGAGCCCCGTTCTTTGTTATGATCATGGTGGGCAGCCTCTTCAAATGTCAGAACTGGAGTCACGCATGCATCTGTGCCATCGAAGATCTGACACCACTCTGCCTTTGTCTTCTTTGCAAATACATCTGCAAATCTCTTCTTCATTTCTGGCCAATCACTCATGCTCATCTGATGAGGAAGCTCATCAGACTTTAGTCCAAGTCCTGAGATAAAAACACAATTTCTTAAAATTTTAAGCTTTGGGTGGAGTGATTATAATCAAGGAAAATGCATTTTGACCTCACCATACCGTCCCAAACAGGATGTTCTGTAAGATTTCTCAACTGGGTCAAGAGAGGAAATTCAAACTCAACTTGAAGTTGGAGCCAATGGCTAGAGGTAAGCGGGTAGCAGGACTCCAAACAGACTTCCCACTGGCAAGATTTTATTATTTATATTTCATCAAAAGTAGTCTATTTGTAAAGGTCTAGTTTCCAGAAATTGATTTTTTCCCAGAGTAAGTTTTCAAAAATAAATTTCCTCATGATGCTATTATCTGTCATACTGAATTCAAACAACCCCACATTTTATATAGTGTACCCAAACCCTACAAAAAATAAAATTTAAACAACTTGACACACAATTATCCCATTTTTTAAGAAAACTGAAGGTAAATGATTAAATTCAAAATTGCAATTTTATATATAATATTCACCGCTCTTTATTTTGGTCAAATAAAAAAGCTCTAGTAGGACGGATGTGTGACTCATTACCCTCTTAGAACACTGCTGTGAACTAGAAACAAACGCTTTGTAAGATAACCAAAGACACACGCAACAAATTATTCCTACAGCAAACATGACAGAAAGTGATCACCCAGCCAAATCATGAGTGAGGCACACAGACTTTTGTGTCAAGCATGAAGGAGACCGTGAAGGGCCCATCAACACACGGTGCAGAAAAGATGAAAGCATCCAGCTGCGGATTTAACAGAAAGGATGGCTTCTTGGGCCCGTGACCTGATCTATGCCTCCTTTATAGACTAAAGCTATAAAGCATCTGCACCCCTGCAGATGCACCTGAACTCCAGTGCGGACTGAATTATACCCAAAAGGCCACTTTACTAGGGTTTGGTGTAAATGTCATTTTTACTCCCTCACGGAAGAGGGTTTTTCAGTGTAGATGGTGAGAGTGGAATAATAATGAAAGGTCCTTCTGCTTATGCATGTTATTTTGCATAAGTTTAGTCAAGTTAATCTAATAATTATCACTTTTATCATCCTTTCCTTCCCTATCATGTAGAAGAACAATGACTAATTGTAAACTGCTCTGAAGAGGAAAATCCCTCAAGAGGTAAGAAGACATGAATACCGAAAGCCATTCTTAGGGTTCTGAGGTATATAAGGAAATAAGGAGAACTCATATAGTTCTGGACAGTTGTGAAAAGACAACTGTGGGATACACAAATAAATTTTTCTCTGTAGCCACTTGTCCCATTCAAATACCAGGAAAAACATGGAGCCATAACTTCAGGTTTATCACTATAATCTACCCAAAAAAATGTTTCTAAGGATGTCTTTTACTTAGCTTTCTTTTTCCTGATTGCCCCAAACTCTGTGATTAAAAAACAAATAAAATGACCAGTTAGCCAAAAATAGTGATATAGATCATAGCTACTACTAGAAACATTTGCATGCTTTATTTTTTTTTTATTTTTCATTTATTTATTTGAGAGAGAAAGACAGAGAGCATGAGAGAGAGCGAACACGAGCAGGGGGAAGGGCAGAGGGAGAGAGAAGCAGGCACCCCCTTGAGCAGGGAGCCCAACTCGGGGCTCAATCATAGGACCCTGAGATCATGACCTGAGCGGAAGGCAGACGCTTAACCAACTGAGCCACCCAGGTGCCCCTGCGTGCTTTTTTATTCAGAATGTGATCAGAATCCTAACACTAAATAAAACTGGATCCAATATGTTCTCTCTGTAACAGACATTATATTTAAGATCAATGGTCTCACAAGTTATAGTTTGTATACTGGAAAAATACTAGAAATCAAAGGACCCCAGCTCCTACCCCTAATTCTGACACCCCAGCTCTTCAACTGTCTTCTCATCCTTTCTCAGCCCACAGTTTCCCATCCTGCCCAGGACCCTGATCAAGGCCACAGGATTAGCCACCAAAGGTTTAGGATAGGCTGTTTCCTGTGCTCTTGACATTCCTGTATGGAACTCTAAAACCACTCCCCCACATAAATACAACTGTAGATGGTAGCTAGTTTTTATAGCATAACCAATATTAAATTTCTGGTATTTTAAGTCAAACATTTCAAGGACTGGTCTGTAGACTCAGACACTATTTAAAACTTGGGAAAGTATGTTTTAATTTCCAAAAAGCTACCTTATATATACGGGTACACATATACATACACACAGGTGATTATACAAAACACTTATTATTTTAAGTATGTGTCATAAACTTTACTGCTCTGTGACACAATATCTGGCAAATATGAAGCAGTCAAAAATTCATGTTGTAAGCATGCAATGTTCTATGTACAAAGATTAACGTTTATTAATAAATAATGTTTTAGTACAGGGACACCATACAATATCATATGGCTGCTATATATATCATGAGGCAGATTTTTTGGATTGACAAGAAAGGACATCTTTAGTATACTGTTGAATAAAAAAAATAGCTATTAACTACAAATTTACATGATTATAATTGTATATAAATATAATTTATAAATAAATAAAACAATTGTGTTGATATGTACACAGAAAAAGTTCATGAAAGCCACATCCCAAACTTTCCCAGAGTGGAAGGACAGAGAGAATTTTTACTTCTTACTTTACAAATTCTGTATTATACTTTTTTCTAAAACACACATTATTTTGAATTATTTTTCATTTTTTAAAAATTGTCATAGCATAACATTTATAGTAATTCTGTTTTAAGTTTCTGAGTGACTGCCACACAGCTTTCTACAGCGGCTAAATAATTTTACATTCCCACCAGTAACGCACAGGCCTGCAGTTTCTCCCACAACCCTGGCAACACTTCTTGTTGTCTGCTTTCCTTTTAGTAATATTTTGAAGTTTTAAAACTACTTTTAAAAAATTCTCTAGTGCTTACTGATTATACTACAAGAGTCTTGTTATCCCAAAATGTCATGAAATTCTGTGTTTTCAGATTTCTTTGCCCCAGAAAGCAGCAGGGTCCTACTACAGGAGAATCTGTACCTTGCAAGAACCTTGTGTATTTATGTTCAGACACTGAAGAGTTCAATGAAGTATGGTCTCAAGATCTCAAATACAAGGTAAAATAAATGAGGTACATAATTAACACTACCTAAAAAAATCATTATGGATATGGCCGTTGGTCCAGTTGGGACCTGAGAGAGAAGTAATGTACATGTGATTAGTAGAAGTACTATTTTTGTAAATAAATACTGTAAAAGAAAGAAAATGCTGAGGCATTTTGGCATGGACTGTGTAGATTAGCCAAAGCTGATTGAACATGCTAAGTCAGCCTGAACCACAAACCACCTATCAGCTAAGGATCCCTAGTGAACTTTGAAGGGAGAGAGGAGGTTAAGGATACCATAAAAGGCTGTGGATGCAAAGAGAGGAGGCTATAAAAAAAATCAGGGTGGTTACAGAGTTTAGACTTAGAAAGAGAAAATCTAGAAGGTGGTCAGAAGTTGAAGGGCTGGAACAATTAGCCTGCTGGAAAAATATCACATTTCATTTTCAGTGTTTCCAGAAAAACTCATTCATTGTGGTGGAGTGTGGATGTTAGAAATTATCATGCCAAACACATATGTTTTAAGATAACAACAAGATACACCAAGGAGGGAAGTTAACTTCTGGAATGGCAGAGCCAGAACCTTCAAAAGCCCGCTCTTGCATAAAAGCAACAAGAACCCTGGCACAAATGGTCAGAATGAACCTTTTCATAACTCTGGAAATTAACCAAAAGTTTACAATAATCCAAAAAGCATTTATTCAGGAAAAACAACTACATCCCAATAAGATCGATGAGACTTGTGGTGTTATAACTTGCACTAATTTCATCCCTCTCTTCCCAGCTCTGTTGTAGCCGTCAAAACCAACGGGCTCCCAACCACAGCAACCACAGTGCTGTAATAACTAACAGGATAACTGCCATTGTAGGAAGCAAATGAGTTGAGAGCTTCCCCAAAATCCCATTCCCAGAGAACTGCCATTTGTCTAGCAGCTCCCTGAAAGGCTCCATTCTCAGGGCTTGTCTTCATTTGATCTGACTTAGAGCTCACAATGCCCTATTCCTGGAACATTTTTGACATATGTCAAAAAAATCAGTGGCAATTGTTTACTATCATAGCTATCTCAGGTGGCATTCCCTGTTGGGACTAAAAGGAAGCTGACAAGTAAACTTAAAGAAAAGTGGGGAATAGGATTTTCATGGGGGGCTTTGAAATGCTCCAAAATTTTCCTGAGAATTTAGAAGGCACATATGTAGGGCTGTGAGTATGCCCAAGAAAGATCTGAAAAGGTCCTAATCTTTCACCTCTGGCTGACCCCGAGTCTCCCTCCACACAAGCAAGAAGTGAAGGCACAGAGCACCTCAGAAAAAGATGGGAAATTAATTGGTTCAAAGCATTTAAGGACATCTCTATCCAATCACGACCTGATCACCAAGCTAATGGAACAGACTTCAGTGGCTGAACATACCAAAGAATACGGATTTAGTCCAGGAAAGTCATTAAATAAACAAATAGCAGAAACGACAAACCCAGGACTGAGGAGAGGGGAAAGGAAGGTGAGACCTGATCTCCAGAGTTGCCACATTACAGGATTTAAAATATCAAGTTTCAACTAAATTTGTGAGGCATGCAAAGAAGAAGGAAGATATGACTCACACGTAAGACAAAAAGCGATGAACAGAAACTATCCCTGAAAAAGCCAAATATCGGACTTACTGGAAAAGACTTTAAATCAGCTAGCTACTTAAAATATGTTCAAAGCACTGAAGGAAACCATGTCTGAAAAATTAAAAGAAGGTTTGAGAATGATGTCTAATCAAAGAGAATATCAATAAAGAGACAGATATTATTGAAAAAGGAACCAAATAGAAATTCTGGAATTAGGGACGCCTGGGTGGCTCAGTTGGTTAAGCATCTGCCTTCAACTCAGGTCATGATCCCAGGGTCAAGGGATCAAGTCCCACATCGGGCTCCCTGCTGGGGGGGGGTCTGCTTCTCCCTCTACCCATCCCCGCTGCTTGTGATCTCTCTCTCTCTCTCTCTCTGACAAATAAATAAAATCTTAAAAAAAAAAAAAAGAAATTCTGGAATTGAAAACTTCATTAAAGGGACACAACAACAGACATGAACTAGCAGGAGAAAGAATCAGGGAATTCAAAGAAAAGTAAACTGCTTATCCAGTCTGAGCAACAGAAAGAAAAGGGAAAAGAAAAATGAACAGAACCTCAGAGACCTGTAGGACACCAGCAAGAACAGCAACATATGGAGTAACTGGAGCTTCTTCCACACATGCCTCTGCCCTTGTTTCCTGGACTTTCCTCACAGCCTGGCCCCCAAATGCCAGTCTTCACTCCTGCCTCAAACGAAGAAACCGAGACTGCCACCTGCCCCCAAGCCAGAGGGAGAGGGAGACATCTCAGCCCTTGCTGAAGGGAGAAAAACAACCGCATGCAATCAAAGATGTTGACGAAATACAAGGTGAAATAGACTTAACAGACATGCCAGGGAGATTTTGAAAGTAGAACAGGAACAGGAACATAACAAACTCTGCCAACCATTTCTTCAGGAGAGGGCAGAATTGACTGCCCAAACCCCAAATTGGGGGGTAAGAACATTTGTCAACCATCCACAAGTGTCTGCACTGCTTGGGGAGGAGGATGAAGAGGTGTTACATTATTTGACAAGAGTTGAAGTGGCAGAATTTGAAGATATTAAATCGGGTTACAGAACAGGATATTATTTTGATGAAAATCCTTACTTTGAAAATAAAGTTCTCTTCCAAGAATTTCATCTGAATGAGAGTAGTGATCCACCTTCAAAGTCCACTGAAATCAAATGGAAATCTGGAAAGGATTTGATGAAACGTTCAAGTCAAACACAGAATAAAGCCAGCAGGAAGAGACAGCATGGGGAACCAAAGAGCTTCTTCACCTGGTTTACTGACCATTCTGATGCAGGTGCAGATGAGTTAGGAGAGGTCATCAAAGATGATATTTGGCCAAATTCATTACAGTATTACTTGGTTCCTAATACAGATGAGGAAGAAAGGGAAGGAGAAGATGACGATGACAATGAAGAAGGTATGGAAGATACTGATTAAGAAGATGAAGGTGAAGAAGATGAAGGTGATGATGAGGGGGAGGAAGGAGAGGAGGATGAAGCAGAAGATGACTAATGGAACACTGACAGATTCTAACCTTCCTTTTTTAATTCTCTCCAGTCCCTGGGAGCAAGTTGCAGTCTTTTTTTTTTTTTCCTCCCTGCTCTTGTGCTCATTTGCCCTGTTTTTTGAAGTCTCTTTTCTTTCCCTTTATACTAAAGGTTCTCAACTTATTTTGGGGGGAAATACCTTGAACAAAATACTTTGGGAAAAGAATGTCCACCCCTCTCTGTTCCAAATTTATTTTTATCCCTTCCTGTCTCAACAAAAACTTGATGGAATCAACACCACTGTGCTCTGTGGGAAAAAATAAAAACCTGCTCCCTTAGCTCTGCTGAAAGCTGGAGGGTGCCCTTGTGTGGTAGTGCATAGAATTCCAGCTTTTTTTTCTTCTTTCTCTGTATATTGGGACCCTGGACAGCCAAAACAATCTTGAAAAAGAATAAAATTGGAAGGCTCACACTTTCTACTTTCAAACTTACTACAAAGCTACAGTGATCAACACAGTGCGGTGCTAACATAAGGAGAGACATGTACATCAACGGAACAGAATTGAGAGTCCAAAAATAAACCCTTACACTTATGGTCAACTGATTTTCAACAAGGATGCCAACACCATTCAATGGAGAAAGAATAGTCCTTTTGACAAACAGTGCTGGGAAACCTGGATAGCCATATGCAAAACAATGAAGTTGGACCCTTAGCTCACCCCATATACAAAAATTAACTCATAATTTAACAGAGACCTAAATGTGAGTGCTGAAACTAGAAAAATTTTAAAAGAAAACACTGGAGTGAGACTATAAAACTGGGCGTTCTCTGGATAACTTCTATGCAATATTTATTAAAGGATAAGTAATAAAAATGTGCTAATCAGCTTACATGTTATTAGAACTCAATAGTAGCTGAAGCAATTGTTCAGAACTCAAACAACATTTTTTTCAATGAGTATATTTTACCATTGTCATTTAGAATTGCCTGTGAATGATGATGATAAAAAAGCTGACTGAAGTTTAGTCATTTTTATTATTGTATTTAAATTCTCTATAGACAATGCATAAATATACAAGGTTTACGTCAGGTATGGACTCCACTGTGCTCTATCCTGCTGCCTTCCAAGGCCCTGCAACACTGAGGAAGGAGTGTCGCTCCCACCATTCAGCCCCTCACATAGCATTGTTCTGTCCTTGATTTTGAATTAAGACCTTCCATTCTTAGTTTTCATTTCTGAACAGAAAGGCCTTTATTATCTAGAGAGACCATTCTGTTCTACGTTTCTCCAACTACATTTAAGTTAGTGAAGTTAATATTGTTGATCATAAAATGCTTTCTGATGCTTGTAAAAGACAATTTCAGTTATATGCCAATAACTGTAGGTAGTATATTGCATCTGAAAAGCTACCAAACATAACAACAAAACTCCACACTTAAAGTTGAAAAGACAGATGCACCATGACCAGCTTGTCACACCACATTATATATTCTACAACTTCTTACTCAGGTATCTGTAAAGTAAACTTTAAATTCAAACATTTTACAGGAACAAAATAACATTAGTCCAATTATTTAATTAGGGAAGAAGAGATCCCAAATATTCCTGCTAACTTGTGGCCACGTGCAAATAAGACAAGAATCTACAAGAAAGGTAAACTGTAGAAGCATCAAGTGATAATAATATATTCCAACAAAATCTTATTCACCAAAGTCGCTCTGTATTCTAGTGACCCCTGACACTGGGGAGGACTATAGGTGACATCTATCAAGGTATAAGAACAGGTAGAGGGGCGCCTGGGTGGCTCAGTTGTTAAGTGCCTGCCGTCGGCTCAGGTCATGATCCCAGAGTCTTAGGATCAAGCCCCACATCGGGCTCCCTGCTCAGCGGGAAGCCTGCTTCTCCCTCTCCCACTCCCCCTGCCTGTGTTCCCTCTCTCATTGTGTCTCTCTCTATCAAATAAATAAATAAAATCTTTAAAAAAAAAAAAAAAAAAAAAGAACTGGTAGAACCAGCAGGTCATTCCTAAGGAAGAATAAGATGTGGGCACACAAGGGCAATATAAATATCTGAGTATGAAATGTGATAAAAAACGGAACTTCCACAAAATGGATTATTTTTTTAAAGTCTGAGCTATTTTATAGACTTGTCAAATTACCTGTCAATTTAAAACATAAGGGAAATGCCCCACAATATAATGATGGCTATAATTAGGTTAATTAGAGGTAGATACATAACAAAAGACACAATGCATTTCAAAAGGCTCCAAAATAGAGGTTACAACATCCACAAGAAAAGGGGAGATGGGGAAGGCACATGAAAGTTACTTACCTTTGATTAGCAGCTTGTAGAACTGGGGCTCTAATGCTCCAACAGCCATGAACCCCCCATCTGCCGTTTTGTAAGTTGTGTAGAAAGGTGCTCCACCATCTAGTAAGTTCTGTCCTCGAGGCTGTTCCCACATTCCTAGTTGTTGAGATTCCCACAGAAAAGAACTCAGGTATGCTGTTCCTTCCACCTTTGAAGAAGAAACAGGATACAATATGAATCCAGATATTTAAACTATAAAGGCATGATTAATTTCCACTTAGATTTTTTTTAACATTGGTATACAAATGTTTCTTAGAGTATAGGAAGATTGTATCTAATTACACAACTTCTTTGATATTTCAAGAAAGTGTGTTAGAACAGGTTTATGGTAGAGGGTTTCTCCACTATTCAGGTCAGAAGATACTTTTCAGAAAAGACTTAGAAGGAACTATTTTTGTTCTCCCTTTCAAATAAAACTGCCAAATGTTGATAATTTTTGAAGCCAAGTGAGGGCACATGGAAGTTCATTATATATTCTCTCTATAATTATATATGTTTAAAACTATCAGGATAAAAAGTTAAAAATAAAGCAAAGAGGTTTTTGAAAATCTATCTTCTGATCTCAATACCTATAAACACATACACATAGATATATGAAGCATATCACATTATAAAGGTAAATCATATTACAGTTAAATTGAGCTTATTTTAGTTTGACTCCAAGCCCAAGAAAACTATATTTGAGTATTTAATACATTTTAATTTTAACAATCACTAGAAAGTAACAAAATAAACATGACAATATGAGTGGCAGATACATGGGTTTTCTGAGTCCAGACAAACTAGTTTGGGAATGCCAACTTCCCACTGAGTCCTGAAGTAATAGTAATGGATTCATATCCTCAGGTATAATTGTTACAGGCTGGATGTACTGGGCTATCCAAAGAAGACTACTTCCCTCTCCTATTGGCTTTATGATCCTAATGATCTAGGCCCCCAGGGAGAACGCCATCAAAGCACCCTTGGTGGGCCTACGGAATTTCTCACAGTTACTGGCTACGAAACAAATGCGAAATATATCTTTGGATACATCCCGATTTTCCCTTTTAACTTGAAATCTCATGCACACCTAAATTTATGGCTTTGAGATCTGACATACCAAATAGTATGTATATTTTGTATAAGTGGCTTCTTTTGAAACTGGGTTACATAGATCTTAGAAAGTCCCCATATCTATACATACACATACACACATATATATACATACACACACGTAGAATGATACACCACATATAACGATACATACACATACATAAATGTATATACATACATACATAAAATCTCCTTTATATACTAGATATACTGGTGAGTATCTTGAAAAAACATGCACTAATAGAGTTACGGGTCCAGTTTGGCCCATCCAGAACACAAAGAGGCTCTGATTTAATCCTAACTTTATTTGCATAGGAGAATATAGGGCAGCAACAGCAGTTACAATCCTCACCTCCACACGCTACCCAGATGTACGTCTTCTCTTACCCTTCATGCACATGTTGAGTAGGTGACACAGACAAGAGCCCTTTGACACAAGGGAACTGCAGCCTCAATTTCCCAACCTTTTACACTGTTCTCATCATGTGGGACCACAGCCTATGTGCTAGCGCCCAGCCACCTCGCCCCAGGTCCAGCGCACTTCCCCAGATCAGGGGTAAACACGGGAAAACAGACATCATGTTCCACAGTTTTCTTCACTTGGCAGTTTCCAAGGAGACGACCCCCGGACATCACAGGCAAGCCTGAGTCAAGGATTCTGCCGCTAAAAACACTTGAAAACTATGGCCTTAAGAATAAGGTATCTGCGCTTACTCATCAGCTTCTATAACTATTTGTATCACAAGGGTTCCCAGAGATGGGAAAGTAATGAATACCATGTTTTACTGACCCATAAGGCCTTGAGTTATTAGCCAACACTCACTTGACCCTAATGCGAACATGAACCCCGAATCAAGTTTGCATTTCCACATATACTAACAACCGACTATCTTCCTAATCATCATGTAATTCTGATTAGACACAGTCTGATGAAAGCAGCAATTATCTTTTATTGATATTTGACTATAAATAAGCAATTACACATAATTAGTAAATTATTCAAATTATTATTAAATAAGTATTTAACCTTATATTCTCCTTAAAACTCCCAAGGTCTCATGTTTGTTCTTAGCTCATTCCTCTTGGACCCCAGGGACCATGTCCATGGAGGGCAGTGACGGAAAGCATGAGTTTTCATGCCCATGAAGATGTCAAACTGCCTGCGTCTGACCCTCTCCAGCCACCTGCTTTGGAAGGCAGTTCCCTGTCTCCAAGCTGGAAGTCTTCAAATGCCAAGAGAGTGAGCACACCTCCTCGACGGAGCTATGTGGATCAGAGGGAAGACGCAGGGAAAGGCCCTCGCCCGTGCTCGGCCTACAGTAAGGCACAGTGGCTACCGCTGCTGCTCCCAGGTGTGCAGGGACTGGGCCAGGAGCTCGAGATAGAAAGCCCAATCACACACCACTCCTACCGAAGTCACTTCAGACAGGGACACAGAGGACTATGTGAATGTCACAGGGGTTAGCCTGTGAGAAGGTAGTGCAAGCCAAGGCCCCAAGATGAGGGGCCCTGGAAATGGCTTTTGCAAAAGGTCACCAATGGCAAATCCAATTTACACTGTTCAGATCTAAACTCTTGAGGTCTCCACCAACATCTGGCCCTCTGACCATTCCTTCTTTTTTTTTTTTTTTTTTAGCACTTTCTTTTTCCTTCGTTTCCATGGAAACACTCTACATTCTCCACTTTGCTCTCCTTAGCCCGGTTTCTCCTCTTCTGCCCACTCTTCAAACCTAGTGTTCTGTCTGCTTCCCTAGAGGACCACACAGTCTCAGGTGGCTCCCAAATGACTCTACAACTGCTTCTAGTCTCTAACTTCGAGTATTCACTCCATCTGGACATCTGAGAGACTTCAAACTTGAAATGACCCAAACTGAATTCCTTTTATAATAATCATAATAATAGCAAATCCTTGCAGAGCACCACCTCTATGCCAGACACTGTTTAAACCCTGAACAACGGATAAATTCATTCAGTTCTCTAACGATGCTCTGAGGTAGGTACCATTGTTATCTCCATTTTACAAAGAAGCAGCTGAAGCGCAGGGAGGTAAGTACCTTACCCGAGATCACAGAGCTAGTCGGTGGCAGAGCTGTGGTGGAGGAAAGGGGGCTGCCGGAGTCTGTGCTCGTACCCACTAACTCACACTGCCTCTTCCATCGGCAGTCCTCCCCCATGGTGCCAGTGCTGCCATCCACTGGGTCACCCACACCAGAAACAGGGGAGTCAGGGCGCCTAGGGGGCTCAGTTGGGTAAGGGGCCCACTCTTGATTTCAGCTCCATTCGTGATCTCAGGGTCCTGGGATCGAGCCCTGCATTGGGCTTCTCTCTCAGTGGGGAGTCTGCTTGAAGATTCCCTCTCTCCCTCTCCCTCTGCCCCTCCCCTCACTCAAATGCACACACTCTCTGTCTCTCCCTCTAAATAAATCTCAAAAAAAAAAAAAGAAAAGAAAGAAACAGGGGAGTCAGCCTTGACTCTTCCTTTTCCCCTCACTGCCAATGCATCACCAAATCCTGGCAATTTTACATTCTCAAAGATAAATTTCCCTTAAACCCAGACCCATTCTATCACCAATGACTTTAGTGCTCACGCTTCTCTCTCAGCAACAACCCAGTAACTGTCTCTCTGCCTCCAGTCTTGTCTTCCTCACATCCATCTCCATTCTCCCTCCAAAGAGCTGCCCAAATGCAAACTTGTAGTGGTGCTGGACGGGGTTCCTTCCAAGGGGCTGTGAGAACTTGGGCTTCCTCCTCTTTAAAATAACATACTCCAAGTGAAACTGCTGTTTTGAGGATTAGGAGAAACTGCACAGGGAAAGTACCTAGCATAACATGAGGCCCATACTCAAGGCATGGCAGTGAAAAAAAACGAAGCCTCACAATGTTGGAGTCTCCCCGAAAAACATAGAAGCAAGGTCTAGACTGGCCCATTTTACTTTAGCACCCTTAAGAATCTTCTCTATCTAGAGGCGCCTGGGTGGCTCAGTCATTAAGCGTCTGCCTTCGGCTCAGGTCATGATCCCAGGGTCCTGGGATCAAGCCCCGCATCGGGCTCCCTGCTCCACGGGAAGCCTGCTTCTCCCTCTCCCACTCCCCCTGCTTGTGTTCCCTCTCTCGCTGTGTCTCTCTGTGTCAAATAAATAAATAAAAATCTTTAAAAAAAAAAAAGAATCTTCTCTATCTATCTGCTAAGGGAGACTTCCTGAGCCCAGTTTTAAATGAAGATTGCTTGAAAAACGTATTTGAAGCACAAGAAATAGTATGGGGAAAATTGCTGAAACCAACACAGGAATCAGATGAGCCACGGAAAGTTTAGAAAATTGATTCCACAAACAGATAATCAATGATGACATTCTAACACATGTAAAGGATATGAAGCTATTTTAAAGAGAAGTTAATTTGGGTTCTAACTTCAAATCTCATTCATCTCCTGTCTTGTTCAGAAAAGAATCTGAGGCAGCTGCCTATCATACTTAGGAACAACGGGGAGGCTTATCACTTCCCCTAATTCACACTTACCATGCTTGCATCAATGACCTGACCTTTGCCAGAACGTGTGCGTTCAAACAGAGCCATCAAGATGCCCAGTGTGCACATGAGGCCACCACCACCGAAGTCAGCCAGGAGATTCAGTGGGGGATATGGATTCTCACCACTTCTGCCAATTTTTGATAGAACACCTACATCATTAAAAAACATCAGGGAACAGTACTTGTAAATTTAATGTCTCTTTTAAATAAATACATGAACACCTGAAGAGGAATAACCAGTCTCTCTAGTTGCTAACATAGTGAATACTAGTACATAATGCTTTTCCAAATCTAAACCTATTCAGCATATTTATAAACAGGCTTTTCCCACAACAAGGCTCCTTGTTTTGTTTTTTGTTTTTCTTCTCTAAAACTTGATTCCAACTCATGCTTTCAGAATTTTATTGCTAAGTTTTTACTTGCTGAGTTTCAGGGAAAAAATTATTGTTATCAATTTAGTTTCTGGCTTAACAACAGTATAATCCACTGCCATTCTTATTAGAAAGAGATGCAAGAAAATGAACACAAGAAAAATAAAAGTGACTACGTTGTAAAATAGCTGGAAAAACCGATTCCATCCTCACTGTTTTCTTCAACCTTTTAAATTTGTACTCACAGGAAATTTGAGACTTTCTTTACTCAAAAACACATACTTTCTTAGGATCCTAGGACTGGGTCATTCTAAGACATGTTCTCATAGGCAAAAATTCTAATAAAGTGATAATATGACCTAAAACTACAGGTATTTAGAGAAGTCTAAAATGGTGACTCAGGCAATGATTCTCAATGAAGGTAGAAGGAGAGGGGAGGCGGGATCAAATGATACTAGCATTTTCAAACTACAGGACAATCAGATCTCTTACTTCCTGGCAGGGGCTTGCCTGAGAATTGATTATACAAATGTAGTAAGTAAATGTTACTAGTGAGAGTGTATTATCCCTCAAATGTGTGAAGACAAGGGGAAAAGGGTTGAGAATAACTGTTCCAAGACAAACCAACCCCCCCTTTTTAATTTTAACTAGGTTCCATGTGCAAAGTGGGGCTTGAACTCACAACCCTGGCATCAAGAGTCCCACGCTCCACTGACTGAGCCAGGCAGGCGCCAGACAAACCCGCCCTTTTTGAACGACCATTGTCCCCTTATTGATTCTGGTAAATATTTAAATCTGCACCTTTAAAAATTCTTTATAATTAGTGTAACTGTCCATCTCGACTGGGAACAAAATAAACAGTACAGAGAAATTATTTTGTCGACGTACCTGACAAAGCCAAATAGTTGATGTCATGGCCGGCTACTCTAGAGAATCTTCCTGACTGGCCAAATCCACTCAACCTGGCATAGATAAGCTTTGGATTCTCCTTCTGCAGAATCTCTGGGCCTAGCTGGAGTTTTTCCATGACACCTTAAGAGAAAAGTAACAGTGATTTTTTTTAAAGAGGGATGAACTGAGGATGGGTATAATCCTGTCTCTGTGGCAAACAGAAAATGGCACTCTTGCAAGTCATACTAATAACGTTTGTGGTGGGTTTTGGCATGTTTTAAGGACATGGACACAATGAGTGAGGCCACCACTTCTGCAATGTGTGACTTCTGCCCCAGAACACCATTTCCTTCCAGCCCTTCCTTATTTCCTTTCAGGCATATCCAAGCTCCTTCAGTCCCCATAGTGTGCCTTTCATTCCTTGAGTCAGTACCTTTATGGTTCCCCAAATCCTCTCCTTAGTCATTTATTAGAAATGGTTTGTTCTCTTGGAGCAGTTACGCTGGGGCTTTATTTGGTCAAAAATACACTTCTGAAAACGGCTATTCCTTTTAGGATCTTTTCTTTTTCTGTGCCTGCATCACTGCCCACCACCTTCTACCTCATGCTGCG
This sequence comes from Halichoerus grypus, assembly GCF_964656455.1. Classification (NCBI taxonomy): domain Eukaryota; kingdom Metazoa; phylum Chordata; class Mammalia; order Carnivora; family Phocidae; genus Halichoerus; species Halichoerus grypus. The sequence goes on from NC_135713.1 coordinate 26,655,267, forward strand.
CTTCTATGTGTAGATATTCCATCACCTTCCCTATCAGCTTAGAATCCTCTGGTAGGATTCACATCTGATCTGTTTCCTCGGGCCTCTAAAGTGCCTAGCATGGGTACCTTCACAAAAGGCTCAGCAAATATCTGTGGAAAGATTTGCTAAAATAGGATCCAAGAGCTCTTTATCAGCAAGTACCATATTCATTGCACAAAATTCAGATAACTGGTACTTTAAATGTCCTGGGACTAAAAATAATAAAGATTATATAATAATTTTATGGTCTTTTTTCTCCTAAATCTACATAAATTACAAAAAAAAAGAATTCTAGTCCTCTGCTTAAACAAACACCAGCCACAATCCTCTCACCCAGTAGCTATGCCTGTATTCAGGGCTCTATTTTCCTCCTAATTGCAAGACCTTGGAATCAACCATGTTGAGCCTCCATCTTTAAATGGGGCATTATTAAATTATGATATAATCCTAATTATTAAATTATTATAATCCTCCAGTCTGCTGTGAGGATAAATGAATTAACATGTTTAATATGTCTGGTGCCCCACAGACACTCAATCCATTCACCAAACATTTACTGACTTCCTGCTATATACCAGGCAAAGCTTTGGTTTAGTGCTTGAGCGAGATTACCTGGCAGCTGTCTGAGAATGGATCCAAGTGGTGCTAGACCCAAACGTCAGCTTTAAAAAGGCTGTTCCAACAGTGTGAAGGAAGCTACAGCAAGTATGGAAAGCCCGAGTGAGAGAAAGGAGGAAGAATGTCTGGATTCCCGATAACTGTAAGCAAATGAAGTGAAGAATATTTGGAGTCATGGACGGGGTGCTGGCTTCTGATTCAGGCAACTGGGTGGGTATTGGTTCCATTTACTGAGATAAATAATATAGAAGGAGGAGATGCTATTTTAGGAGGTAACATAATGGACTTGTTTTGGGATTTGTGGAAGTTGCCATGCCTGGGAGACAGCTAGTTAAGAGATGTGCAGGGCTTGTGTATTCCAGCGGTCTGTGGCTCTAAAAGAGGGGGGTACAGTTATAGATTTGGTCATCATCTGTCTATAAAAGGTGAAAACATTCGGAATAGATACGGTGGCTCCAGGACGCAGAGTGTAAACTAAATTGATCTGAAGCTGGAACTTGGGAACACAAGGATTTAAGACAGAGTGTTAGCCTGGGTCAGAGGATAGCTTTTGGAGGGTACACCAACCCCCCAAACTGTAGAAAAACTTCGACTATGTACCTATATGCAGTTTTCCAGGGAGGGGGATCTATGGCTTTCGTTAGATTCTCATAGGATTCGTGACCCTCCAATAATAAAGAAAGGCAAATGCGAAGAGGCGATTATAAAAACGAGCAATTTGGGAAGGAGCCGGCAATGGGTAAGGAGAACAAGGGCAACAGCAGTATCTAGGATTCCAAGTACGGAAGATCATCTCAAGGGGCGAACGGTCAACAGCAAACGCGACAGAACAATCTAGAAAGGCAGTGACAGGAAAGGGTTTGAGCGGCAGCAGGGCACGGGTGTAGCGGGCGCTGCCTGTCAAACGTCCCGTTTCCTGCGTCCCGCCCCCCAGCGGCGCTGAGGAGGCGCCGGGGGGCTCACCGTGGCGGAAGGGCTCCAGCACCACATCCGTCCGGGCGCACAGGCGACGCAGCACAGCCGCCCCCTGCGGCCGCTTCAGGTCCACCGCCAGCGAGCGCTTGCCCCGGGCCAAGAAGCTCACATCTCCGCGGGAGCCCAGTCGGTCCACACGCACCACCCGCGCCCCGAAGTCCGCCAGGACCATACCGCAGTACGGGCCCGGGGCCAGGCCGGCCAGCTCTAGCACCGAGATACCCTGCAGCGCCATGGCTCCCGGGTCTCCAAGTGAAGAACTGTCCCAGCCTAGATATAGCGCAGGCCGCCAGGCCGCCAGGGAGGCTGGACCGCCTAGCGGCCCCTCCCTCCTGCGCCTGCGCGGGGCCCTGTCCTGGATTCTGCGCATTGGGCGTCCCTCCTGCGCCTGCGCGGGGCCCTGTCCTGGATTCTGCGCATTGGGCGGATTCCGGCCCCGCCTCCTCGCCGGGTCCAAAGGGTGATTTCCCTGTTTCTCGCTCCTTGCCCTTTGAGGGGTTGCTCGTCACATGACTCAGACAGGATTTCTTTGCTTCCCTCTCTGCATATCCAATGTTAAACTGAGGCTTATTAAAAATTTTAAGGTTTTTTTGTTTGTTTGTATGTTTGTTTTTTTAGCAAAACATATTCTAATCAAGCAGCACCCAAAAGGAAGTGATTAGGAGCATTCTACCAACAGGAGCTGGGGAGAGGCTTTTACAGAGAAAAGCAAGTAAGTGATTGATTAGCTGTAGATGAAAGTCTGCTTGGCTGTTTGTGATGGATTGTTCTTAGGTTTCAATTTCATGACTTTGAGACATTTACAGGGTTAGATTTTGGTTTGTTTAGTAGGCTGCCAAGGCATTGAAACCACAGCAGTCTAATGGCCTCCTTGTTTAATTAATATAACACCTCCTTGACCCTCTCTAGCCCATGTTCCTACCTTTGTTCAGACATAAGCTTCCTTACCCCCTTCTCTTGTTTTATTTTTATTTTAAAAAACTTAAAGAGAAAATTGCAAAGACTGATAAAGAAGACATCCAGATTGACACAATATTTTTTTTTTTATATTTGTTTCCAGGGAAACAGTACACATATAACAACCAGGATGGATTCACATGAATCAGAAATATTACCCAGCATCAAGTTTTACTAATAAGTTCAAAGATACAGGTCATGGAAGGGCTCTGCCAAATCAGAGTTCTTGAAAATCTCACATGGCCCTTCCTTCCTACATTGGACACATACCCTCTGTTACAAGCTGAATTATGTCCCTTCAAAATTCATATATTGAAGTCCTAACCCCAGTACCTCAGAATGTGACTGTATTTGAAGATAGGGCTTATAAAGTGATAACTAAGATCAAATGAAATCATATGGGTTGGCCTTAATTAATATGACTGGCGTCTTTACAAGAAAAGATTAGGACACAGAAAGCAAGGACTGGAGGATGGCCATGTGAGGACGCAGCAGAAGGTGGCTATCTGCCAGCCAAGGAGAAGAGCCTCAGAAGAAACCAAACTTGCAGATACCTTGATCTTGTACTTTTAACTTCTAGAACTGTGAGAAAATGGTTTTCTGTTGTTTAAGCTGCCCAGCCTGGAGTACCTTATTGTGGCAGCCTGAGCAGACTAATACAACTATTAAGAGGGTTGGTGGTGGAGAGTTATGATATTTTGTTATAGCCCTAGCAAACTAATACACCCTCTGACCCATGGCTATAGTTTAGGTCTCTAACGAGGTTCTCAGGTACCTAACAGACTTCATTTTACATCGTAGAGAGTTACTTAGCTCTGGAACCATGCTTCCTAGATTCTGGGTTTATTTAGCATAAGTAATGCTATGGCCAGGGCTATCTGTTAAATGCATCAAATAGATAAATTCTCTTCCTTCTAGCAAATATCATTCATCTATTTACCCAAGGTAAATAGATACAAAAGGTACAATTGACAAGGAGAGTCATGTGCCTTTTTCTTTAACCCTCAAGTCATCCCTGTAGTAAAGGGAGCAAATAGATCACCGGCCAGCTGCTTTTAACACCTTCCATAGCTAAAGTCTCCTTTACCCTCCCTTCCTACCCAAAGTTATATTTCTCTGCTCCTGCTCACTCCACTGATCAAGACATAAGCACTCCCATGATTTTGATATATGGTCCACAGTCTATTTTATCTATTGATGCTGTAGCTATACTATTTATATACTACATTTTGTTTATATATATCATATTTTGTAGTTTTAATTTCCATAAATGATGTTACATTGCAGTCACTCTTCTGAACTTGCTTTTGTACTCCATCTTATCCTAACTTGTCTCCCCATTTCTACTCCTTTCTCTTAGATCAATCAGATTCTTGGCTTAAATACAACAGAATTCATTGGAAGGATATCAAGTAGCTTACATAATTGCCTGATGCTGCTGAATTCAGGCCACTGGAGTCCCATCCAAGGTCAAAGCATGAAAGTCTGTTTGGGATAGAGATCTACACAGTTTTCACTCACCTCTGCCCTGCTGAGAGATTTACACCAGCCTGATTCTGAGTCAAAAGAACAGAGGTACTTACTTGAAGGACCTCCCACAGAAGATTAAGATGGGGCCATTAAATTATAATAATGACTCTGGTGGATTGAAACACATTAAATATATGAAAAATCATAAGTTAATAATAATGCTTTTTAAGAGATCTTATTAATCACCTTTGAAGATTGCTAGGGCACCAACTCATTATTCTAAAAACTGATAAATAAAAGTGAAAAAAAATCAAGCATCAATCTTGTCTTCCATATAAACAGTATTTCAGAATAACCATATAGCTAGTGAAAGAATGTATTTCTTTTAAAATGTCACGATTTTTGCACAGTGAAGGAAACCATCAACAAACCAAAAAGGCAACCTACTGAATGGGAGAAGATGTTTGCAAATGATATATCCAATAAAGGGTTAATATCCAAAATATATGAAGAACTTACACAACTGAACACCAAAAAAAAAAACCCCAAAAAACCCCCACCAAATCATCAAACTAAAAATGGGCGGGTGGGGGGGCACCTGGGTGGCTCAGTGGGTTGAGCATCTGACTCTTGGTTTTGGCTCAGGGTCATTTGACCTCATGGGTCGTGGGATCAAGCCCAGTGTCAAGCCTTGCGTTGGGCCTCGTGCTCAGTGTGGAGTCTGCTTGAGACTCTCTGTCTCTGCTTCTCTCCCCACTCATGCTTTCTCTCTCTCTTTCTCAAATAAATAAATAAAATCTTTTAAAAGGGGGGGGGCAGAGGACCTGAATAGGCATTTTTCCAAAAAGACATACAGATGGCCAACAGACACATGAAAGATGCTCAAGCAAATCAAAACTACAATGAGGTATCACCTTACACCTGTCAGAATTGCTAGAATTAAAGAGACAAGAAATAACAAGTGTTGGCAAGTATGTGGAGAAAAAGGAATCCTTGTAACAGTTGGTGGGACTGTATATTGGTGCAGCCAGTGGGAAAAACAGTATGACAGTTCCTCAAAAAATTAAAAATAGAATTACCATACGATCCAATAATTCCACTACTGGGTATTTACCAAAAACAAAAACAAAAACACTAATTCAAAAAGATATATGCACCCCTATGTTTATTGCAGCATTACTTATAATAGCCAAGATATGGAGGCAACCCAAGTGTCCATGTATAGATGAATGGATAAAGAAAACATGCCATATATATGTATATATATACACACACACACATATATTCTATAAAATGGAATATTACTCAGCCCTAAAAAAGGGTGAAATTTTGCCATTTGGGACAACATGGATGGACCTAGAGGGTATTATACCAAGTGAAGTGATTCAGACAGATAAAGACAAATACCATATGATTTCACTCATATGTAGAATTTTGAAAACAAAACAAATTTTGAAAAAAAAAACAACGAAGAGACAAATACAGAGAACTGATGGTTGCCAAAGGGGAACAGAAGGGATGAGTGAAATAGGTAAAGGGGATTTTTTTTTAAAAGTTGGTTGCTTAAATGATACCTACCTACTATCTCCTTTTTAGATCCTCAATTTTATGAAAACTTGTAAAATTAATCCTCCAGATATAATTCTGGTCATGGGTAAAATTGTGAAACAATCAATCTTGATCTTCCCCCACCTTCCTTACTAAGCACTCTTTTTTACACCTGGGACTTACTTGCAAGCCTAAAGTCTTTTCCACCTGCCTGCAACCAAACTGGGTGTCTCTACTAAGAAGAAAACTAGAATTTACATCAGCATAGAAAGACCTCATATATGTGATGAAGATCCTGGTCCCTTAAGATACTCAGATTACGTTAAAGGACCTCCTCCAAACATCAATGTCTTAAATTTGCAGAGGGTTGAAGTCATAACAATGGGATAACTGAAAAGTGGAGTATTTTGTAGACAAATGACCATGCTCTGTGCCCACATCATCGATGTATGGCTGTTTACATCATCTGCATGAAAATATTTTAACTTTGTGTTAACAAACCATAGTGACACAACGTATGACTATTCAACTTTATTCAGAACATTATAAAACAATACATCTAACAAAAGTATGTTTATTTCCATACAATGCTTTTACATTTTTCTCACCTCAGTTTTATCTAAAGCTAAGCCAATATCTTCTTCTAAGGCACTTTATTAATAGTGTATGTTCTTTAGACATGGAATCCCTTTGGGCAACATGCAACATTCAAATGTCTGTTGGCAATACACTTTTACAAAATATTTATGATGTCTGGAAATAATAAACCTCAACCCCCATGACCACACAGCCCCAGGGGCAGTGGGGGACATACACAAAATCACAAAAACATTACCAACCAGTCAAGCACATTTTGGCTAATATCCATTCACAAATAACATTGCTTGTGTTGGTCAGGAAGAATTTAAAAATATTTATAGATCAAAAGAAAGGGTCAAAGACAGAACTGAGCATGGAGCACACCAAGTTAGCTGATAGGGCAGCCCTAATTAGTTCTTTCTGCTTCTAGCTAGAGGGGGTAATCAATACAATTAAACCCATAGTTTAAAAGCTTTTGTGGAAATTCAAATTGTAACAGAAAATAAATTAAGCGCTAATTGCTTCTAAGGGATTCATTAAATGACATGTGCTAGACAGGTATCTCTCTAGTGCATTTTAAATATAATTTGACATCAAGGTAAACACATATGCCAATGATGCTTTCTTTGCTTAAAATAAACAAAATCTGTGTACTATCTTCTGTACTTGTCCCTTTTGGGGGAGGGACAGGCAAAAGTAAAGGAGCACAGCTTCATTGTAAGTATTGCTTAAATATGGTAATCAAAAAAGTCATATCATTTTTTATTTTTAAAAAGGTTAAGAGATTTTATTTTATGTCTTCTAAATGGAATGCCCTTATATTTTGTATCCATTAGTTTGTATGTAACTGAGTTTACAGCTCCTTCGAATATCAGTATGTGTAGTTTATTGGGGTAATTTCTAAATTGAGAGAGAAGGTCACTGTATCTGTGTATATGGATGTAACCTCACTTAAGCGGGCCAGGGTCAACAAAGATCGACTATAATCCGAGAAACACAATGGGAAAAATTCAATATAAGTCAGATCTGATAAACCCAATTTTGGATCATGAGAAAATTCTATATCCAAAAATATAAGCCATTACAAGTCAAGATTTAATTACAGCAGTATTCTTATTAAAAAAAAAAAAAAAAAAAAAGGAGGAGTCCATTATTTATGGGCATTGTGAATACTTTTCATATCTAAAAGCTATCTGAAACTACTAAAAATATCTATATTTATTCATAAATATTGACCCACTGGATCAAAGTGTTACTTCCCAGTCTAGGTTTTACAAATGTTTCTGGTAACTTGGTCCTGGCAAGTGCCCTTGTTCCTCCCGGGCCCCATCATAATCACTGCACCCTGGTCTCTGAAATGTTTTAAAGAACGATGAACCACAAACCTCAGGAATTCCTGAAAGTTGCTATTAAATTAAAAACAGAGCAGCCAAATTCTTTGCAAATGACTTCTTTGATGGAAACAATTATTTCCAACCTGTATCAAGAAGGGAATTCTTTTTTAGGTGCCTGGGGAAGAGTAAACATGCCGAGTATATTAGTCAAGGTCACTTGAGGAGAACTGTTTTGTGGATTCTTCTGAGCTCCTGAGTAGAACCCTCAACTCTAATGTCCCTCAGATCATAACAATACCAGCGCAGCCATAAATCTTCCCAAAAGTGGAGCTGGTCTATTCATATATTTACTTGGTTTCAAAGAGCAGGAAGCCTGCAAAGGTAGAGAAGCGCTGGTGGTCCCCATGAAGAGCGCCATTGCCCATTCTCAGCCAAACCTCATCCCCTTTAGCCAGCTTCAGTACTGCATGGTTGCTGGACGTATCTGACTTCCCCTTTGTTTCATAGCTGTAAAGAAAAAAAGGTACCAACTACTTAGTCTTTGCAGTGGACAGTCACCTCTTTACTAAAGTATGTCCTCCCCTTCTCCTCCAGACTCTCATGCACTTAGAGTCCTATGATTAAGTTCTCTAAATAGCATGTGAACAAAAATGACATGTACCACTTATAGGATTGGACAACACAACTCTCCCAAACCCCTCTCCTTGCTTCTTCCTCATTATGACCATGTGGATTGGTAATGACAATGACCAGAATGGCCTTGGAAGCCAAGTGTTGTAGCCTGAGTTCTTGAAGACTATGTTGCCAGAAGCTCTCTCTCACTTGACCCAACCTGGAACAACCACTCTGGACTGTTCCATGAGAAGAAAAGTGATTTCTCTTATGTTTAAGCCATTGGGTTAATGTTATAGCAATTTAGTCTACCCTAACTTATTTAAAATTTGGTACTGAAGGATGGTTTTGCTATAACCCAAACTAAAATATGTTGCATTGGCTCAGGATCAGGCAGAGAGCACTGAGGAGACAAATATTGTGGGCTTGAAAGCTGGAGACCTATGTTGTGATGGGGCAAAACATTTAGGAAAACATCGGATAATGGGGAAAGCAGACCTTATGTCTACCAAGCCTATACCCTAAGAAAGGAAGTGACTGGGGCGCCTGGGTGGCTCAGCTGTTAAGCATCTGCCTTTGGCTCAGGTCATGATCTCAGGGTCCTGGGACCAAGCTCTGCATCGGGCTCCCTGCTCAGCGGGAAGCCTGCTTCTCCCTCTCCCACTCCCCCTGCTTGTGTTCCCTCTCTTGCTGTGTCTCTGTCAAATAAATAAATAAAATCTTAAAAAAAAAAAAAAAAGAAAGTGACTGGAAAAGCCAAAATACTGCTTTTAGTAAGATGTTTCTGCAGAAGACTAGTTCAGACAAAACCTGAGATGTCTGAAGCGCAGGAAGCAGAAAGGGAGAGTCTAGAAAGTTGAGGTCTAACAGGGTTGGAAAAGCCAAGTGTTTTTATACCAGAGATAGCAGAGATAGTCGATGTTGTCCTATTAAGACTTCTCATTCAATCTAATAGACACAGCCTGTGACATAACTTGATGGATTAAAAATATTGCCTTTCTACCTAAATCTATTGTTTAGGTAGTCAAGACAGAAGGGCCTGAAGACAAGGAATCAAGGAAAGAACAGGCTGAAAAACTGTCAAGAAAAGAATGTTGGGTGTGGTTTGCTAACACATATAACTGACTGGTAGCAAATGGAACAAAAGCCTGCTAAGTTTCTGAGGAAATGTTATTACCCAGAAACCCAAACCTGGCTCACAAAGGACTTGGGATGTTTGACTAAATACTAAATACTCTTAGACCTCAAATTTGCACGAGCAGGAAGTGGGCTGTGAAAGACCCCAGGGAAAGCCTACTCACTTTTTAGATGGAGACAAATAAACAAGGAAGGTCCTCCCAGAGGACAGAATTAGGGGCCAAAGAGAAAAACAGCTGAGAGGCTGACTTGATAAAAAGGATTGCTCATTCCTAAGCTTTGAGCTGGATGCATGAACTGCAGTTTAGGATGTCTTCCGTGGGGGTGGAGATGGGGAGACATATATTCTAAATGTAGAAGAATTCAACAGCTACTTGGTAGCCAGAGGAGCAGAGAAGCCTAGCTGTTCACCAGACTCCATCTCCCTGCTTCCAGAGGAGCAGCTCTACCTTTCCTTGCTGCCCTTGCCTTGGTTGAGGGGAGTTAGGGCTGGGGAACAATGTAACTGTATTCTCTGAATAGAATGTGTGATGCATAAACATCTTCACAAGCCTGTTGCTCTTTTCTCCTTCTGACTATGGCAATGACAATGACCAGGGAGAATTTGCAAGTCAGTTTTACAGGTGACAGAACTGCTTTCACCAGTCTGCATCTCTCAGAACCCAGATAGAGCACCTCCCTTCCAACCTGCCTCCACCCAAACCCTCCTCCACCCTCTCTGCCTCGCCCTTCCCCATCCTGGAGCTGGTCAAGCGACATCGAGTTCTGCAGTGTTTGAGCTGCCATATTGAGTCTCTCTCTCTTTTTAAGAATTTATTTATTTATTTGTTTATGAGACAGCACAAGCAGTGGGGAGAGGCAGAGGGAGAGGGAGAAATGGACTCCCCACCAAGTAGGGAGCCGGACGCAGGGCTCCATCCCAGGACCCTGGGGTCATGATCTGTAACAAAGGCAGCCGCTTAACTGACGGAGCCACCCAGGTGCCCCTTGAGTCTCTTTTTTGCAGCAATTTTACCTACTTCTCTTTTTCTCTTTTGGTTTTTCAAATACATCTTCTCACTGGAGGCCAGGTACCAGAAGAAATGGCAATCCTCCCAAGTCACCAAAAATGACAGGGATAAGATAGCAACTAGAGTTTTTCATAGATAACTCAACCACCCATTTAGTTATGGGAAAGATGTGGGCTCTCTGCCTCTTTCCCACATCCTAAGCTTATATCAGAACAAGTTGTAATATTTCTTTTTAAGATAATTTTTTAAAGATTTATTTATTTATTTATCTGGGGGGGGGGGCACAAGCCTGTGTGCACATTAGAGTGAGTGGGGGGAGGGGCTGAGGGAGAGAATCTTCCAAGCAGACTCCTCAAGAGCAGGGAGCCCCATGCAGGGCTTGATCTCATCACCCATGAGATCATGACCTGAGCTAAGACCAAGAGTTGGCTACTCAACGACTGAGCCACTCAGGTGCCCTAAAACAATTTTTGTACAAGAAGCTCTAGGGCCAGGCAGAGCCACAGAGCCACAGCACAGCCTAAAGACCCGGGTCTACTCCCAACTCTCTACCTGTCAGCTGAGGAAGATAGTAGAGAAGACCATCAATAGGGGTAAACTCTGGCCAGAGTAAGAAAATAGAAGAAAAGGCTGAGAAAGAAGGAAAGAAGTTATGAGTTAAGAAAAGAATACAAATGGGGGTGCCTGGTTCAGTCGGTTACAAATGGGGGTGCCTGGTTCAGTCGGTTAAGCGTCTGCCTTCTGCTCAGGTCATGACCCCAGAGTCCTGGGATGGAGCCCCGCGTTGGGCTCCCTGCTCAGCGGGGAGCCTGCTTCTCCCTCTCCCTCTGCCTGCTGCTCCCCCTTCTTGTTCTCTCTCTCTGTCAAATAAATAAATAAAATCTTAAAAAAAAAAAAAAGACTCTCTCTCCCTCTCCCTCTCCCCCCGCCCTGCTCTCACAAGCACATGTGTGTTCTCCCTCTCTCAAATAAATAAATAAAATCATTAAAAAAAAAAAAGATACAAATGATTAGTTATGGGGAGTGTTGCTAGTGATTAGCTCAAGGCCTTTTATCAACCTGCTTATTCTCAAGTTCATCAGATTTATTTCCTCCCAAATAGTAATTATAATCTGGCCATCTATTGGTATATGGGAGCTCTCGGTGATGACAAGGCAGGTGCTATTGATTCTTACACGCTCCCCGGCATTTGCCATCCTTCGAGCCAGCCATGGTGGCATGGTTGATCCCGGTGCTAGAAAAGACCACTCACCTGTACATGCTGAACACTGTATTGCCATTGTGCATGAGGTACACGTACACTTCTTCAACATCCTCATGCTTCATCATGCTGAAGGTGAAGAAATACACACCTGAAAAAGGCAGGTATAGATCCACATTTATATTAATATATTGTACATCGAGGCCCGGGAGATATACTGTATGACTTCCCTTTTTTTGTTTCTGTTCTATTTGGTATGTAGGCTCTTCTTCGCCTTTATTTGTATGAGTGTTCCTTTATCTGCTCTCACCTTCAAACTACTTTAAAGTTTTTTGAGACTTTCTCAGTGTGTGTACTATGTATCCCCGATAAGTGCTGACGGTGAGGTACATGCTATTCCTAGGTATCAATTAACTATCATTAGATTAGCACCGACCACAGGACTCTTATTAGACAAGGTACAGAGCCCTGCGTGGATGAACACACAGCCTCCGCGGCCTAACAAAATGAACCATGTGTAGCATTACAATGGATGAGTACCCTCAGCACAGAGATGTTACCCAGAGATACGAAGTATTTTAGCAGATAAGTGTTTATCAGTTCTGAAGAAATAGTTTTAGTAATTTATCGTGTTATTCATTGTAAGTAGATGAACTTACGTACAATAGAGACTCAACTATGACTCAGCAGCATGACCTTGCTACTAAAAATAGGGATCCTTCTCATTTGTAAAGGATCAACGTATTTTAAAAGATGTGAGTTTTCTTATAAGTCTCTAGGCCACCTAACAGAAAGGAACTTAATATGACCCAATACAGTCTAAAAGATTAAAACGAATCAAAAAGCAGAGAGATGAGCAAAAAGGAAAATCTTCCCAACTCCAAATGATGTGGGATTTGAGAGTGCATTTTGGAAAGATGAATGAATATACATCATCAAGCTTTTATGGATTTCCATGTTACATTTTTAAACTAGTGACTTTGTCTTAGTCCATTTGAGCTGCTATAACAAAACGCCACCGAATGAGCAGCTTAGAAACAACAGCAATTTATTTCTCGCAATTCTAGAGGCTGGAAGTCTGAGACCAGGGTGCCAGCACGGTCAGGGGAGAGTCTTCCTGCAGGTCACAGACTTCTGATTGTATCCTCACATGGCAGAAGGAGTTACGGGACTCTGTGGGGCCTCTTTCATGAGGGCACCAATCCCATTCACGAGAATTCTGCCATCATGAGGTAATCATGATAGGCCTTTGGGCCCTACCTCCTAATACCATTAACTTGGGCCTTAGGTTTTCAATGTATGAATTTTGGAGGGACACATTCAGACCATTGCAGCAGGCCTTGTAAGAGAAAAAGCCAGAAACGTCTTTAAAAAAAAAAAATAGCATGGCACAGTCCTTTGCTTTTTTTCAAATGTGCAATCAAGTAAGATAGAAGCTATAAGGGTACCATGTTGACCACCTGCTTCTGAGTCAAGTTGAACCAAGTGAAGAAGTGTGATTATGCTTCACTTAGTGCCAGGCTTGCATATTCAATACACTGGGAATGAAAGAACTGGTATAAAATCAGTCATATCCATTCATATGCCTAGAGATTGGTTCACAGATGAAAAGTAAAGGCAGATTAAAATTAAAGGACTTGAAGAAAGTAGTTTATGGTGTTTAGGTTTCTATATTTTACAAAATGCATTAGACACACACACACACACACACACAATACACGCATGTGACAATTTTCAATGCCTCAAGAAGATAAAGCTGGAATCAAAATGGCAGGAAAAAGTATTGGTTCTCCTGAAACAATGATGGCTGCTATACAAAATAGATTGCAGAAGCATGTTAGAAAGAGCAGACTAAGGGGCACCCGGGTGGCTCAGTCGTTAAGCGACTGCCTTCAGCTCAGGTCACGATCCCAGGGTCCTGGGATCGAGCCCCACATTGGGCTCCCTGCTCGGCGGGAGGCCTGCTTCTCCCTCTCCCACTCCCCCTGCTTGTGTTTCCTCTCGCTGTGTCTCTCTCTGTCAAATAAATAAAATCTTAAAAAAAAAAAAGAAAGAGCAGACTAAGACACGAGATGGGGAATAAATGAAATGCCTAGAAGTGGAAATATAAAAGTGAATATATATCATATCCACCTATGGCTTTCTTCTGCAAGGGAAGATACTGAAAGAGGCAGCACACTTGTGCTATGGTTTTCAGGTCTTTGTGTTACTGTAATTGCAAAAATCAGCCTTCTCTGTCTCATCACTACCAAAATCAAAAAGTAGAAAATGCTCAATTTGTCATCTATTGGATGAGGTTTAAAGTGGGAGGCAAATGATGGTTGTTACCAAATGATGACCCCAGAGAGTTCCAAAAAACTACTAAATCTTTGAACTTCCATTATAAAGCCCTTGAAAGCAATGGAACCATCGGGCATCTCAAGGTGCTTATGTAAACTGCAGCCCAGATAGTGTGTAACAAAATAGTTACAAGAAAATTGTAAACCTTCAGAGCAGAAAATCACATAAGAAGGTTTACCACTGGTTGAGGTGTGATGAAAGATCGCTTCTATCACTTCATATATCTGTTTATTTCTGAGTTTAGCTGCGTGGAAAACTAAATCAAGGCGTTAAAAGCACTTGTGACAAATGTAATGTGGCAACTGCATCCATCATAATTTTCCTCTATTCCTTCTAGATCCCACACAGGGAAATAAGGAGCATTGAAAACAAACAGAAGAAAGAATCCATTTTTCGTAAAACTAGGAGTCTGAAAAAAGCCAATAAACTTAAAATACTTGTAAGTTTGTCAAATGCAACAGACAGCAGGCAGAGTGGCACGGAGGCAACATGGGGGCTGGGCGAGGAGTTTTGAGGAGGCCAAGCCGAGGCAGATCTCACAGTACTGGAAAAAAGACACTCCCTGATGGAGAAGGGCCACACATGCGGAAAAGCAGCTCTCACGAGCATAAGTGATGTTTTGGGGGAACGTTGCTAGATAAAGTACAAAAAGTGAGGTGAGTGGTCCTGAAGTGGCAGATTTCCGAAACTACCAGCAAAAACAGGACTCCTAAGGGCAAGAGAACTACACGTGCAAGGCTGGGTCTCACAAGTCTTCCCAGACCCACTGCAGTCTGGGGAGGGAAGCAGAGGAAGTGTGGCCACACAGAGAAAACACACAGAAGGGCCACACTTCAAAGACCAGACTGAGTCCCCTGCTAGCAGGAGAGGGAACCACGGAGCCGGAAGTATGCTGAAGTCCCTCTGCCTTCAGCAGAAACTACTGCCCCTGGCGGGTCTAGGGAAATCCAACTCATTCAACCACCAGTTAATTTTAGAAAGTAGAAAACATGAGCAGAAACTACCTATAGAGGAAGAATACTCACTGAGAAGAAATGTCGTCAGGTAGTAGATGAAAACTGTAACCAAATATTCCATCCTGAGTTTAAAATATGTTAATGAAGCAAATCCCTCCATGAAAGAACATTATTAACTCACGGCAGAAATGTCCAGACAAGGGGCGCCTGAGTGGCTCAGTCGTTACGCGTCTGCCTTCGGCTCAGGTCATGATCCCAGGGTCCTGGGATCGAGCCCCGCATCGGGCTCCCTGCTCTGCAGGAAGCCTGCTTCTCCCTCTCCCACTCCCCCTGCTTGTGTTCCTGCCCTCGCTATCTGTCTCTCTGTCAAATAAATAAATAAAATCTTAAAAAAAAAAAAAGGAAAGAAAGAAATGTCCAGACAAGAGGAGGAACTAAAAACTGGGACTAATGAGTAATGTTAGACATAGAAAGAGTAAAGAAAAATCACAGAAATAAGACAGAAGAAATTAGAAGAAGCAAAAAGGAAAATTCATCCTCAGCATATGTAATTAAGAACATGCAGAATAGTGATAGAGAAAGCAAACAACATGAAATGGAAATTAAAAAAAACAGCAAGAGATTCGAGAAAATAATAGATACAGAAGACAGACAAAGAAAAGTTAAACACAAAACCAACAAAACATAATGGGAGCCCTTCACAAGTTAACCAGTGGTGTCCTAAGGTGTGTGTGTGTGTAGGGGGGGATGCTTGTGAGTGGTCAACCCCAAAGGGGAGGAGTATTTTATGATTGACATGGTTTAGAATTGCTGCACTAGGATGACGATAAAAATCTAGTGACTTTTTCATTGGTCTTATTATAGTTCAAAAATATCCCATAGACAGGGGTGCCTGGGTGGCTCAGTCGTTAAGCGTCTGCCTTCGGCTCAGGTGATGATCCCAGGGTCCTGGGATCGAGTCCCACATCGGACTCCCTGCTCCGCGGGAGGCCTGCTTCTCCCTCTCCCACTCCCCCTGCTTGTGTTCCCTCTCTCGCTATCTGTCTCTCTGTCAAATAAATAAATAAAATCTTAAAAAAAAAAAAATCCCATAGACAATGTGCCCACTTATTGCCTGATTGCCTAACACAAGTCAGACTGTTCCCAATGCCACCCCACCTTAGTACAGCAATGAGAAGGAAAAACAGTGTTTAAATTTATATTTAAAAATATAATTCAAAGAAACTTTTCAGAGCAAAAAGAAGGCTTACATCCACATATTCAAAGGACAGCGGGAAAAGTCTACCCAGAACGATCAGCTTGTGGTGGCTGAAAGTAAGGAAGTTGTAGGGGCTGAATGATGACCCCCAAATCGGCCCAATTCCTAAAATCTCCAGGAGCTGCAAATGGTACCTTATATGGCAAAAGGGACTTTGCAGGTCTGATTAAATTTAGGATCTTTAGATGGGGAGATTATCCCAGATTACCCAGGGGGGCCCAAGGTGATCACGCTGCCCTTGAGAGCCAAGGAGGTCAGAATCTGCCAGGAGGTGATGTGACCATTGAAGTAGAGACTGACATGATGTGGCTGATGAAGAGGGAATGTCGACAGCTTCTCAAAGTTGCAGGAGGCAAGGCCCTCGAGCTTCCAGAGGAACCAGCATTGTCTATACCTTGACTTCAGCCCAGTCACACTGATTTTGGACTTCTGATCTCCAGAATTACAAGAGAATAATTGTGTGTCATTTTAAGCCCCTTAGTTTGTGGGAATTTATTAGAGCAGCAATAGGAAATGAATACAGAAGTGCTCGAGAAATTTTAAAAATTCAAATAAAAAAACTATTCAAAGGATCAGGTCCTCCTTGGGGTGGTGGTGAGAGGAGGGCACCGTTATGACACATTTAAACTGTGAGAATTATGATCTAAAGAGTTTTAAAGTCAGAGGTAACTATGTCCTCTGAGGGATTATTTGCTTCAGTTCAAATCAGAGTTAAAAATCTTAGTAATCATAGAAGTGTATTCATCTGGGGCGGCTGGGTGGCTCAGTCAGTTAAGCGTCTGCCTTCCGCTCAGGTCATGATCCCGGGGTCCTGGCTCAGCAGGGAGTCTGCTTCTTCCTCCCCTCCCGGCTCGTGCTCTCTCTCTCTCTCACAAATAACAAAATAAAATCTTAAAAAAAAAAAAAAAGTGTATGCGTCTTTTTGAATTCTAATTAATTTACTTTGAAATCCAACAGAAATCTATATATGAGCTGATTGTTTTAACCGGAATCAGAAAGAATTCTCAACTCTCTTAGTGTCTTCCTTTCTTTGTTTCCTCTTCCTCCATTTTCCTTCCTCCCCCACTCCCTCACCTCTTTCCTACCTTCTTTCTGTCCTTCCTTCTAGATTGCTAGCTGAATAATTCAGTCATTCATTTATTTTTACATCTCACCTGACACTGGGGCCCCGAATCTACCAGTCATAACATCAAAGAAGTTTCCGATGTTCGTCTCCACGCTGCTGAAGATAATCCCGCTGTTCTGATTGCTGAAGTGGGTTGCCAGAGAAGCCATGAATGCAATCTAAGGAAAGTTAGTTAATAGGAAATTTACCTTAAAGAGATGGGGTTTTTATAAAAGTAAGTTTAGTTCAATATTATTTGTAACAACTAGATCGGAAATAAACAGAAAAAAATTAAATAAATCATGGTAATTTCTAACATTTTATGCTATGAAGCCATTAAAATGATAGTATATATCAGCAGTCCTCACCTTGTGTTCCAAAATGCTTTTTGAAATATTAAAATTCTATTACTGGGAACATTTGGATGAAATCTACTTATAGCTGTTAAATGCTATTAAATGCACATTAGCATATTAAAGGATCTGAGTAGGCCTGCAGCCAAATAACCTTTTAATTTTGTTCACTCTGTGTTATTTTTTTCTCCAAAAGAACTGTGATATTATGCTTTATAATAAATATGCATTTAGTCTTTATCCCAGTTTTTGGCACAGAGTTCCTAAAACCAGTGGAATATCTCAAGTGTTTAGGGAGAGCAAGGGGTCTTTTGTTATGTTAATGAGGTGACTTTTGGAAAGCCCCTAGGTAACCTAAAGATGGCGGCTCATTGCCATTGGAGCCAACGCTGGGATTAGAGGGTTGAAACTTTCAGTCCCACCCCGCATCAGGAAGGGCAGAGGGGTGGGCTGTTGAATTCAATCACCAATGGCCTGTGATTTAATCAATCACGCCTATACAATGAAGCCTCCATAAAAACTTAAAAGGAAGGGGTTCAGAGAGCTTCCAGGTTGGTGAACATGGGAAGTGCAGGAGAGTGGTACTCGGTCTTTGAAAGGGCAGGGAAGCTCCGCACCCCTTTCCCTAAACCTTGCCCTATGCATCTCTTCCATCTGGCTGTTCCTGAATTATACCCTTTTACAAGAAACCAGTGATTGAGTAAGCAACATGTGTCTTTGAGTTCATGCTGGCAAATTACTTGAACCCCAGGAGGGTTCATAGCCTCCCCTTCATAGCCGGAATGTCAGAAGCACAGATGACAATCCAGACTTAGAGTAGAGTCTGAAGTTGGGGGTGGCAGTCTTGTAGGGCTGAGCTTTTAAGCTTGGAATCTGATGCATTCTCCAGGTAAGTAGTGTCAGAATTGAGTTGAATTGTAAGGACACCTAGCTTGGGGGTGTGGGAAAACCCCCCACACTGGAATTGTACCGCTATCAGACAGTCACATTTGAAAATCAATGTCAATCCCCCATCCATATGAGTCATTGTAACTGAGTGTGAGTTAGATCAGTAAATTCTTGGGGCACCTGGGTGGCTCAGTTGGTCAAGCGACTGCCTTCGGCTCAGGTCATGATCCTGGAGTCCTGGGATCGAGTCCCACATCGGGCTCCCTGCTCAGCAGGGAGTCTGCTTCTCCCTCTGACCCTCCCCCTCTCATGCTCTCTCTCTCTCATTCTCTCTCTCAAATAAATAAATAAAATCTTTAAAAAAAAAAAAGTTCTTTAGCTTCCTGGGATTACCAGTCTTCAACGAATGGGAGTTTTAAGGGAGGGGCTGAGAGAGGAGAGAGGGAATAATTTGAAGCTTGAAAGACCCAGGGGAAAGCAGGCTTAGGAGAATCAACACGGAAAGGATTTGGACAGTCAGAAAGACAGCATGAGGGCTGTGGACTCGGAAGGAAGGGGAAGGAGAGGGATGACCCCCGGAGGAGGGATTTCGGAAATGGGAATGAAGGGGCCTGGAAGTCACCCTTCTTTATAGGCTGCCTGAAACCAATCATTCCTCCTCTGTAATGCCTCCTTTAAAACAGGTGAATGTAGGGAGTGCCTGGGTGGCTCAGTCGGTGAAGCATCTGCCTTCAGCTCAGGTCATGATCCCAGGGTCCTGGGATGGAGCCCTGCATCGGGCTCCCTGTTCAGTGGGGAGTCTGCTTCTCCCTCTCTCCTCAGTGGGGAGTCTGCTTCTCCCTCTCTCAGCTCATGCTCTCTCTCTCTATCTCTCAAATAAATAAAATCTTAAAAATAAATAAAATAAAATGTGTGAGTGTAGTTCTCCCAAATTATTACATTGTGGTTTTAGGGTAAAATAATTGATGGAGCATTTTAATAATTGCCCAGGGTGCGCTCCATCAGACTGGCTACTCCAGGGCCCCCCTGGCCCTTGTATAACCATCACAGGTTTAGAGTTAAAGTTTCTAGATTTGGGGATGTTAATCATCCCTCTCATTAGACACCTTTAACCTGGCCAAGCGGCATCTGTCTTCTTTTCTTTGTAAATTTTTGCCGGCCCATTAATCCCAGGTTGCTAAGATTATTAAACAGCATTCCTTTACAAGTGACAAAACCTCAAAAACAGTTCGAGAAACACAAAAGACCTCTCAGGTGATAACTTAGAAAACTCGAGGCCCAGAAAAATGATGGAATGTATCCGAGGTCAAACAACCATCAGATATGCCCAAATAAAAGGCAAAGTTTTCCCCCAATTGATCTTTCAGAAAGAGTCTCTGTATTCTGATTCTTTAAAAGTCTCTCAGGCTATAGTATATTCTGTCAATTACACACAGCCCCCAGCTGTGTGAAATAATATTTCAACCTTAGATGCTGCCGTAGCAATCTGCTTTCAGTAGAAACCATACTTCAGATTTTGAATTTGGATCTTTTCCGGGGCTATCAATAGGCAATAGACCCTTTCTTGTGATGCTGGGCAGGGGCAGCGGGCCACAGCCCCCAGTCAGCCACACCGTCGAGAGCGTCAGCAACTAATGATACACTTAACAACCATTATAATTAATAATAAACACTAGTTTTCGATGTCGATAGAAATCCCTTGGAAAAATCAATTTTAAAAACATCAGCCAGGAAATAAAGAAATAACCAAGACTTAGTAATTTTCTTGGTGACCTAACCTTGCATTTGCAAGTTTTAGATGTTATTGGCCACAAGAATTTTGAACATCACTTAAAAGGGAAATAAACAATAGACAAATGAACACGTAAGCTTAGGATAAAATATTCAATTATAGCCTCATAAATAGATTCAAAACATGTTAAGCTGAAATAAATGTAATTTAGTCTAATCTAAACTAGGATGGATGACTCAAAAATAAAATGTCTCTAGCGATAAAGAAGATGCTGATGAGAAAAGTTTATTTCTTTTTTTAAAGTTTTTTTTTGAGGGGGGGCACCTGGGTGGCTCAGTCGGTTAAGCAGCTGCCTTTGGCTCAGGTCATGATCCTGGAGTCCCGGGATCGAGCTCCGCATCAGTCTCCCTGCTCAGCAGGGAGTCTACTTCTCCCTCTGACCCTCTCCCCTCTCATGTGCTCTCTCTCTCTCTCTCTGTCAAATAATCTTTTAAAGATTTTATTTATTTTTGACAGAGAGAGAGAGAGCACAAGTAGGCAGAGAGGCAGGCAGAGGGAGAGGGAGAAGCAGGCTCCCCAGTGAGCAGGGAGCCCAACTCGGGCTGGATCCCAGGACCCTGGGATCATGACCTGAGCCGAAGGCAGCCACTTAACCGACTGAGCCACCCAGGTGCCCCAAGAGAAAAGTTTAAATAAAAACTGTGCCTCAAGATCTTGAGTTGATAGAGAATAATACTTATATATTAATATCCATATATATGATTTAAATTGGTAAATGTAACAAAATGAATAAATAAAATATTTGAGGTACACACATTCCATTTATATATTTGAGTTACCAAAACCCTTTTTATTTAACATCTCTTTCAATTTGGAAAATGGGACATTAGCTGATCCTCAGGGCTTCTGTGTATTTAGCCTAAGAAGGGAGCTGAATTTCAACTTCTTAGGAATGATTTCAAAATGCTCTTTGAACAGTACAGGCCACCTGCCAATGCCCTGCAGTGGGGTTGAGCAAAGCCAGCCTCAGGCATGCGGGCATGTGGGCCAGCAGTCATCAGTGAGGATGTGAAGAGGTGCTCCGGCCTTCTGCTTCCTGGACTTCGAGGGTCTGAGCAGTTTAGAAGTCCCATGGAGATCTGCCCAAGGTGACTTACCTGCAGTTCTGGCGGAATCCCCGGGTAGCCCTTTTCTCCCTTGGGGCCATGCTGCCCTCTTTCACCTCGTGGCCCCAGGTCACCTTTGTCTCCTTTCTCACCTTTGGCCCCTTCATGGCCAGTGGCTCCATTATTGCCATTGTTCCCATGATTTCCTTAAATCACAAGCAGAAGGCATCATAGGAGAAAGCCCCCATCACTCACACTGACCATCTATTGTTATACAAATGCAGACCCTTTTTTTTTTAAAAGATTTTTTTATTTATTCATTCCAGACACAGAGATACAGAGAGAGAGAGAGAACATGAGTAGGGGGAGAAGCAGAGGGAGGGGGAGAAGCAGGTCCCCCTCCGAGCAGGGAACCCGATGCGGGGCTCGATCCCAGGACCCTGGGATCATGACCTGAGCCTAAGGCAGACGCTTAACCATCTGAGCCACCCAGGTGCCCCAGACCCTTTCTTTGAAAATGTTCGCTCTCAATTGCAAAAGAAGACCATTTGAAACAGTCCCAAACACAGCCAAGGAGGCATCATCAAATGGGTTCTTACATGGGACACTGAAGACAGCCTTAGCTACTCAAGTCTCCAAAGCCTGTTTTTCCTATAAAGCAAGAGTTGGGTGAAAAATTTTGAGGACTGATGATCACAGTATCATTTATAATAGCAGAGATTAGAAACAAACAATACTGGAAGAGCTCAATTAAAAAAATGGCACATCCCAGTAAATAATGTTACATCATCACAAAAAAAGAATGCTAAAGGAAAATATTTAATAACATTTAATAATGCTCACGATACTTTTAGATAAAAAAGTTATGAATCAGTAGAGACAGTGCAATATTATGTGTAAACAGTACTTATATATTATGTAAAAATATTTCCAGTGGTTTTGTTTTTTTTTCTGAATGGATGAAACATGAGTGGTTTTGTGTCCTGCTATGTACTTTTTCGTCTCTTTGAATTTTTCTATAAAGGACGTGCACCACTTTTATCACCGAGGGAGATGTAAAATCACTGATACAAATTGTAACAATAATTTTGAAAGCAAGACTTGGATAATGATTTCAACTCGTCACTTTGCCACTAAGAGACAATTTCTACAACTCTCCCTTTATTTTATATTTGTTGAATTTCACATCCTGTCGCAGTTTATTTTGCATGCTACCTTTGGTCAGGTATTATACCAGGTTTGCAAACTCTCCAGATAATTGAACTTTGACTGTGTTTGCAAGTTAATGGGCCCAAAAAAAGCCATTTTGATTGGGAAACATTTAGTCAAGGCCAGCTTGTTCTGTACCCTCAAAAGAGTTTAGACTTCAGAACATTTTAAGAGGATGAATATTCTCTACCCCCAATCACTGCACCTGCTGGAGCCACCCTTGACGTTCCATGACATAGACTCCAAGACAGTAATCACGGTGTAAAGTCTAACAGAATGTTTTCTCACTTTAAATTTGGTTTCATAAGAGAAGCCACTCAAAAGTATATTAAAAAATCAAAACTCGGTGAACCTGGGTGGCTCAGTCGGTTAAGTGTCTGCCTTCAGCTCGGTTCATGATCTCGGGGTCCTGGAATCAAGCCCCACGTCTGGCTTCCTGATCAGCGGGGAGTCTGCTTCTCCCTCTCCCCCCTGCTCCCGCGCTCTCTCTCTTACTAGCTTTCTCTCTCTCAAATAAATAAATAAAATATTTTTTAAAAAATTAAAACTCATTTGATAAATGTTAACATCACTGAGGGTAAGTGAGAGAAGAGCAAGTGGACTTCTGTCAAATCCTGAGAAAAAGTCCTACCCCCAGTAATTAACCTGTAAAGAGGAAAACAATTAACCCTCAGATGGATTTGGGAGTCCTAAGACAGAGAGGATCTGGGCTACCCTTTCCTTGGCTGACCCCAGACACTAGCCAGTTTTCAGAACCTCCCATGCCTGGGGCACACTCAGTAGGGTAGTGTGTCTGAATGGAGCCTGACAGCGTTTCCCATGCCGCCATGTGGTGCTGGAGCCCAAAAATGTTCCCATGAGCCCAAGAGAGGCATGAAAGTCAACCAAGAGATAGCTGAACGTGGACAGACCCTGAGACTAAGGGAAGAAAAACTTAGCTAGACGCAGAATCAGACGTAAGGCTGCGTAGTTCAGTGAACGGCACTGTGGAGATGGCTATAGCCAGCCCAGTGGGCGCTCCTCTCCTCCCCACCTTCACTTCCTCAGTTCCCTGAGAGTTAGATAGTGTGTTGCATGAAGTGCGTTGTGGCAGAAACGCCCAGACAAGAGTATGTCCACTAAGATCCCATGATTCTGTACTCCACGCTGGTGAAGACCCTCCCCCTCTCTGCCGCCGACAGTGAATCTGGTGCCCCAAGATGACGAACACCTGTGGGATGCTGCAAGCTGGATAAATAATAAATACTATAGAGTTTATGGTATATTGTTCCACCTAATTGGCTCTGTAAACCCAGTCCTCACCCAAAACTCTCTTTTGGATTTTCCATGCACACCCTTTGGATCACACACAGTGAACCCAAATTATTTCGATTCGCCCTGGCTCTGATTTTGGCACAGTGCACAATTAGACTGGCAACAGACAGAACATTTCTCTCATCCTTACCTGGAATGCCAGGGGGGCCAGGGGGCCCCGGGGGACCTTGGTAGCCTCTGAAGCTGTATTCTCCATGGCAACACTTGCTGCAGTCTGGGGGCGGTCCTCCGGTTTGCGGAGACTTTAAAAAAGATAGAGAGAGAAGCTTCAGAGAATGGTACTGGGGAGTCATTAGGACTTGTGAATTTCCCTTGGTCTTGTCTTTTGGGTAAGTTTAACTCCAAACAACCTACATCAGAAAAGCTGGTGTGGGGTGGGGGCTTGAATGGCATGCTAGCTAAAGAGAGCCAATGACCAAAAGGACAAGGAAGCCAGAGGGTCAAAAGAAGGGCATGCTCTTTGGAAGGAGTGTGGTGTTGGCAGGGGATGGGGCAGTGTTTCTGGGAAGTACTGTCTTGAGGCTACTGGTGACAGTCAAGGAGGAAACCCCTTCAGAGGTGGACTTGGAGGCAGCCCTCTCATTCCCAGCTGCCAGGAGCCTCCCCTGTCGCTCCTTTGAGTAGGTGACCCTCAAATGGTAAGAACAACCAACTTCCAAGATACTTATTAAGAATTTCTATATTCAGGATACTGGGATAAGAGTTCTTAGAAATTTTGAGTCAAAATGCCACTCTTCCCGTCACAACACACTTAAACTGCCTTAGGACATGGAGGAAACAAAGTATTCTTTAGCCCAGCAAATTACGATTAAGTATCTACATCTTGAAACAACTTTAACTCCCCCTTAAGCAGTATTTAACCTCAGGTCCTGTTTCACATTTTACTTCAAAATTTTGAAAGATTATCACATCGTTCGAACCAATATTCAGTGAGTACTTAATGGGTACTAAGTGTACTCAAATGTGACACTGAGGGGACTTGCTTATTTATTTAAAGAAAAATTTCTAAAATGTGTGCTTACTGTTGAGGAGCTGCAGATCTAGTACAAGAGCTAGATTCGCTGATAAAATTTAGAGTGATACTAAACTGGTAACTTGCCTTTTGATTATGTAATATAAAATATTT
The DNA here is from genome assembly GCF_964656455.1 of Halichoerus grypus. Taxonomy (NCBI): domain Eukaryota; kingdom Metazoa; phylum Chordata; class Mammalia; order Carnivora; family Phocidae; genus Halichoerus; species Halichoerus grypus. The sequence continues at coordinate 26,680,116 of NC_135713.1, forward strand.
ATGGAAATTTTCCTAAACTTGAGTTATAATTCAATGGTCTGTTGAAAACAGCGTATTATTTCTAAAGGATTCTAAAGAAAGGGAAGGAGCAAAAGAGGGAGGGATAAGAGCGGAGGGAGAAAGGAAGGAAGAATTTGAAATTCAGGTTTTCTCTATCGCTAGAAATCCAAGCAGAAAAGTGGGTCAAGTCTTCCATTGCTGCACATTTAGACTTCACTATTTTTTGTTGTTGTTTAATCAAAAATGGGCTTGGACGTTTTCCTCACTCCCTCATTCCTTTTCCTTTAAGGCCTCCACCCCGCTCATCAGGGAAAATGCAGACTCTCTGTAGTCTGAGCATTCTCTTGCAACACCTCAGAGTCGGAGTCTCAAGTGATCAGGGGCCACAATGTGGAGCTAACTCCTGTCTAGTCTTCTGCCCACCAGACCCCACACTGGACAGATACGGGAGTCTGCAAAAACCTTTGGTAAAACTGGTGGAGGAAAAGAAAATCAGCTAAAGCAAGTGGTCTGGGACAAGGAACTTCAGACACTTGGAAAGTCAGACGCCACAGCACCACCCCACCTTCTAATCCAAGGACGCAATCTGAGAAGTAAGTATTTCGTAATTTCCTGGTATGGTTTTGCTAATGTGAAATACAGTTTTTTTAAGTTCCAAGAAATCCAAGGCTTTGCCAATAATGGGCTTTGAGGGAGAAGGAGGGAAAATTCTGAAGCGGGAGCCATTTGAAAATAGAACTGAGTTCCTGGGATGCTAAGAATTTTAGGAACATGTCTGTCCTGGCACCAGAACTCCTATCTCCGTTCTGTGTGGCTTTAGTGATGTCACTCCCCCCCGCCCCCGCATCATTTTTCTTGTCTACTAAATTAGGGCACTGGGTAAAATGGCCAGGAAATTTCTTGCCAGCTCTAAGAGCAAGCAAAGATACTAAGGTCTTTTCTAAACCCTCAAATAATGGTTTAGAAAGATTCTATTTGTAAAGTCTGGTGTCTGAGTGTGAGAAGTTAGCTCCAGGAGAGCGGGCTGCTCGGGGGTGGGTGCCCAAGCTACTTGGGAGCACTTCGAAAGCAGAGAGCTGCCACCCCAGCAGGGAGAATCTTCTGGTTCCTACTAGTTGGTCATGTCCTGAGAGCCCGCCTACAACATTCACATGTTCCTCTGGCCTGGTTCTTCACAATACAGTCAAATGGAATAATGCTTGCGAGCCTTTTGAGGGACCCTTAGAACAAGTTAGACAGGATGTGTTAATTCAGAAGTTATCACCTAGGTAAGGGACAATTACACGCTAGGGAGTCACTACATATACCCTCTTAAGTTTATCAACCCTTTTCTCATAATCAGGTCAAATGTGAAAGCCAAAGGAGAATGAGCAGCACGGGAGGAGGGAGGGGTCTCTAAGACAAGTCCCAGCCCTTTTGTGGATGGAGGCCATGGGGCAGCTACTCAGGTTCAGCTCTGCTGTTAGCGAGTGACTTCTCAGAAAGAGGGCCCACAGCTCCTTCTTTAACCGAAGAAAGAGAGAAGAGAAAGGAGAAGGGAAGTGGGAAGAAGGGGAGGAGGGAGTCCAGGAGGAGGAGGAGGAGGAGGGGAGATTGATAAAGGAAGAAACTGCCTAGAAAGAGAGCCCAAGTCTGCTCTCCCCCCAGTCTCTGCACACTCTACCCACCACGAAGCCCATGGCCAGAGTGCTCTTTCTAGAACATACGCCAGACCACCTCACTGCCCTGTTGTGAACAAACAAACACAACTTTGGCAGGCAAACTAAGGTCTGAGCTCCTTAACCGGCCAACAGAATCTTCTAGGCTGGCACTGAGATCATCCTGTGTCTTCCTTGAACAGCTCAGGGGCTCTAGCTGCGCCCATCCCTCCCAGGCTCTCTCATCTCTTTGCCGTCCCACATAGTTTTAGATTTTATGTCTTGCGTGGATAACGATCCTTTTTGTCTCACTTTTGGGATCCACTGCAGCGGCCACCACCACTCTGGCACTTTCTCCCCAACTGCCTTTTGTGCAGAGATTTTGTTTACCACACGGTATTCAATGATCTGTTCATTTGTCCCCACGAGAGCCCTTCAGAACTGTCCGGAGATAGGCTTGGGCTTATTTATCCCCATCCTAAAGCTTGGCACATACTAGAAGCACAGGAAATCATAGGTGAAACAACAAATGAGGAAAAAGAAGAATTAAAACAAGAGAGGCGGGGAACGCAGGGAAGAAGGGGAACACAGGAAAATCCTAAATGCAGTGAGTCTCCATACCCATTGGCAGAGGAGTCGTATTGAGGATCGCCAGAATATCAATGATTCTAAATCTCCTCAGGATCTGCTGTTGGGGGTTTGTTTGAAAATACTTCAGGAGCCCAGGAGGGTTTGAAAGCCCACCCCCTCCCCACTGCCACTTCAACAAAAGAAAGCCAGGAAGTGACTTCCCGCCCCTCTCATCTGACTCCAGCATGTTGGCTGCCTACTCAAAGGTAGGGCGAAGTAGAAATGTAATTTGGATTCCAGTGGCCTGCTGGGTGTTGGTTGCCAAGAAATAACAACAAACGACAGCCTACATCTGCCTTCTGCTGCTTCTGGGAGCACATACTGCGAAGGCCAGGGAGGGCCCAGCAAAGATCCCACCCACTGAAATGGAAAGTCCAGGCCAAAGCCTGGATGAAAATGAAAATATCTTCACCACAAGGAAATACAGAGGACCATGAGTCACCCTCCGGCCAAAAGATTATCAGATGAGGGGCGCCTGGCTGGCTCAGTCAGTAGAGCGTGTGACTCTTGATCTTGGGGTTGTGAGTTTGAGCCCCACGTTCCACTCCACGCTTAGCCCCAGAGTCTACTTAAGACTCCCTCTCCTTCTGCCCCTGCCCCCACCCCGCGCACTCTCTTTATCTCTTTCTAAAATAAATAAATAAATCTTAAAAAAAAAAAAATAAAAGGATTGTCAGATGAAAGGACAATCTCTAAAAGTGGGCTTTGAAAAATAAGTATTTGGAGGTTATTATTTCTTTTGTGGCTCCTTAAAGAAACAATTTTTTATTTTTTTAAAAAAGATTTTATTAATTTATTTGACGGGGGGAGGGGGAGAGCACAAGCAGGGGGAAGGGCAGAGGGAGAGGGAGAAGCAGGCTCCCTGCTGAGATCATGACCTGAGCCCAAGGCAGACGCTGAACCCACTGAGGCACCCAGGTGCCCCAAGAAACAATTTTTTCTTGACACGGTCTGACAGAACAGTCTGGGTGACTGCACTGTGCAGCTGAGTTAGAAATCCCAGCTCAGCCCCAGATCTCTAGCTGATCGTGTGTGGGGTTTCAGTCTGATCATATCGCCAGTCTCAACCCAAACTTTTCAGTCTGTGAGAGGCCAGGCTTGGATTTCACCTGCATGAACATTTCCAGGGCCTATTGAATGCAAAGACACAGTGAATTCTTGTTGTAAAACCTCTTCGTTCAAAGCTCTTGTAATTCAAAGTAACTCTTCTTGCCCCCTTCCTCTGATTTCAGCATGCCAGATGCCGAGAAGGTAAGTCAAAATCCATTTTGTCTGTTCTTAATGTTTTAAATGAAATTGAATTTCACCAATTTGCAATTCACTACACTGAAACCTGACCTCACTCCAAAAATCCCCAAAAAGAGTTAAAAGATGTTTCCTTGGGCACTGAGTTCACACCCAGGGAAATAAATCAAGTCCTCTGTGATTATTAGGCTTTAAATCACACAATGAAGTTTTGCTTTTAATACACATGCAGTCTTTTTTGTTCTAACTCTATGGTTCACAGGCTGAACATAGAGGCTTAGCAACCTAGACTACTATAAATCAAATAAACAAGCCTGGCATGAAACGTCACAGTCAACTCACACATCAAAGTGAAAAACTCAAAGGGCAACTTCTCCCTGCTGGGAAGCATTAAGAAAATCCAACTCTCTTAGGATCTGCAAATGATTGTCTCCAGCGATCCGTCTTATCTGCGTGCTCAGCACTTTTCACACCAAGAGAGCAAGAAAGAAATCAAGTCATAGCACAGCAGGGAGCTGGCTGCTCTGTTCTCCTTGACCCTGGGGGACACCCTGTCCCCCACATCCTCTGCCGATTTCCTAACAGAGATCGGCAGTCGTCTCCCGCCAGGACCCCAGAGCAACCCAGAAAGACCCCCACAAGCAGCACAGCAAACTTCTCGAAAGCATTGATCCTAAGAATCGCAGCTGAAAAAGAACAACAAAACTCGTTAAGCTTTCACAGTAATCCTTAGAAGAGAATTCCGAGTACCTGGCCCCAGAATGGGGTGATCTGGGCTAGGTCATCTACCTCGGGGTGCGGTAGCTCATCTGGTCTCAGGGATTTTAGGTCTGTAGAAGTGTTATTATCCACAGTCCCAGTTTTAGGATGGCTCCGCTCTCTCACTTTCTCCCTCCTGGAGCCGCTACGGCCAGTCTGCTGGTGGCTTTGCACTATTCTCGCCACTACTTTATTAGCTCTTCCGCTCACCTCCATGTATTCATCTTGACAGAGGCAAAATGGGAGGAAAAGCAAAGCCAGCAGGTGCCAAGAGACGAGCTGCCTCCCGAGCATGATTCTCAACAGAGCCCCAGAGCCTCCTGGAGAGCACGGCGGGGCTTCTCAGGCAAATGCCAGGGCTGGAGAGGCGAGCTGCCGCCGGCTGGGCGCTTTTATACTTTGGTGTGTAATAAATAAGGCTGCAGGCATGCCAGAGGGAAGCAGTCCTCCTCCCCAGGCAGGACAGCCCCCATTCATCACTCCCCCCCCCCCCAGGCAACTGGGTTGGTACGTGCAGCTCCCAGTTGGTGGGGTTCATAAATGTCACACCTTGGCACGTTTGTGTTAAAGTGTGAGGGAAACATACACAACCAGCTGGAAACAGAGAGCATGTGTCCAGAGGTTTGCTTTCGTGATTAGACATGTGCCTTCGCGGTCTGAGATGCTTTTGGAAAAACCTGCCCTCAGGCTTGCCAGGAAATTTGGGCTTCACTGCACCAGTTCTGTCTGAAATGGCCAGGCGGACTAGTCCAGGGCAATCCGGAGAGCTCATGCACTCTCGCTGTACAGCTAATGCTTCTCCACGCTGGTCCCCTTAAAGGAACTCATTCCTCCTTCCAGACGTCAGCAGCAGAAGGCAGTTGGGTGACTCCAGAACACTGAGCTGGATTCGGGTGCAGAGTCCCCGCGTCTAGCAAAAGCATTTCCCCATTCTAGGTTAGATTTCCCTTTCCCCTGTGTTTCCAAAAGCCGAGGTTAAATTAAAGTCAGTGATTGCCAGATGAAGGCACAACATCCTGCTTTCTATTAAAGACACTTGTCTGTCTCTGGCTACTCATCCTTCTGACATATTCTTGATTAAAATGGAAGAAATGGAAAGGGCCAAACCAAACACGCTGTTTCATCAGATCAGAATGGAGAGAATTATCATTTCTTTTATTTGCTACACTTCTTTTAATCTGGTCAAAGAGCAAATGGATATCCCTAACTTCTTTATGATAATAAATTAAGGGCATTTATGTAGCCGGGCCATGAAAAATTGCTTCTATTTACATATCATTTCGTTTAATATTACTCATTCACTCACAAAACAAAAAGTCACTGCCCCCCTTCCCCCAGGAGAATCGCAGAGACCTTGGGACTTAAGGGACAATGAGTGGCAAGTGTCTCCTGCTAAGTGGACAAGCATGGCACTGTAAGAAGGCCAAACCTGGGAGAAGCCAAGCCTGATGATGAGGTGACAGAGCAGCTGGAAAGGGGGAAAAGGCAGCAAAGGGACCTGAGACCCAGAAGTCACTGATTCAAGTGGTATCCCTTTTGCCGGACAGCTGCCTCTATATATAGGCTATATATAGTCATGCGTATTCAAAAGCGAGCAGTTCCCACCCAGCGGCGGATCAGAGGCCCTGCCATCCCCATCCCGTAAGTCTACCCATCCAAAATTTCCTCACTGTTGAGTTCTTGGAGACCTGTGATGAGCCCTCCTAGGCAGATATCCCTAGGGAAGGTAGCACATCAAGCTGTTATCTGGCATTAACTCTTACTGAGGGTTTCTTTCCCAGACCTGGAGCTGAGACGGGTCCTGTGGGCAAGCAAGTGGATGGAATACCGCTGTGAGAGAAAAGGCCCAAGGGAGTGTCTTAGTGGGGATGCTCCCTCACGGGACAGGCCTGGAAACAATTTTGCAGGGAGACCACAAAGCAAGAAATGGCTCAGAAATCTAGGTCACCTCATTCAAAGTTTTCTTTTTTTTTTTTTTTTTTTTTAAAGATTTTATTTATTTATTTGAGAGAGCATGAGAGGGGAGACAGTCAGAGGGTGAAGCAGACTCCCCGCTGAGCAGGGAGCCCGATGTGGGACTCGATCCCGGGACTCCAGGATCATGACCTGAGCCGAAGGCAGTCGCTTAACCAACTGAGCCACCCAGGCGCCCCCTCATTCAAAGTTTTCTAAGAGCTGTCCCTGGCACCTCCCACAACCTGGACCATCTGGCTAACTAGCTGCAAGTCAACCTCTTCTGACTTTCAACCGCATCGAGGCTTTCCACTGCTGTTTTCAATCCTTTCAACTATTCTAGTAGTTCTCAATCCTGGCTGCCCATTGAAACAAACCAGGAAGGTTCTAAATATATCAGTGCCTGGGCCCCATCCCAGAGCAATTGAGTCAGAATCTCTAGCGGGGCCTGGATGCCAATAGTTTTCAAAAAGTTCCCTGAGTTGATTCTAATATGCAGCCAGGGTTAGGGAGTTGCTTACCCATCCTCCCCTTGACTCAACAGGAATAAATAAAAATATCTATAATTTGGTGAACACTTACCATGTGTCAGACAAGTATTTCTTTGCTTTAGGTTACTGACTTCTCAGAGCAAACCCATTGTTGCCATCTTTTAGATGAGGAAACGGGGGCTCAGAGAGGTAAAGGGACTTGTCTGGCTTTATACAATTGGAAAGCCGTCATTAAGACAGGTATCTATCTGTCCTCCTGCCTTCTTACAGAAAAGTAGGAGAAGACCAGCAGAGAGAAGGCCAGCTCCATAGCCATCTGCCAGGAGGCTCGCCTGCAAAAATCAGGTCAGAAGGTTATGAGTGGAATTATGTCACCCAAAAAGATGTTGGAGTCCTAATCTCCATACTTCTGCGAGATGACTTTATTTGGGAATAGTCTTTGTAGATGATCAAGTTAAGATGAGGTCACTGGGTGGGCCCTAACCAGATACGACCATGTTCTTATAGAGGAAAAATTTGGACACAGAGACAGACATGCACACAGGGAGAATGTGGTGTGTAGACGTAGGCAGGGATGGGGGCGACGCATTTACAAGTCAGGGAACACCAAAGATGGCCAGCAAGCCACCGGAAGCTGGGAGAAGGGCGTGGAGCAGATTCCCCCCACACAGCCTGAAAGGAACCAACTTGACGTCAGCCTTCCAGCCTCCAGAATTAGCAGACAATGAATTTCTTTGTGTAAGCCCCTTGAGTTGTGGTACTTTGTTATGACGGCCCCAGCGAACAAATAGGTGAATATGTGGGGAAGCTTTGAAGAAACCCCAGCCCCCATCATCTTGCCAATGAGGAGAGGGCAGTCTGAAAAGACTTAGCCAATTGCTCAAGTTCGAGGATGCAGAGTCGCAAGTCTGGCCCCAACTAGGGGCCCCAGCCCATAGGCATGGGTCCCTTTTATTTGTCTCCAGTAATTTCCCATTAGGTTCATTTTAAACTTCGGCTTGTTATTAAATCTTACTTGGGGTTATCCTTTCACACATGTTCTGGTCATGTCCCTTGTATCCAGTTTATCCAGTTTTCAAAGATGTGAATTGGAGTTGGGCCATCATTTCTTGCCTGTGAACAGAGTACTGGAAATATCTAGAACCTGCCCCCGGTGAAAGCCGGAGTCCCCGTTCTGCACCGAGGTCTGGAGGCATCCAGCTGCTAAGATGAGCTGGGACTGCCACTACATCTTGCTTGCTCAGCTGGCCCTGGGGGTCCAGCCAGGAGGTTGGCACAGCCACCCCTGTGAGCAGCAGAGGTACACATGAATACGTGTGAAAACTCAGGCCTGTGAATCAGCTCTGCAGGCTGGAAGCAAATATTTGTTTAGCTCTACAAAGGAGGCTGTTATGAAATGTGTAGGTGCCCTGTGGCTTCCCCCAGGGTGCTCCACTGTGGCCTTGGCCAAAAGGAGATCAGCTACGGTCTGGCCAGGGACAGTCAAGGACTGTGTGGGATTGAACGTGTCTTTATATCAGTGCCAACTTGAAGGGTAGCTAAAGAAGGCATCTGTTTGCATGATTTTCAGCAATTGGAGTGTGACCCACCTCCCCTCTACCCCTTCTCACTGAAAAATACTCCAGTGCTCAGCTCAATGAATTCTGGGATTCTAAAATCAATACTTGATCCCTCGGATTTAAACCGATTAAAGGTTTATTAAAATGCAAATAAAATTAAAATACTCTCTTAGAGGAGGTGGTTTAACTGTATTGGTCACTTATATCTTAATGTTGAAGGCTTTTAGATCCTTTTCAGAGAAGTTTTATTTGGAGAAGAATTAAAAGAAAGGAATGTAATGAGTTCAAAAGGGGGACATTGTCTCTTAATATTAGCTATTGCCATTTGAAGAGAAACAGGTTCATGCTTGACACCAGTATGGGGAAGAATAAGAGAGGAGGTTGGTCGACTGGTCAGGGTGTCCTCACTTGGCTGGAACTACAGTTTTGGGCATGACCCTCATTCAGCAAGTGCAGGATACCCATTGCCAGTGTCCCTGAAATAGATCTGTGTCCATAGCCAAAATAGGGTCACCAGAGATTGATGTATAAAAACCAGCATTCAAATGTATTCACTTATAATGAAAAATATGGCTTTCAAGTGAACTATACGTGTTTTACATGCTTGCCGAAGAGAAATTCTCTCTGTAGAAAATTTGCATGAGAAGCCAATTCTAATCAGAGAGATGTATGATAAGCAGGAAAGTGTGTGTGTGTGTGTGTGTGTGTGTGCATGCACGCACGTGTGTGAAGTGGAATTTTTCGGATAATATTAATGGCTCATATCATCAAACATTTGTTTCGGTCAGGATCCAAACAGAAAAGCAGAAACCATCCCAGGTATTTCAACAGAGAGTATTTGATAGAAGGAATGGGTTAAACACAGAGATAGGAACTGCAAAAAGCAACCATCTCCCAAGGCTAGGAATATAAAGAGAAGAGGTGGGTGTTGTCAGAACTTAGAAGCTGGAGGTAGGGACCCTGGCAGAGCTGGGACTCGGACTTCTGAGGAGGAAGGGCTGCCCAAGGTAAGCTGGTACCTTTGTCAGGGTGCGGTGAAGTTAATTCTGGGCATATAGGAAGATGCCTGTCTGGGACCAACTCCAGCTACCAGAGGGTTATTGGCCAGATGACACAAAAACAGCAAGCAGAAGGAAAGAACAAGTGTTTCCTGGGATCTTCCTACCTTTCAGCATCTCCTTCCAATGCCCCCTATTCCTTGATCAAGGAGAAAAGTAATTTGCAGATTCCTAGCATCACAGTGCTGCTTTGAGGGCTGGGATGGAGCTGAGAGACAACAGGAGAGCTTTAATAACCTGATGCACCAATCTCTTCTCTAGGAATGTTCCTGCCACAAGAAACAGATATTCAAGTTCCTGGGGTGGCACTTGAGACACATCACCCAGCTGGGTCTGTCTGAATTCTCCTTTTGTAAATTTTATTCAAATCATCTCCATTTTTCCTAACAATTTCTTTCTTTAGACAGAGGACAATGCAATTTCTTTTTCTTTTTTTTTAAGATTTTCTCTATTTATTCATGAGAGAGAGAGAGAGGGAGAGAGGCAGAGGCAGAGGGAGAAGCAGGCTCCCCACAGAGCAGGGAGCCTGATGAGGGACTTGATCCCAGGACCCTGGGATCATGACCTGAGCTGAAGGTAGACACTTAACCAACTGAGCTACCCAGGCAGCTGACACTGCAATTTCTTACCCAAAAGCTTTCTTATTTCCTCTGTAGATTGCACCCAGAACATATGGATTGGATTTAGGGTATGCATAAATGATTTTCAATCTTTCTCATTAAAGTGACATGGTGACTGCAGGGGCGCCTGGGTGGCTCAGTCGTTAAGCGTCTGCCTTCGGCTCTGGTCATGATCCCGGGGTCCTGGGATCGAGCCCCGCATCAGGCTCCCTGTTTCACGGGAAGCCTGCTTCTCCCTCTCCCACTCCCCCTGCTTGTGTTCCCTGTCTCGCTGTGTCTCTCTCTTTCAAATAAATAAATAAAATAAAAAAGATTTAAAAAAAAGTAAAGTGACATGGTGACTGCATATAGGACACTAACAATGACCTTCCCCCCGGACTAGTCTGCCCAACCCCGTTTTGCTCGTTGAGAAAATCAGAAGTTCACTTCTGCCTATGGAGGCCAAAAAAGCTTTCTTCATTCTGAGGAAGCAAGTCCCCCATAGGAAGTAAATCATGATTGATGTCATCTTTTCGGCCATGTTTATTCTGGGCATGGACATTGACATAATACAGTGTGAAAGAAATCTGCTAGGGTACCTGGGGGAAGGACCCTCACTCATAAAAAGGGACATACAAAAAAGAAATGTACCTTTTCTGTCTCTTCTTCCACTTAATATTGCCATGTTTACATATGAAATGTGGCAACACTGAGCATGGCAGAACTGAAAGAGATAAATAATTTGGTCCTTGATGGCATCCATGAGCCATTGATTACCTAATCTTCAAGCCACTCAGCTGTCTTGCTATGTGAGATAATATACTTTGTGTTATTTATGCCTCTGATAAATAATACTGTCTTTATTGTATTACTTAATACTTTCTACACATTTGTCTTATCTTTTCAACTAGATCAAAGATTGTGAGGGAAATATCAGTGCCACGTATATTATTGTGAAAAGCCTAATTCTACAACTTTCACATAGCAAACACTCCATAAATACCTTTCATTAGTAGAATAGATAAATGGAAAATACAAACCAAATTAACTATTAAGTTTGGACTGATTAGTTAAAGCCTGCCTAAACTCAAATAAACCAATTATAAAAGAGCTGAGGTGGGGGCAGGGGGTGGCGCCTGGGTGACTCAGTCAGTTAAGCATCTGACTCTTGATTTTGGCTCAGGTCATGATCTCAGGGTCATGAGATCGAGCCCCACAATGGGCTCCATGCTGGGTGTGGAGCCTGCTTATAATTCTCTCTTTCCCCCTCCTTCTGCCCCTCCCCACCCACTCTCTCTCTCAAAAAAAAAAAAAAAATGGATGGATGGACAGATGGATGGTAGATAGATGGATGATGGATGGAAGGATGGACAAATGGACAAGTGATGACTGGCTTTGGCTTCAGACCCAACTCAAGTTTTGAGTCTTGACTCCTCAACTTTCTAGCTATGTTCCCTTAATGATTCTAAGCCTCAGTTTCCTCATTAGTAAAATGAGGCTAATGATCTGTCTCATGTGGTGGTTTTGGCACTCAGATTGTAGCACAGAGGTAGAAAAAAGGGTGGAGTTGGCAGAAATTATTAGAAAGAAAACATCAGGTTAATATAAACTTCATTATACTTCCTGCTAGTGCTTGGGCAATTTAAAAATAACATTTGAGTCATTAAACCTATTAAGAGGTTTCAGATCAGTAAAAACAATCAGTTTCTCTTTTTAAGTGCAGGGAAATTTTTCCTCCACCGAATTAAGCTACAGGGTGTTGGAGTTCAGTAAATAGTTGGGGAGCCTTGTGTAATTTTAAAAGATATTTTGTTAAGCTCTTTTATTTCCCAAAGATGCATTTGAGAAAATGCAGAAACACATACAAACTCCTCAAGGAATAAAGTTCTATAGATTTATGAATAACTCATATATAACTTTTAATCCACCTTGAAAATTAATCATTTGATTCAGCAAATAGTAGGGCGGCTCTGTCTTGCCTGCTTTCATGGTCTGCCACAGCCTGTTCCAGGATCTTCTGGAGGTATTAAAGAGCAAAATGTTTCCACATGAGTAATGCTGATCCCAGACACTCCACCCGAACCACAGAGGGAGTAGATCTGGGGTTGGCATCCCAAATACATTTCTTTATTCCAAGCCTAAAAGTAGGCCATAAAGGAAAGGCATTCTTGGATTCTGAACCAAGAGTCCACCCAGCTGTGTCCCCTAATGAGTTTACTCATCTCATTGGTTCCTGTCTGCTGGTGTGACATGGTGCTCTCATCCTTCAGAGCTGTTTGCCCCATTTGTCTGTAGGCCTTCCCACAGATCCTGTCAAATGCTCATGCTCCGTGACTGCATCCTTGGCTGGCCCCATTTAGGATGGATTTTGGTGCAAAATCAGCCAGTTATTATGCATCTGGTTGGGATGTGTATCAGTGGAGAGGTCACACGTTTTGTGAACAACAAGAGCACCCCAGGATTTTAAGAAAAGCAGAGTCAGCTGTGGCCCATTTAATCTAATTCCTGTGCCCTGTTATGTGTGAGCAAATAATGGCCAATAAAGGAGAAGGGACATGCCCAAGGTTATGCAGCTAGTTAGAGGCAGGGCCAGAACTAAAACCTACGTCTGTTGACTTCTAGACCAGTGATCTTCATGTTTCCTAATGAATGATCTATTAGGTATCCAATCCAATGAAATGCTGCTTTTCAGTGTTTAGGTACTGGAGGGAGATTAATTAATTAACAGTTTTTGCTTGCCTAGATTGCACTCAGGATTCTAAGCCAGACCCAAACCCCACCACCTCCAAGAAGACTTCCCTGATGAAGTGGAGTGACAGTGGAGAGAGTACCAGGCGAAGTATGGGAAGACCTGGCTTTGGGTCTCAGCTGTCCTTTACTAACTAGCCCTGTGGCCTTGAGCACAGCACTTCCCCACACTACCTCTGGAAGTGGGTCTCTGAGTCTCCCGGAGCAGGGCCTCCAGGGAGGGAGGAGGAAGAGGCGAATGTTTTCCTCCTTCTCTCCCTGGTTTGTTCCTCTCCTCTGGGAAAATGGGTCCCAGCCCTCTGAAATGGTGTAGGGCCCCGTGTTAAACCCTCAACAGGGGAAAAGTATAGCTGGGAAGGGAGGGCATGGAGGTGAAGAGTGAAAAGAGGAAAATAGATTTCTGTACCAGTTCCCAGACATTCAGATATCCTATTCTAGGAGTCAATAACGTCTTCTGTAAAGGGCCATGCAGTAAATATTTTAGACTCTGCTGGCCATACAATCTCCGTTGCCACCACAGCTCGAAAGCAGCCATAGACAACGTGAGAATGAATAAGCATGGCTGTGTCCCAATAAAACTATTTACAAAAACAGATGGTGGCCCTTAGGTCACAGACCCCTGGTCTATTCCAAACCTGATTATCTTCAGGATCTTTTCAACTGAATTACGGAACAGACCATCTGGGAAGTCACTGTTGCTCTGTAACTTTTAAGGAATAGTATTAGCACGTGAGATGATACGGTAAAAAAGGACAACAGGCGATGTTCCTAAACCAGCTGTGAGAATCTGAATTTCCCATCTACTTCACGACCTTCCCATTTGTCTTCTTGTTGCTTTTGTCTATACCTTCATGATGTGCTTCTTATCCCCTTCCTCCTCTGCCTTCACCTCTTCTCTCTCCTCCTCCTCCTTGTTGATGACCACCATCACTTTTCCCCACCATACACAGACCAAAAAGCATGTATCAATTAGAGATATGGCTGTAAAAACCAGGAATCATCACAGGATGTGATGGGCAGAAAAGCCTTGCCTTGGAAAGTTGTAAGGTGCTCACAGTCTTGTCCAGAAGCCAGAGGACCAGACTTGGAAAGCAAGCAGGAAGCGTAGTATAGAGGGTCCCACACAAGAACCTCATTACCTTGCAGCAGGAAACTTGAGGCCAGAATGTCACCGTCTTGGAGTCAGATCGTGCATATTCCTGGACACCCCTGAAACCACCATGACTAAATCTTAACTGACCCTTTGTTCTTCATCACTTATTCCAAATTCAAGTCCTGGTTGGCAGTAGGTGGTCGCCTGATTCTAAACCACACACCCGGGCCGTAGCTGGCAGAGGATAGGGAGAAAAGGAAATCTCTATACTTCAAGTCCTATAGTGGACAGTAGAGCACTGGGTCCCACTGGTAGTACACACGATGGGGAATTCTTGCCATATGGACAGGGTGCAGATGCTAGAAAGCCAATACAATGACAAAAGTCAATCAGCACAAATGAGAATTCAAGGCCAAAATTGACCCCTGGGTGAAACACTGAACTCACATAAGAGGATGGACATATGAGGAGTAGATTCTAAATTAACCAGAGTGTTGTTATGTGTGTGCTGCCTATGGGCTCAGGGATGAGAGGGAAGTGGAGATTGTCAACATAACCAGACTCACATTCCCTGGCTATGGAAGGATTTTCAATTCACAGCAAGGAGCATGAGGTTGCAGATTCCTCACTGACATGGATTTATACCCCTGTGGGTGCTGGTTGGTCTGCATCTGTCACATCTGTCTTCTAAGCCCATGGGGGCTTTACTAATAAACTGAAGCTCTCCTGAGACAGATGCAATGCTCTGGCAGTTATCACCGTGAAAAGCTCGTATTTTCCAATATGCAGTGGGAAATCTGCACACATCTGTCTTCGATGCTGAAACATGCAGCAGCTGAGGAACAGCTGCTCAGCCTTCAGATAATCGAGTTCATTGCTCCCTGACATCCACCCCTCATAATCTGGTCATTCTTTTCAAATGGCTGCAGTGCTAGGTAGCAAGCTACTCTGGGATGTATCCTCTAACTTGGTCATTGTCACTAGAATTTCGGGGACATCTTTTCTCCAAGTTAAGGGCAGCATTCATCAATTTTACCCTGAAATGCATGATTTTATACTTGTTCCCCCCAAAATTTAATTAGTTTACCAGAAAAGGTCCTTTACTTTTATTGGAAATTATGTAAGGCTTTGATGAGTCCCAAGCCATAATGTTATGGTTTCACAACAGACAACACATTGGGAAGGGGGAAAGAGAGGAGACTGAATGAAAACAGAATCAGTGAAATGCAGTTTTAGCTATTCATCATGATACATCCTCTTTGCACTCTCTCTTACAGTTCCTTGTCCATGATTTTACCTGTCCCAGAACACATATATTTATACCCAATACTTGCCGTGGAGTCCTGGTTCACGCTTTTCTGTTTTTGACATTATTCTGGATTGTAGTATTTTACTTATTAATTTGTATCTTGACTTTTATACTCAAATGAGCCAGTCTGGGTAGTTAATGCATTTTTATGAATTGGGATATAATGCAGACCAAAAAAGTAACAATGAAAAAGGAAAATTTAATAAACACAAGCAATAACCTACTAATGACATTAGCAGACTCCAACCACATTTTTTTTTTTAAAGATTTTATTTATTTATTTGAGAGAGAGAGAGAGTGAGAGAGAGAGCGCAAGAGGGGGTAGGGTTAGAGGGAGAAGCAGACTCCCCGCCGAGCAGGGAGCCCGATGTGGGACTCAATCCCGGGACTCCGGGATCATGACCTGAGCCGAAGGCAGTCGCTTAACCAACTGAGCCACCCAGGTGCCCTCCAACCACATTTTTAATTGAATAGGAGTAGAGCCCCACTGACAAATATAGACCTTGAGTTCCTTTTTTTTTTTTTTTTTTTTTTTATGAGAGAGAGAGAGAGAGAAGCAGAGGAAGAGGGAGAGGGAGAATCTTAAGTAGGCTCCACACCCAGCACAGAGCCCCATGCGGGGCTTGATCTCATAACCCCAAGATCACGACCTGAGCTGAAACCAAGAGTTGGAGGCTCAACCAACTCAGCCACCCAAATGCACCTATAAGTGTGCTTTCTAATTCTTTTAGCAGCAATCCTTTGTTAGATGACACTCTTCTGAGGATTGGGGCAAGTTTCTCTCGTCTTTAAAGCAATGAGGATAGCAGGGAGCCTAAGGCATACACCTCATGTTGGCCAGCTTTATTCAGGGGTAATGAGGCAATCCCATCCCTGAAGTAAGCCAGGAGGTACCTCAGGTTCTTAGAGTCCACAGTGCCTCAAGCAGAGTTAGGTCAATACTGTGCTTCCCGTCATAAGCATGCCAGTGCTGGTGGATGTTTGCAGTCAACAGCCTTGCGATGAAGCCCTCAGCTATTTTTCTGGGTGGGAGAGCTGCCTCCCTTAGCTCCTCAGCTGCCTGAGCTCCAGCCTGGACCATCCCTGATACAAAGAAGAAGATCGTCCAGGCTTGTCCTGTAAGAGGGCTCAGTCTGCTCAAGAGCGAGGCTGTGAGTTTCCAGAAACTCTCACAGAGTGAAGAACAGTGTGGGTGAGGGGGAACTTCTGTGGGAAAGTTTCAGCGAGATTTCTTTTCCCATTATATTGACTGCCCCTCTGGGAGTATCCTATGAGGCTTCTTTTCATTTCAGATCCAATTCTACCCCCCACCCCGTTACTTTTGCCTATCTTCTCTGACATAGAGACCATATGATTTTCTTGGATTCTGATTCTGTCACCGTCCACTGAAAGTTGCAGATTTGGAATAAAGGGTGAGGCATGGGAGAGAGTGGGGAGCAAGGTGGAAACCTGCTTAACCACTCTCCTGCTGGATTTCCTGCCAAAGTCTAATGCTTAAGCACACTTTGTTTCCAGGGATCACTGGGTGGCTACTAAGCACACTTTCAAACACTCCAGGGATCTCTGAGAAAAGTCATTTTCATGAAAATACGATAGTCAACCCAGAGGAAGACAAATGATAGGCAGGCAAGAGAGGTTTCGTTTGTAGTCTTGCATGTACTGGAGCAAAGAGGAGATGGAAATGGCACCAGTGAGCTAATTCTGAGCTTTCCCCTTTCTCTAGGAGTTGGTCCAGCTCAAAGGATTGGGTGACGTAAGTAGTAAGTAGACTTTCAAAGCCTGCTGTTGAAATCACCAATGTCCTAACCTCCAGTCTGCCATTTAGCCTGAGACACAGTCAACTGCCCTATTTCCACCAGCTAATCTGACGGAAGACCTTCAAGGCACACATAGGAGTTCTCGCTCACCCTCTTCAGGGTGGAAGATGGGCACAATTCACTCTCCTTACCTACTGGTCACAGCAGTGTGTTCTGTCCATTATTATGCATTATCATGTTGCATTGCAATATATGTATTTACTGTTCTGAACTCCTAAGTTTATTTAGGTCAGGAACTCCACCGGTATTTTGTTTCCCTAGAATAATTTAGGTTGTGATTTAGGTTGTAATAGTGACTGTGTGTTATTCTTTCAATAAATGAATCATTATCATCAAGAGGCAAGTGTTCAGGAAATATACCTTGAATGACTGAACAAATGAATGGATGATCATATCTTCAGCAAGATGGCTACCAAAGTGCCCAATGATACCTCACCGAAGCCTTCACAGTGGAATCAAAGTGCTAGGCATTGAAAATACAAGTTCACCAAAACATAGTCCCTCCTCTCTGGGGGCTCATGGTCAAGAGAAAGAGGAGAACAAAGGAGAACAAAGAACTACAACCACATGAAAAGTTAGGGTGAAGATTTGAAGTGAGTGCAGGAGAGCAGAGAGGAAGCTGGGGATGCCAAGTGGTCTTCTCCTCTTAATAGCTGCATTGTATGCTCAAGCTGTCCCCACAATTAGTCACACTGACTGGGTGTCTTGAACAACAGAAATTTATTTTCTCGTAGCTCTGGAGGCTAGAAGTCTCAGACAGATCAAGATGTCAGCAGGTTTGGTTTCTCCTGAAGTCTCTCTCCTTGGCTTGCTAATGGCTGCCTTCTTGTGTGTCCTTACCTCCTTGTCTGTGTGCATCCAAATGCCCTCTTGTTATCAAAACACCAGGCAGGTTAGATGCGGGCTCACGCTGAAGGCCTCATTTTAACTTAATTACCTCTTTCAAGGCCCTTTCTCCAAATGGTCACACTCTAAGGTACTAGGGATTAGGGCTTCCACATATGAATTTGGAGGGGGGAATCACCCCCCTCCAAACCACAGTTTAGAGATCTCTGGCTCATAAAAACAGTCTGGACCATGTCTCAAGGCCCTTGCATTCCTGCCTCCAGCATGTGCCGAGTCCACCACAACTGCCACAGCCCCTGGGCTCTGGTCCTCCATCTCCCCTGGGCCTTTGAGGGGTATTATTACATGATGGAGAGTGGCCGCCTTCCTCAGTGTCATTAAATAATACCCTTCTAAAGATATGACCAGCATGGAGAATGTGACTGTTTCTACCAACTTGCCCACAGAGGCCTCTTAGGCGAACACTCTCTCATTTCAGTGACATCACTGTCTGGCTCGGTGGGGCTAGTCTTGAGCGGTGTGAAGAAGTGGACATATACTTCTGCACATTTACCCTGGCCACTGGCCCCTTCTGCTTCCCCCTGCCCCACAGAGGCTGGTGTTCCCATGAAACTCCTTCCTCCATCTGAGAAGAAAGGACCACTGTGTTCCCTGAGAAGCCGGGTACTGAGGCATTAACATTTTCATGATGGTTACATTTTTAAAAAAGATTTTATTTATTTATTTGACAGAGAGAGAGAGAGAGAGAGAGCATGAGCAGGGGGAGGGGCAGAGGGAGAGGGAGAAACAGGCTCCCTACCGAGCGGGGAGCCCAACGTGGGACTCAGTCCCAGGACCCTGGGATCATGACCTGAGCCAGAGGTAGACGCCTAACCGACTGAGCCACCCAGGTGCCCCGATGGTTACATTTTTAAAGAGGGTAATTTTTAACTCAAAAGAATAAAGGGCTGTGATGAAATTGTATCCATGAATACCTGGTACATAGTAAATGTTCAACAAATAGTTGCTGAATGAAAGAATGTGTTCTTGTTTGATCTATCCATAGTGACCACAGCTTCTTGACATGGCTCCCTGCCCCCCGTCTGACTCTGCAGAGGGCTGTAACTGTCCTCAGTGCCAGAGGGAGATCCAGTTCTCAAATCTCCGCTCAATCAGGTTCTTCCTTCAGTGCCTTCAGGTTCCCTCTCTTCAACATAAAAATGCCATCAATGTGGATCTGCCAGCAAGTTGTAGCCTCAGGGTTCACTTCCTCTACCTCTCATCTTGTACTCAGTTAGGCTGGCCCACCTGCCGTTCCCCCTTTGTGCAGCGCCCATTCCTTCAACCGTTCAGTGCGAAATACTGGTTGAGTTCCTCCCATACACCCACCCGGCACTGTCCTAAGCACTGGGATGTGAGCCCCTCCCCACAAGCTTGCATCTAGCACCAGCACTGCACTGACCACACAGCATGGGAATTTCTCCATCCCTAGGTTTCCCTCACCAGACAGATCCCATGCCTCCCTCTGCATCCTCCACTGCTCCTAGCGCACCCTCTGGCCAGAGGAAATACCTGTTTGTCCCCTGGAACCACAAAGGCAGCCCAATCACCACAGTGGGGCTGGATGACCCCTCTCCTAGGTCCTTCCACCACTGAGTCTTTCTTCCCAGTCCAACATGCTTACCCTCTCAGGCTAATGTGCAAGTGACTAATGAAACCCTTATCTCTTTGTGCCTTAAAAAACACAAATCTTTAGAGAAAAAGATTCAGAATGCTCATCAGCCTTAGTCTCTTCCAGACTGAAGAAGAGTTCTAAGAAGATGGGTAGTGACAGACGCGAGCACGGAGTGAGGGACAAATGGTGAATTTTACATGTAATCAGTTCGCCCGTACCTTTATCTCCTTGTATGGGGGCTTAAATAATGAACATTTACACAATATAATGCCCCTCTGTAGTTTCTTTGCACCTTCCTGGGCATATATGGAATTTACCAGAGATCTCTTTTGTCAGCCAGCAGGTGGGAGGATTCAGAAGGAAAACTGAAGATAATTTTAGATTTAGATTGATGGCAGACTGTTACTTTCCCCAAACTATCTGTTCTTCTCTATTCCTTAGTAATAGGATCACATATAGGGCATAATGGCTACTTGGAATAGAGATGACATTTCCCAGGTTCTCTTGCAGTTAGAGGAAGCCTTTCTGACTAACTTTTGGCTGATGGAATATATGGGGTCTTATGTGTGAAGTCTTCATTTTTCCTCCTTTCTGTTGATGGGAATGTGCGTGTAATAGCTGGAACTCAAGCAAGTATTTTGTACCATGAGGTGGAAGCCATTAGGACAATGTGAAGCAGTTAAATAAAAAGAGGCAGGGTCTATGACTATTGTGAAACTAATGTACCAGCTCTTGAGTACACAATTCTAGACTTCATTTATGTGAGAGAAATAAACTTCAATCTTGTTTAAGCCCTTTAACTCTTTAAAGGTTAACTTTTCTGTCATGTGGAGCTGCATCTAATCCTAACTGATACAAGATTTGTGCAGGTGCATTATTTCTCTTTGCTCTCAATTCTTTTTTTTTTTTTTTAAAGATTTTATTTATTTATTCATGAGAGACAGAGAGAGAGAGAGGCAGAGGGAGAAGCAGGCTTCCCACGGAGCAGGGAGCCTGATGCAGGACTCGAACCCAGGACCCTGGAATCATGACCTGAGCCTAAGGCAGACGCTTAACCATCTGAGCCACCCAGGCTCCCTCTTTGCTCTCAATTCTATATTCTTATGCACAGGGATTGATTCTACATTTTTGTACACAGGAAGAAGTAAGTGGGATTGCAGATGTGGCCTTTTATCTCTCCTCAAAAGTTGACCCCAAAACCGAGGAAATTTGGAATATGTGAGATATGTGACCCAGGATGAACAAAACAAAGAGATTTATTGTAATGTTATCTACTGAAATAAGAATAACATGAGACTGAATGGCCATAAAATTAAGTAACTAATATTTATTAAGCACCTAATTATGTGCATAGATGGTACAAAGCAGCGTGGCAGACAGAAGCCCTCCAACGATGTCCACGCCATAATCCTTGGAACCTAAGAAAATGCTACGTTCCATGGAGAAGGGAATTTGTAGATGTGATTTGGATTGCAGGCATAGGATAGGGAGACCCTTTCACCTGGTGGGAGGCAGAGGAGACATGGAAGAAGGGGAAACCAGAGAAATTCCAAGTATGAAAAGCACTGGACACACCGTTGCCGGCTTGAAGGTAGAAGGGGCAACGTGCCCAGGAATACAGGCCGACTTGGAGCTGAGAAAGGCTCCTGGCTGACAGCCAGCAAGGAAAGGGAGTGGTTGGGTAAATGATGGTGCAGCCATTCCACAGCATACTATCCGTCCACTGAAAATGAGAAGCATTTAATTGACATTGAAAGATGCTCACCATACATTAAGTATTAAGAAATGTTCAATGAGGGGCGCCTGGGTGGCTCAGTCGGTTGAGAGCGTCTGCCTTTGGCTCAGGTCATGATCCCAGGGTCCTGGGATCGAGCCCCGCATCGGGCTCCCTGCTCAGAGGAGAGTCTGCTTCTCCCTCTGCCCCTCTGCCCTGCTTGTTCCCTCTCTCTCTATCTCAAATAAATAAATAAATAAAATCTTTAAAAAAAAAAGAAATGTTCAATGCATAAAGCATTTATACAATAAGCATATCTGCAGTGTAAAATTTTTCAAAGTCACAAAACTAATCTGCAGACCTCATTTTATACATTTGTTCTAAACCTAACCAAATTTGGGTCTTGAGCTGCCATTCACCTCGGAACCAGAAGTGATATTGCCAGTAAAAGACATATTTGGTTAATTTATTAATAACTCAATCGTTTCATATATGAAAATTTTCAATTTCAGGAGGCTGCCTTTCCCCATTTTTTTCCCAGGGTGACAACTAAGTTCTTGGGAGAAAGTTTCTGCCTGAAGGTTATAGCTGGACCTATGTCCTTGGTCATGTGGGTGTTTTGTGCCCCACGGAGGCCAGAGGAGGCTCCGGGGACTCTGCCAGGCCCTGCTGCTGGGACAGATCTGGCAGCCATTTCTACTTTCTGCCACTGGTTTTTCCCTTTTAGTGTGCCGCTTCCATGTGCTTCAGCCCAGGAATCAGACAGGATTTCTCTGAGGGAAGGAAGGAAAGAAGGTTGAGTGGAAGAGGTTTGGTTTTTTTTTTTTAAGATTTTCTTTATTTATGGGGCACCTGGGTGGCTCAGTCGGTTAAGCGTCTGCCTTCGGCTCGGGTCATCATCCCAGGGTTCTGGGATCGAGCCCCGCGTCGGGCTCCCTGCTCAGTGGGAAGCCTGCTTCTCTCTCTCCTCCCAGCTGCTGTTCTCTCTCGCTATCTCTGTCTTTCTCTCTCTCAAATAAATAATTAAAATTATTTGAGAAAGAGAATGAGTGGGGGGAGGGGCAGAAGGAGAGGGAGAAGCAGAATCCCTGACCCGAGCCAAAGGCAGACGCTTAACCGACTGCGCCACCCAGGTGCCTTGGGAGAGTTTGAGACTACAGTACGATTCTAGGGAAATCTGGTGAGGCTGCTGGGGACTCCTTGAACCAGTCACCCCTCCCAGAAGCGGGCCAGCCCAGCCTCCCTGCCGTGCTCAGTTGGGGGCTGGGGAGCAGCCTGTGGAAAGACTGGTCTCCATAGGAACCTGATGATGGATTTCTGAGCCCAGCAGCTGGGGTGTTGGTCACATATGAAATAAATAATGAGATCTAAAACATTTCCAAAGCATTGCATCAGCCAGATTGAAAGAGAGGTCAACATTTTTTGAGAGAGCCATTTATAGCTAAGGCATGGTAAGGAGATGGAAACATAATACATTCGGTTGCTGGAAATTCTTCATTTGTTCATTTGGTCAGAAAGTCATCCCTGTCTTCCAGACTCCAGCTGACATTACGCCTGCACTCAAGGAGTTTACACTTTGGCAGGGAGACAGGTATTAATCATCAACAAATGTACAACTGCAAATAATTATATATGCACGTGCTTATGCAGACACATTTTTAAGAAAATTGAGGCTGTGCATCAGTCACTTTCTATACATTCTTTTATTGAATTCTTTCAATTGTAGTGGATCTTTATCTCTATAATTAAGAGTTCTGGGCATGATGACAATCAAATGCATCTGTAGCTGAGGAAGTTATATAAAATGTCCGTTACACAGCCCATTGGCTTTCTTATGCTGTCTGCCCGTGGGGTGCTGGTACATGGCTAAGTCCCATGAAAGCAACACAGGGAATCAGAATACGACCCCCACCCTGATCCTCGGCTATACAGCCCCACTGGCCCATGCTGCGCTTGGAACTGAGCCCAGTTCTATACTGGGCTCTCTTTCCCCCCGCTGTGATAATCCTGAATAAAACCTTCGTGGAGGGGTCCCCCTCTCCTCTCTCATGCCTGGAGTGACAGGATGACTGAACCACTGTATTCACCAGAGATGACTCTAAACTCTTACCAGACCAAGACACAATGACAGTGATCTGCCTAACAAACTGTACTTAACAAACCTTGTCTTCCACTAGGTTCCCCTCTGTATTTACCTTCCCACAGTTTCCCGCCTCTAGGACTCAAACTCCTTTACCTTTGTCTATCACATCTCCACAATTCACCGCTCTTTGGTAAACATGGTATATATGCTCTCAAGCCTAGCCACTTCTTTGGGTTTTCATTTCTTTTATATCAAGGACTCCATGTACACATAAAATTATTAATATCAAATAAAATTTGTATGCCTTTTCTCCTGTTACTCTGTCTTTTATCAGTTTAATTTCCAGGATCCCAGGTACAGAACCTGAAAGGGTAGAAGAAGTTTTATTTTTCTCCCTTACAGTTTAACAAGGGTAAAAATCAGCATGGAATGAGGAAGGAAAAGGAACAGGCTAGATCTCTGAAAGGGAGTACCATCTATTGACATCAATATCACCTGTGAGGATGCTGTGGTTTGAAGTTTGGGTCCAAGAGCAAACAGTCTAGAAAGAATTCTTGAGACATTTTCAGTGCTGAAAGGTGGTTTTATTAAGCACAGGGACAGGACTCGTGGGCAGAAAAAGCTGCATCATAAATGTGAGGAGTGACCGATTATATAGGGTTTTGTTTATCCTATGGAGGGGAGGGTGATGTTAGGCTTCTAAGAAATGGAGTCTATAGGTTCCTGGAGGTCTGACTATTATTAAGATTGTGCTTTTCTTGTAAATCATCAAGACAGTTAAAAACTGATGGAGTTTTATGTCATGCATAAGAACTGCAATCTTTATCAGTTGACCATTTGTTTGTCCTTTCTTTGTTCCTGGGCAGTCATGAGTGCTTGAAGAATGTCACATATATGCGGCCTTTGGGGGAGGGGGGTGTGGACTGTTATTGTGCCTTCTGCCCTCAGCTTGCCTTTTGTTATCTCATCATTGTCATTTGGGGATTTTTTAAATCTGGTCTGGGACGCCAGGGTGGCTGAGTCGGTTAAGCGTCTGCCTTCGGCTCAGGTCATGATCCCAGGTCCTGGGATCGAGTCCCACATCGGGCTCCTTGCTCAGCAGGTCGCCTGCTTCTCCCTCTGCCCGCCGCTCCCCCTGCTTGTGCTCTCTCTCACACACACAAAAATAAATAAAATAGTAAAATAAATAAATAAATAAATAAATCTGGTCTGCTAGAATAAACAAGTTCAATAATCTCTGAGCATTCATGTTCTAGCATAGAAGTATGATGGTCAGGCCCAGGCATAACGGTAGCTGGGTTTAAAGATGGAAGGTTTTAAGCATTATTTCAGGTGTATCTAAATGCATAGCCTGGTATTTAGTAAGTCAGCGGTGACCTTTGGTCTCTAGAACACTTTGGACCCGAGGTGGAGTCATCAGTCATCATCAGCAAGGACTGTCCCGTAATAAGTTGTGAAGTTCCTCCTGCCAGGAGGCTGTGGTGGTCACTGCTCAAAGACAAGCCGGCCACCCCTATGTTACATTCACAAGTGACTTTGAAAAATCGCCCACCAGTCCTGCTTCATTTCCTCATTTTTGTGTCAGAATTCCCAAAGTGTGTCCCTGTTTTTCTGTCACATATAAAATGAAAGTTTTTTCTAAATTTGGCAAAGCTAAAGCTGGGGCTGACAAAAAGTTAGCTTTTAATGTTTGAAAGACCATCTGTTGGGCTTTACTCCAGAGTAAAGGTTCTTCCTCAGAGCCTTTAACTGAATCATATAATGGTTGATCTAAGAGCCCAAATCTAGGAATCCACAGGTGGCAAAAACCTGCCGTACCTAGGAAAGTACAGAGTTGTTTTCTTGTAGCTGGGGCTCCAAGAACTAATATAGCCCTCTTTCTGTCAGTAGGAAGGGTACGGTGTCCTGGTGCTAATTCATATCCCAAATATTGTACCTTTTGTTTAGATATTTGTACTTTTTTTTTTTAAAGATTTTATTTATTTATTTGACAGAGAGAGAGACAGACAGCAAGAGAGGGAATATAAGCAGGGGGAGTGGGAGAGGGAGAAGCAGGCTCTCCGCTAAGCAGGGAGCCCGACGCGGGCCTCGATCCCAGGACCCTGGGATCATGACCTGAGCTGAAGGCAGACGCTTAACGACTGAGCCGCCCAGGTGCCCCTAGATATTTGTACTTTTTTTAGGAGAGATGTGATGCCCTCTGTCTGCCAAGAAATTAAGTAAAGTTATAGAATTACTACCAAACGTTTCTTTTGTGGGACCACAGATTAAAATATCATCCACATATTGAATTATAGTTCCTTGAGGTCAGGAGATATCATAGAGGTGTTTACTAAATGCAGCCGCAAATGGGTGAGGCCTGTCTCTAAATCCCCGGCAGCAAGACTGTCCAGGTTCGTTAAGCTGCCTGTGGGCTTGAAGGTGAGGCCCATTCAAAAGCAAATAGGGGCTGTGTTTCCTCACCCAGGTCATCACAATCCCGACCCGTGGATTTACTTCCTTCCAGATATTACAAAGGGTACGAGGGTAAAAGTTTTAATTCCCCAGGCATTAAAGAGAACAGCTTGTCCTCTTCCTTAGGAAGAGCAAAACTGCTTCCTAGTTTATACATTAAATCTCATCTAAGTAATGGAGTGGGACAAGATGGAAGGACTAGAAAAACATAAGTAACCAACTGGCTTCCGTACTTACAGGTGAGAGGTATTGTCTGGTGACACGTTTTGGTTTCCTCTTCTATGCCAACAATTTTATGGTTAGAAAGACTAGTAGGGCCTGAGTGCTGAATAAGAATAGAGCAAGTGGCTCTTGTTTCACTAAGGAAATTGATAAGCTTACCTCCCATGTCTGGGTAACCTGGGACTCAGTGCTGATGTCAGAGGAGCCGACCAGCCTCAGGGTCCCGTCATGCCAGATCGACCGGTTCCTGCTCGCAGGCAGGGAAGGGAAGGCCCATCCTGGCCAGGGTGCTAACTTCCAGTCAAAAGGCAGGCTTTTGGTCCTCCCCATGGTGTAGCCATGGCTAGAGGATTGCAGCCTGAGCAATCGACATGAAAGTGTTCCAATAAGACCACACTCCTTGAGAAGCCCCTGAAATGAAAGTAAAGGAAGAGAAGAGGAAGTACTCGTCAAGTTTGCACTAAGGCTCAGAGTCTAGATGAGAAGATGTGAGCCGCATGGTGGGCGCCAAAATGATGTAATTTGAAGTTTGGGTCTGAGAGTGAATGGTCAAGAAAGATTCTTGAGACATTTTCAGTGCAAAAAGGTGGTTCTATTAAAGCATGGGACAGGACCTGTAGGCAGAAAAAGCTGCATTGTAAGTGTGAGGAGTGACTGATTATATAGGCTATTTTTTTAATCCTATGGAGGGTAGGGTGACATTAGGCCTCCAGGAAATTGAGTCTATAGGTTCCTGGAGGTCTGGCTCTTATTAAGATTGTGTTTTTCTTGTAAATCATTAAGACAGTTCCAAACAGATGGAGTTTTATGTCGTGCATGACTGAAATCTTTATCAGTTGACCATTTGTATTTCCTTTTTTTGTTCTTGGGCAGTCATGAGTGCCTGAAGAATGTCACACATATCTCACCTTTGGGGGTGTGGTTTGTCGAGTGTCAGTGTGCCTTTTGCCCTCAGCTTGCCTTTTATTATCTCATCAAGGAGAGAAGGGTTTTCCTGTGTAGAGATAGAATGGTTATTTGCAAACTGGATTCTTTCTTAAAAGTAATGTGGGAATTTGAATGTGGGAATTACAATCCTAAAGCATATACTCTTGGCATTTGAACTTTTTTAAAATTTTGTTTTGTTTTGTTTATTTGACAGAGCACCCAAGCAGGGGGAGCAGCAGGGAGAGGGAGAAGCAGGCTCCCACTGAGCAGAGAGCCCGACATGGGGCTCGATCTCAGGACCTTGGGATCATGACCCGAACTGAAGTCAGACACTTAACCGACTGAGCCACCCAGGTGCCCCTTGGCATTTTAACTTATGACCCACATGGTAAAATGGGTCTGCCACGAAATGTACATCCCCAGCATCTGTCTGTTTCTATTTATTAAGGTGATGGCTATTCCTAGGGTCATCATGGATGACATATTGTATAATTTTTTTTATCTGCCTGGCCCCCCCTATTTGTGTACTGCGGGTAGGGCCCTGCCTTCTTCAGGTCTCAGTGACTTCCACATATTGTTTGCCCAGTGAGCACCACCACTGACTACCACTGCTCAATCACCACACAGCAAGAGGGCCCCCCCCATGACTTTATTAGGACAAGAGATGCTCTTATCTAAGCCCCTCTGTTCCAGGCCTTGTTTTTGGAGGGAAGCACTCACTACAGTTTGTGAGGGAAGGTTCTATACAAACAGGCCTTCTGGCTTTCTGACCACAGCTGTGAAGTCAGCTCCCAAATGCGATTCCCAGCTGCTCCTCTGACTTGACCACAGGCCACATGGCAACTGGCAAACCCAGTAGGGAGCCAAGCCACTCTCGGCTGCTCATCTGTGAATCTTATTCTTCTACTATTACAGGAACATCTGCAAGGTTCATTTTACCCCACAGAGTAAGGAAAAGAAAAATGCCACATACTGGCTTGCTTGTTAGGAATGAAAGACTTTCCATTGAGCTGGGCCATTTGTCTCTGAATAGCAATGTAAATGAAATCATTCTGCAGCTGGGGCTCCCACAGCCAGATGCCCAGGCTCAGAGACCAGGCTGTCTGGGCCTGTCCCATCTTGGCTCATAAGAGGGTTTAAGGTCAAGCATGCTGGGCAGTTGTTGGCTCTTCTAAGACCCCTAAACACAAAAAGATAGGATTAAAGAAAAGCAAGAGAGATGTGGAATTTGAAGAACTCCGAGACTGAAAACATTGTAAAACCCTGAAATAGGTAACGAGCTTATGAAGATCCTGTCCCTTTGCATCTTCAAGAATAAAGGACCCGCTCTGTTCTCCATCGAGAGGCAACACCAGTCCACTCAAAATTCATTGCTCCACCACAGCCTTCTTCTTTTGTTCTCCTCTAGGAGGTTTTCATTTGGGGTTTCTGAATTTTATTATACATGCCCATCCCTGCAGAAAATCATGACAACCACAACAAACCAGGTTTGAGATGTCCAGAGACAGAAACTAGTTGGTGGGAAATTAGCACAGTCATCAGATGGGTAAAATTCTAAGTGGAGGATTTGGTTCTCACTGATGCATAGGCCAAAGGGAAGGTTCTGTCCTGGTATATGCTGCATCGTGCATCATATACATTTATAAATGCACCTGAATTGTGTCCCACAAAAAGATAGGTTGAAGTCCTAACCCCCTGTACCTGTGAATGTGACCTTATTTAGAAATGGGGTCTTTGCAGATATAATTGAGATGTCAGTTAAGATAAAGTCACACTTACATACTTTCTCATATTGAAGTCGGGCAGCCCCTAACCCAATGACTGATGGCCCTTTAAAAAGAAGGAAACAGGGTCACAGACACACCTGGAGGAGGCCATGTGATGGGAGGCTGAAATTAGAATAGGGCAGCCACAAGCCAAGGAATGCCATGGCTGATGGCAGTACCAGAAGCTAAGAAGAGGTGAAGAAAGGATTCTACCCAGGGTATCAGACAAAGCATGGCCTTGCCAACACCTTGATTTTGAATTTCGAGCCATCATAACTGTGAGAGAATACATTTCTGTTGTTTCAAGCTAGCTGGGTCACAGCGCTTTGCTACACTAGCCCTAACCAACTAATACGGCACCTTACTTTTTCTTTTCTTATTTTCATAAGAAATCACATGAAATAGAACTGTGTTCCAAGGGCACAGACCTAAGGCAGTACTAGCAACAGTGAGTGTATGGAATTACACATTCTTGGGATGTAGTTTTTGAATATGGGTGATGTTTGGTGGGGTCCGAAGCCAACAGCCAAGAAAGAATTTTTGAGACATCTTTGGTGCAAAATGGTGGTTTTATTAAAGCATGGGGACAGGACCCATGGGCAGAAAGAGCTGCTGCCCCAGGATTGTGAGGGGCAAGTGATTATATACTTTGGGGTGGGGTGAGGGGAGCAAAGATAAGGGAAGTTCCAAAAGGATTTTCAGATGCTAAAGAAGACTCACAAGGATCCTAGAGGCCTGGCTATTGTCAAGCTAAGGTAGTTTTTCCCTCTAGCAAGACATTAACATGAAGACAGCTAGGAGCTTCCTGGAGGAAGGTTATACTCTGCTGGCCTCAAGTATTTGTCAATGGGCTGCAGGTTATAAGGACATTTAATTTTATCTACATTTCCTTCTGCCTTTGTTTCCCACATCATATCCCCCTGAACAATTTTGACCCTTAAATCTTTAAGGTTGTTGAGGGTGGAAGGTCTTATCTTCGGTAACTTCTTCCTGCTGAAGAGGGGTATAGAGATGTCCTTACTTATGGGTCAACATTGGTCAGTTGGGGAGTTTATCTGTAGGCGTTACCAATGGCAGTGGCAGCCAGTCCAAGGTCGACAACATAGATGAACCTCCTTAAGTAGAAAGGATCATCTGTCAGCTGGAAGTTATGACAGTGAAGGAGTCTTGGCACCAGGGAGGGAGACACCGGAAAAGACAACAAAAGAAGGTTACTATTATAAAGAGAAAGAGAAGCCTAAATAAAAAGACCTTTGATAATTAGTTAAACCAGTCCTTTATTGTTGTTGGAAGAGAAATTTGAGGTCTTCCACAGGTTCACAGGAATAAGAAGGCACGTTAGTTTGCTCATTGGTTTCCTGTGAAGGAGATCCAGGTTTTATTCTAGATATATGAGCCCATGAAGAGTGCCCCTCTAATTTTACTGCAGTGGGTGGATATAATATGACCTGGTAGGGGCCCTTCCATTTTGGAGTTAAATCCCCTGCTGTGTTAGACTTCCAATCCTTTCAATAAAATGGTTTATAGGGGGTGGCTTGCTAGTGACAGTCAGATCAGGTTTAGGGAGGATATGGTTTGCATATTCATTTAGAGATTTATGAATTAACCTGGCCTCAAGTGAATAATTTAACAGAGCATTATAGTCTCCATCTCTTGATAGGTCTACAGTGAAAAAAGTTTCCATATAGTAATTCAAAAGGACTTAACACTATTGGTTGTTTTGGGGCAATCCCCCTTCTAAGAAGCCCTACTGGTAAAAGAGTAATCCAGTTTTCTTGAGGCTCAATGCTTAAAATCTAGTATCTACAAAGATGTGTTACTGAAACATTTTCTCTCTATAATAACCCCCATTTTAAATCAGAGATAGCCAAATCAGGACTAATTTATTTGTATAACAAGTCCAATTTTAACAAACTTGGCCTAATGATTTACATAAGCTCAGCAAGAATAGGGAGCGATCATATAGCTCTTTTAGGATTTGCTTTGCTGGAACGTTTTTATAAGGAATCTCTAGGTTGAACTTTTAGTAGCCTCTCCAGGCCAGAAGCCAAGCCAAGTACTTGCCATCAGACATGCCTGCAATAACTGTAGATTTGGACAAATTCCTCTTCTTGAGATCCCCAAAGTGTCCAGAGGTTCCTGCACCTGCCAGGAAGTGACATTCTTTACTCACCTGGTGAGGCTGCTGGGAACTCTGTAATCAGGAATCAAGCTAACATTTCCAAGGGGCCCTATTGGCTCCATGCTTCATAAAGTCAACCTTAGTTCCTTAAAGCTGTATGGTCATATCTGAGTCTATGCATGTCTCTCAAATAGGACATTCCAGTCAAAGCTTTGGTAAAATAACCAATGTTTCCAATGGTGTCCTGTTACAAGGAGAACACATTCTTACTGAACTTATGCAAATGACTGTAATTGCCATGGAAGAAAGAATACTTACTGAGACCTTTTGAATTTCAGAGGGTTCAGGTAGAGAGAAAAGTTAAATGCTTCAATCTGGGGGCGCCTGGGTGGCTCAGTCAGTTGGGCATCTGCTTTTGGCTCAGGTCATGATCCCAGGGTCCTGGGATCAAAGAGCCCCACGTCACTCTCCCTGCTTGGTGGGGAGCCTGCTTCTCCCTCTCCCTCTGCCACTCCCCCTGCTTGTGCTTGCACTCTCTCGCTGTCAAATAAATTAATAACATCTTTTAAAAAAAAAATGCTTCAATCTGTTCACAGAGGAATAGTTTATTATTTCTGGATATCATTGCTGTCTTAAGGGAACATTTCCTTAGGCCGGAAGAGCAAATATTAGAGAACCAGCAATATTTCAAACAAGAGTCATAAACTATAACCTTCCTCAGTTTAGTTAGTCCTGGAAATTCTTACCCATTTCAATTTTATCATCTTAAAGATATTGAATACCTGTATTTGTCCTAAAAGTCCTTTTTATGAATCCCCTCGAAGATCAAACATGTTTAACAAGAGAATAAGAACAATAACTGTAAATGAAAAACTAAAAAACGGACATGGTTAAAGATCTTATGAGAGACTGATTACAACATAGCTGGCAAGGAAATCTGGTTATTTCTGTGACACATAATACTTCAATAATCAGAACACTAAATAATTGCCTTATACCAGAACATATTAAAACTTTAGGAACTGCCTATCATCTCTAGAGTAGTTACAGCATTTACCCAAGCAATACAACCTAAGGCTTACTATCTGTTTAACAGTGCTTCCAGACTAACTCAACATACCAAATAAAAAGGCCTAATGAGCTAAAGAGACTTCATTTACAATTTAAATCTTGGGAAGTTTTAAACCACGTGCTTGAATAGGATTACAGATCATTACAAAACTTAAAATTTTTTTTTTTTTTTTTTTTAAAGATTTTATTTATTTATTTGACAGAGAGAGACACAGCGAGAGAGGGAACACAAGCAGGGGGAGTGGGAGAGGGAGAAGCAGGCTTCCCGCAGAGCAGGGAGCCCGATGCGGGGCTCGATCCCAGGACCCTGGGATCATGACCTGAGCCGAAGGCAGACGCTTAACGACTGAGCCACCCAGGCGCCCCAAAACTTAAAATTTTTTATTTAACCAAGATGACAATAAGCAATTCCAAAGGCAAATACATAGGGTTATATAGTTGTTAGCAAAATTTAGCTCTTTAATATTGAGACGTTTTAACCAAAGACCTGATAAAGACAAAACATAGAAACTTGTTTTCTGGGCAGACAAAAGAGAAAAAAACCTTTGTTTACATTTTATCAAGAGCAGACCAATAATTAAAGAAAACTTTGTCTTTTGAACAGAGAGTAGAATTTCACACTCTTAGAAACCTTAATCTCCAGTGAAGACTAAGTAGTAACCAACTGTGAACTGTTTCACCAGAATTCTTTAGATGGCAAATGTATGAATCTATTAAGCACAAAGCAGGTTTACCAACAAACTTAAATATCCTTAGTTTCTTTGCAGTAAGAAGTCAAAAGTGCAAACCTATGTTCAGTAATTGATGATTTAGCACTTTATCCCATTTGTAAAAGACCTAGATGTCCAATGAATTCAATCCCATTTATCATCCAAGCAAAACTTTCAAGTTTCAGGTTACCAAAGACTTTGAAAGATATCTTAATAATTACCCATGAAAACTTAGAGACAGACAATTAACCGCCATTTTAGTCATCTTTTTACTAAAATTGCAAAGAGATAACATGAGCTTTGTTAGAAGATCTTGGTAGAATAAAAGTTTCACATTTAATGCTGATAACTTTAAAGACAGGTCTGTATTAATTAGACCAACAAACTTAAGTTAGTTTAAATACATAATTTTATATTCCACCTGGATCCATTTTTAAAAGTCAATTTGTTCCCCATTGTCAATTTTTACCTGAGACACTGTGGGGAAATCTGGAGTGGGTGGTGTTAGGTCCAGGGGGTGCTCTTCTTCTCTCCTTAATAGTGAGGGTGGGAGGAGGAGCCAATGGAGGATGGTCTAAAAGCCAGTTATGGAGGTCGCCCCCAAAGTAGTGCAGAAACAGGAAGAAGGGGAGGCAGAAGAGGTGAGGTGCTGCCAGAAGGCAGACTAAAGACGGTTCCGGGTTCTAGAGCTCATCCACTTGGACAGATGAGCAAACGCCATGTTTTTTTCCCACCAACAAGGCAGTCCATGTCGGGCTGGAGAAGACAGAGAATTTCCCAGAAACAAAGGGAGTTTCAGCAGCTGCTTGGGAATATTTCTTCAAGTCCCCATCCTGAGGTAGACTAACCAGAGACAGTTGGTTCCAATTGTAGCCATTAACCCAGGAAATGAATGAGGGAGCTGCCTCCCACACTCCGCTAGAGTAACCTGGGTCTATTAGGAGGAACAGCTGAGAGAGAGAGAGAGAGAGAATCAGTGTCCCCATTGCTAAGGATGGCCTGTGTTTCCTTCAGTAACTTGGGTTTATTGGGAGGAGGCCTGTTTAGATAATTATCATCTAATATATCAAGAGGGGGTTTACTGGTCTGGTTACTACCAAACACGTTCTGCAAGAGGCCCTATGATCCCTGAAAGCCTGGATGGACCTAGGGTTCCTCAGGCTATTTGCCTGTTTCCTGAAGAAGAGACCTAACTGATAGATCCTACTGAGGCCATGCAGTACCGTACTTAAATTTTACAATCCAAATGGTTTCCAGTGGGTTAAATGGCATCCCAAGGGAAAGTCCTTGGGAACTGAAGAGAGAAGGTCCATTACCAAGAAACCCACCCCCCAACTCCTGGTGGCATCACATGTGCAGGATATATCAGAGGTTCCTGGTGTCAAAGTGATCCAAGGTGTCCCTCGAAGGAAATCGCTATGATCACTGCTTGCCATAAAGGCCCTGTAGGAGGGAGGCCTGCCCTCCCCCCTACTCTCCCCACACTCTACTTTCCCTCTAGACTGCAATGGGCGTATGGACCAATTATGCCTTGCCATGAAGGCCACATGCGCCTTGGCTTGCCTTGAAAGCCATGTAGAACCTGCCATTTTTAACCCATGGAACACACCAGAGAAGTTTTACACAAGGAAATTACCCAAATTTGTAACTTTAGTTAGTAGATATTTCTGACAGAAAACAGTAAAGATAGAAATCCATCATGATCTAAGCAACATTCTAACACACGTAGTCTTTACAACCAACTTCCCTAGGAAACGGTCCCCAGTTGGGTTTTAATTCCATTGGGTACTGGTTTTGGCTGGCTCCCAATGGAGATCTTGAGGCCAGAAGCAGCTAGACCAGAGATGTGGAGGTGGATCACATTAGACCAACGAGGAGGAAACCTCACAGGGGGGATCTTAAGATTGGCAGACGTGCTAGTCACTTAGGTGGCTGTCCCGTGCCCAAGATAGACAACTTTGTATAAGGACAGGAGTAAAGAGAGGTCATCAAGTTTTTGGGTCTTATTACCATTCCGCTCAGCATACTAACTTCCAGCCAAAAGGCAGGCTTTCTCCTCCCCGTAGAGTAGCCATGTGGTAGAGGATTGCAACCTGAGCAATCGGCATGAAAGTGTTCCAATAAGACCACACCCCTTGAAGGGCCCCTGGAATGAGAGTAAAGGGAGAGGAAAGTACTCAGCAAGTTTGCACTTAAGCTGAGTCCAGATGAAAAGACTCGAAGACCCCATGTTGGGGGCCAAATGATGTAGTTTTTTAATATGAGTGACGTTTGGTGGGGTCCAAAGCTGATGACCAAGAAAGAATTCTGGAGATGTCTTCAGTGCAAAATGGTGGTTTTATTAAAGCATGGGGACAGGACCCATGGGCAGAAGGAGCTGCTGCTGCCCCAGGATTGTGGGGGGCAACTGATTATATACTTTGGGGGGGGGGTAAAGATAAGGGAAGTTCCAAAAGGATTTCCAGATGCTACCGAAGACTCACAAGGATCCTGGAGGCCTGGCTATTGTCAAGCTAAGGTAGTTTTTCCCTCTAGCAAGAATTAACGTGAAGACAGCTGGGAGCTTCCTGGAGGAAGGTTATACTCTGCCGGCCTCAAGTATTTGTCAATGGGCTGTAGGTTATATGGACATTTAATTTTATCTACATTTCCTTCTGCCTTAGTTTCCCACATCACTTGCATCCCAACTATCAATCGTAATATGCACATTTAAATCAATCATGATGAAATAAACATTGAATTTCTATTATCTCTATAGAAAATTAAATTATAAAATTATTGTCATATGGAAAAGCAATCAAAGAGTACACAGCCAAAAACTGTAGGAAAAAAGTACTCAGAAGTATGTCAGACAGTTATTTAATATAAATAAAATGTTAAGATGTCCAAAAAGATGTGTCTGTGTCCTAATCCCCAGAACCCATGAACATTACCTTATTTGGAAAAGGAGTCTTTGGGAGCACCTGGGTGGCTCAGTCAGTTAAGCGTCTGCCTTCGGCTCCGGTCATGATCCCAGGGTCCTGGGATTGAGCCCCACATCAGGCTCCCTGCTCAGAGGAGAGTCTGCTTCTCCCTCTGCTCCTCCACCCTGTTTGTTCTCTCTCTCTCTCTCTCAAATAAATAAATAAATAAAATCTTAAAAAAAAGGAAAGGGGGTCTTTGCAGATGTGATGAAATTAAAGGCCTTGGGATGAGATCATCCTGGATTATCAGGTGGATCCTACATCCAATGACAAATTACCAGAGACACACAGAAAAGGAGGAGGCAGGGGGACAATGGAGGCAGAGTTTGGAGAGATACAGCTATAAGCCAAGGAACACCAAGGCATGCCAACAAAGCCAGGAGAGAATCCAGGAAGGGATTCTCCCCTAGAGCCCCTGGAGGGAGTGTGGCCCTGGGACAACTTCATTTCTTCCCAGAGACAGCCTTTGTTCGCCTTTGTCTGTGTCTTTTGTGTTGTTTGTCATAAAAGGGAATTACCGTAAGGCGGCACTCCGGCCTAGGCCCTGTAAGCCTGCTGTTGGAGCACTTCTGCTGAGTCCACAGGTCCTATCAGATCAGCGTCTATTTAGACAAACTTGGCTGTGGGTCCCTGTGTCAAAACAGGATGCGGTTTTTCCTCTTGTCTTGTTCTATGTCCTAAGAGTGTGGCTTTGTGACCAGTGAGACTATTCGCTCCGTTCTCTACCATCTGGGGGGTGAACTGACCAGGGTGGATGTACCCTGTTGGCCAGTCAAGTAGATCAGTACAGTCTTTGTCTGGTCATGCCGGCTGTCAGGAGAATTGGCCAGAAGAGGTCCGACCCCGGAAGGGGCCTTTGTTGTCCTTGCTTGTTAGTGCTGAAAAGTCCCATTCCGGTAGCGCCTGCCTGGTGACAGATGAGCAGATCTGTGGCTGGAAGCATCTCACATTTGTGGGAGATAGGAGATACCACAGACCAAATCATCCTCACTGCCTATACAACAGAGGTCTTTGCTTTCTTACACTATTCTTGGGAGTAAACTTTGGATCACGGGGCTGCATCATTTATGCCCTCTCCAGGGACACCTCTTTTTTTTTTTTTTTTAAAGATTTTATTTATTTATCGGTCAGAGAGAGAGACTGAGAGCACACAAGCAGGGGGAGCGGCAGGCAGAGATCCCAGGACTCTGGGATCATGACCTGAGCCGAAAGCAGATGCTTAACCAACTGAGCCACCCAGGCGTCCCCCCAGGGACACCTCTTGTGTCCATGGTAAAGTTTTATTCTAAGCCTGGGAAGTTGCTTCCAGGTCTTTCCATAAGAGGCTTATTGGATTCACTCACTAGTGGAATAAGTATACTAATGGGGATCCCATTCATCAATGGCCAGATGATGGATCTTTTGAATTAAAAAAACTTCTATATCCAAAAAAAATTTTAGAGAGCTCTCATTCCAAACAGCTGCTTTATTGATATTTATGGGAAGATGAAATTGAAAGGAAGATATAAAAAAGTATAATGGCTAGCCTTAGAGAATCCCTTCATAAAACGAAAGAATAGAAGTCAGACTTAGAACAAGAATCAAAAACCAAATCTGACATAAATCCCGCTTCTTACACTCC
Source organism: Halichoerus grypus (assembly GCF_964656455.1). Lineage (NCBI taxonomy): Eukaryota > Metazoa > Chordata > Mammalia > Carnivora > Phocidae > Halichoerus > Halichoerus grypus. The sequence goes on from NC_135713.1 coordinate 26,717,167, forward strand.
TCTTTATTCCCAACTCCCTGTCCCTGACCCTTCAGAAGACCTTCTGTATCCCTGGGCCCCTGGTCTAGGCCTCCTCCTTCAAAACCCAACGCCGGCTCCTCAGCTAATTTCCTTAAATCCTAAAACGCCAACTGCCCCAAAAGAACCCTTGAAGAACCACCTGCCTACTTTAACTTCCCTTTCTTTACAAGATTTACAGAGAGCACTTCTGCCTGATCTCCAGGCTCTGGGAATCCAGGTTGCTTGTGTAAATGCTGAATGTCAGGAAGCAAATCTAGTAAGAGCACCCAGGAAGGGTGATAAAGCTTGTGTGCCACGCCTTTTAATTCCTCTTATTTTCCAGGGCCTTGAAATCAAGCTCTGAGAGTTTCAGGCATTCCTGGGCAATGTCTTTACAGGTGTACCCTGAACTCCCACCACAAAGAACTCGTGTCCCAAGGATTCTACCAAGTTTAGAGAGGAATTAGAAAGATGAGCAGTTATTCACAACCCCACTCACAGAGACCTTGCTTGGCTACTAAGGGGCATTCTTTCAGCCCATGATTATACAATGTTTATCAGGCCAGAGGGCCCCCTGGAGAAAACAGCCCCCACAGGGGCAACAGATAGCCAGAGCCTCTCTCCGGCCCTCCTAGGACTGATCAGGAGATGGCTCAACTAGAAGCTGATATTCAAGGGCTAATCGGAAGGATAAAGGAAGCCTTTCCTCCCAAAGTAAACTAGTCTAAGGTTGAAATGTACACGCTGAAAGAAAGGGAATGCCCAAAAGCCTTTGTTGAATATCTTATACAAGTTTTTCAAAGGCACACTGCATTAAATGCGGAAGCCCCAGAACATAGAAATCTTCTAATTTCTGCTTTAGTGGGAAATTGCCTCCCCAGTATAAAAAAACAAATCCACAATAATATGATCAGTGGGACAGGGCAACCAGTCAGCATAATAAGGAGGCAGCTACCCCGTTCTTTGAAAATAGCTTGCTGGACAGCAGAGGGGAAAGGAACTAAAAGCAACAACTCTTGCTTTGTTTTTTGTTTTGTTTTGTTTTTAATTTTTTGTTTTTTTTAAATTTAAATTCAATTAACCAACATATAGTACATCATTAGTTTCAGATGTAGTGTTCAATGATTCATTAGTTGCGTATGACACCCAGTGCTCATCACATCATGTGCCCTCCTTAATGCCCATCATCCAGTTACCCCATCCCCCCACCCACTTCCCCTCCAGCAACCCTCAGTTTGTTTCCCAGGGTCAAGAATCTCTCATGGTTTGGCTCCCTCTCTGATTTCTTCCCATTCAGTTTTCTCTCCCTCCCCTTATGGTCCTCTGCAGTATTTCTTATATTCCACATATGAGTTTCAACTCCTGCTTTGTGACTTGAATCTTCAGAAAGGCAAAGCATGACTCTGAGAATAACTCAGAGGCCACTCAGAGGTCTCTCTATTGTCTCCCAAAGAAACACAGGACATTGGAAGAGAAACTGTCCTGCACTTAAGAAAAAGGAAGGTTTAGAAAGCAATTCTCCTAAATCCTACAACCCTTTGAAAATTCCTTTTTTCCCCCCGAGGGACAGTCCCCCCTTAAATAACAGGGTCAACTGCTCCTCAGCCACACCCAGATCTACCATAAAACTTAAAATGGAGGAGCAGGAACTGGAGTTCTTCACTGACACTGGTGCAAATCTCTCCCCCATCCACTCAGAGCATTTATCTCTAGCTGTCGCTTCTGATTCTAAGCAGGCTGTTGCAGGCTGAGGGCAGCCTGTCTTGTTGCCCATATCCCAGCCCAGCCTCTTAACACTCACCTTGCCTTTCTAATTTCCAGTTGTTCACCAGGAAACCTTCTTGGTGGAGATTTGTTGAGTAAATTAAATGCCACTATAAATCACAATGAGAAAGCTTTTTTAGTTCTCTACCATTAGACCAGACCCCAAGTTTCCTGATTTTTTTTTTTTTATTGGAAACTCATTCTGATCAAAATTCCTCTGAGGATGAGTCTGTAATAGATGTCCCAATCAAGTCTTTGGGCCACACACGCAAAAGAAGTTGGATTGTTACAGAGTGCAGAGCTTATGTGCATTTCTTAGAAAAGAAATAAACCATTTTCATCAGTAGCTCACTACCTTCTCTCCAGAGATGCACAGCAAAGAATTAACCCTATAATAGACTCCCTCTTGAAATAGGGCGCTCTTGTCTTTACTACCTCACCCTGCAACACCCCGATCTTGCCAGTGAAGAAAGAAGGCAAATTTGAGTCAGAGGGAGACCAAATTTGTACAGGACCTGAGGGCCATAAACTGTTTTATAATTCCTTGGCTCCTTCTGGTCCCAAATCCTGCTGACATTCTTACATCATTCCTGCTGACAAAGCCTGGCTTATAGTCATTGACCTCTGCTCAACTTTCTTTTCAAGCCCATTGTACCCTGAGTCCAAGTTTCTTTTTGCATTCCCATTTAAAGGAAGATAATGAACATGAACTCACATACCCCCAAGGATATTATGAATTTCCTTCAATATTTTTCCAAGTGCTTAAAGCCAATCTAGATTTATAAACTTTGCCCAAGCTTCCACACTGATGCAACACATTGAGGACCTGTTACTCTGTAATCAGACTAAGCACGGAGCCCATCTAGACTCCTGTGTTCTCTTACTTTTTTTTTTATTATGTTCAGTTAGCCACCATATAGTACATGATTAGTTTTTGATGTAGTGTTCCATGATTCAATAGTTGCATATAACACCCAGTGCTCATCACAACACATGCCCTCCTTAATACCCATCACCGGCTACCCCATCCCTCCCACCCCCTCCCCTCTGAAACACTCAGTTTTTTTCCCAGAGTACATAGTCTACATACTGAAGAATGAAACTCGACCATTCTCTTACACCATACACAAAGATAAACTCAAAATGGTTGAAAGACCTCAATGTGAGACAGGAATCCATCAAAATCCTAAAGGAGAACATAGGCAGTAACCGCTTCGACATCAGTCATAGCAACTTCTTTCAAGACATGTCTCAAAAGGCAAGGGAAACAAAAGCAAAAATGAACTTTTGGGACTTCATCAAGATAAAAAGCTTCTGCACAGCAAAGGAAACAGTCAACAAAACTAAGAGGCAACCCATGGAATGGGAGAAGATATTTGCAAATGACAGTACAGATAAAGGGCTGGTATCTAAGACTTATAAAGAACTTCTCAAACTCAACACCCAAAAAACAAATAATTCAGTCAAGAAATGGGCAGAAGACATGAACAGAAATTTCTCCAAAGAAGACATACAAATGGCCAACAGACACATGAAAAACAGACACATCAGGGAAATACAAATCAAAACCACAATGAGATACCACCTCACACCAGTCAGAAAGGCAAAAAAAATTTTTTTATTATGTTATGTTAGTCACCATACAGTACATCATTAGTTTTTGATGTAGTGTTCCATGATTAGAAAGGCAAAATTTAACAAGGCAGGAAACAACAAATGTTGGTGAGGATGTGGAGAAAGGGGAACCCTCTTACACTGTTGGTGGGAATGCAAGCTGGTACAGCCACTTTGGAAAACAGTACGGAGGCTCTTCAAAAAGAAAAAAAACAGGGAGGGCAAAGATGGCAGAGGAGTAGGGGATCCTATTTCAACCGGTCCCTGGAATTGAGCTGGATATCTACCAGACCACTCTGAACATCCATGAAATCAGCTTGAGATGTAAGAAGATATATCTAGATCTCTACAAACAGAATATTGCCAGCGGCTGGTGTCGAGGTATGAAGCGGGGAGCCGTGATTCCGTGGGCAGATATCGGAAGATAAATGGAAGGGGGAGGAAGCTGCCATAAGCGCTTGAGCTGGGAAGGTGAAATAACACAGGAGCACAAAATCCAGGCACAGACTTGCAGACCAGTAGTGGCGGGGAAAGAAGTTTAGGGCAGTACCCCGTACTGAAACCTGGAGCTGCGGGGGCATGCATGTAAATGGGGGGGCAGCTGGCAGTTTTAGAAGCACAAAGGGCAGAGACGTGCCCGGACCTGGAAGCAAGGACTGAGGGTGCTGCTGTGGGGTGCACAACCCAGGACACTGTGGTTTTAGCAGCACCGACAGAAACGGAGACAGTGTGGCCTGGAGAACTCACTGAAGAACAGACTGCAATGTCTCTGCTCTGAGGCAGAGGCTTGGAAATGATCACTTCTACTCTGACTCTCGGAAGAGATGCAGAAAGCTGCCAGGGAAAGCCCCAGAGAACAAAAGCTCCAAAAAACCAGTTTTCACTGAGCCCGTCCCCCCCCACAGGGGGCGGAGCAACTCTGCCCAAACAGGGTTGCCTGAGTAACAGTGCAGCAGGCCCCTCCCCCAGAAGATAGGCTGGAAGAACAAGAGGCTGACAACCCTAAGGTCCCTATAAAACAGGTGCATCTTGCTTGGGTTCTGGTCAATAATTTGGACTCTGTACATTCCCTCATCCACCCGTCAACAGAATGATTAAGAGGAGGAACCCCCAAAATAGGAAAGACTCAGAGACTGTGACTTCTGCCAGATTTACAAATGGATGTAGATATAAGCAAGATGTCGGAAATAGACTTCAGGGTAACAGTTATGAAGATAATAGCTAGAATGGAGAAATCGATTTATGGCCACATAGAGTCTCTAAGGGCAGAAATGAGAGCTGATCTGGCAGAACTTAAAAATGCTATCAATGAGGTCCAATCTAATCTAGATACTCTAACAGCTAGGTAAATGAGGCAAAAGAACAAATTAGTGATCTGGAAGACAAACTGATAGAAAAGAAGGAACAGGGGGAGGCCTGGAACAAACAACTTAAAATCCATGAAAACAAAATTAGAGAAATAAGTGATGCCATGAAACGTGCCAATGTCAGAATTATTGGGATCCCTGAGGGGGTGTAGAGAGAAAGAGGACTAGAAGATATATTTGAGCAAATCATAGCTGAGAACTTCCTTAACTTGGGGAATGAAACAAGTATTTGTGTCCTAGAGGCAGAGAGGACCCCTTCCAAGATCAAGGAGAACAGACCAACACCCCGGCATGTAAAAGTAAAACTCGCAAATCTTAGAACCACGGAAACCATCTTAAGGGCAGTTAGGGGGAAGAGATTCCTCACGTACAGAGGGAAGAACATCAGAATAACGTCAGACCTATCCACAGAGACCTGGCAAGCCAGAAAGGCCTGGCAAGACATATTCAGGGTACTAAATGAGAAGGACATGCAGCCAAGAATACTTTATCCGGCAAGGCTGTCATTTAGAATGGATGGAGCTTCCAGGACTGGCAGAAACTGAAAGAATATGTGACCACTAAGCCAGCCCTGCAAGAAATATTAAGGGGGGGTTCTATAAAAGGAGAACTACCCCAAGAGTGATATAGAACAGAAATTTACAGAGACAATCTATAGAAACAAGGACTTCACAGGCAACATGATGACAATAAAATTATATCTTTCAATAATCACTCTCAACGTGAATGGCCTAAATGCTCCCATAAAACGGCACAGGGTTGCAGATTGGCTAAAAAGACAGGATCCATCCATATGCTGTCTACAAGAGACTCATTTTGAACCTAAAGATACATCCAGATTGAAAGTGAAGGGATGGAGAACCATCATTCATGCCAACGGACCTCAGAAGAAAGCTGGGGTAGCAATTCTCATATAAGACAAATTAGATTTTAAGCTAGAGACTGTAGTTAGAGACACAGAAGGACATTATATCATTCTTAAAGGGTCTATCCAACAAGAAGATCTAACAATTGTAAATATCTATGCCCCCAACATGGGAGCAGCCATCTACATAAGCCAACTGTTAACCAAAATAAAGAGTCATATTGATAATATGTTAATAGTAGGAGACCTCAACACTCCACTCTCAGCAATAGACAGATCATCTAAGCAGAAAATCAATAAAGAAACAAGACCTTTGAATGACACACTGGACCAGATGGACCTCATAGATATATACAGAACATTCCACCCTAAAACAACAAAATACTCATTCTTCTTGAGCACACATGGAACTTTCTCCAGAAGAGACCACATACTGGGTCACAAATCAGGTCTCAACTGATTCCAAAAGACTGAGATTATTCCCTGCATATTCTCAGACCATAATGCTTTAAAACTGGAACTCAATCACAAGAAAAAAATTGGAAGAAATTCAAACACGTGGACTCTAAAGACCACTCTGCTCAAGAATGTTTGGGTCAACCAGGAAATCAAAGAAGAACTTAAACAATTCATGGAAATCAATGAGAATGAAAACTCATCAATCCAAAACCTATGGGATACTGCAAAGGGGAAATACATAGCCAACCAAGCCTCAGTCAAAAACATAGAAAAGTCCTGAATTCACCAACTAACTTTACACCTTAAAGAACTGGAGAAAAAGCAACAAATGATGCCTGAGCCATGCATTAGAAGAGAAATAATTAAGATTAGAGCAGAGATCAATGAATTAGAAACCAGAAACACAGTAGATCAGATCAACGAAACTAGAAGCTGGTTCTTTGAAAGAATTAATAAGATCGATAAACCACTGCCCAGACTTATCCAAAAGAAAAGAGAAAGGACCCAAATTAATAAAATTATGAACAAAAGGGAGAGATAACGACTAATACCAAGGAAATAGAAACAATTATTAGGAATTATTATCAACAACTACATGCCAATAAATTAAGCAACCTGGAAGAAATGGATGCCTTCTGGGAAACCTGTAAACTACCAAGACTGAAACAGGAAGAAATTGACAACCTGAATAGACCAATAACCAGTAACGAGATTGAAGCAGTGATCAAAACCCTCCCCAAAACAAAAGTCTGATGGATTCCCTGGGGAATTCTACCAAACATTCAAAGAAGAAATACTACTTATTCTCCTAAAGCTGTTTCAAAAAAAAGAAACAGAAGGAAAGCTTCCAGACTCATTCTATGAGGCCAGCATTACCTTGATCCCCAAACCAGGCAAAGACCCCTTCAAAAAGGAGAATTTCAGACCAATATCCCTGATGAATATGGATGCCAAAATTCTCAACAAAATCCTAGTTAATAGGATCCAACAGTACATTAAAAGGATCATCCACCACAACCAAGTGGGATTTATCCCTGGGATGCAAGGGTGGTTCAACATTCGCAGACCATTCAGTGTGACAGAATACATTAATAAGAGGAGAGAGAAGAACCATATGGTCCTCTCAATTTATGCAGAAAAAGCATTTGACAAAATACAGCATCCTTTCCTGATTAAAACTCTTCAGAGTATAGGGATAGAGGGAACATTCCTCAATTTCATAAAATCCATCTATGAAAAACCCACAGCAAATATCATTCTCAATGGGGAAAAGCTGAGTGCCTTTCCTTTAAGATCAGGAACATGACAAGGATGCCCACTCTTGCCACTATTATTCAACATAGTACTAGAAGTCCTAGCAACAGCAATCAGACAACAAAAAGAAGTAAAATTTATTCAAATTGGCAAAGAAGAAGTCAAACTCTCTCTCTTTGAAGATGACATGATACTTTATGTGGAAAACCCAAAAGACTCCACCCCCAAATTACTAGAACTCATATAGCAATTCAGTAATGTGGCAGGATACAAAATCAACGCACAGAAATCAGTTGATTTCTTATACACTAACAATGTAACTGTAGAAAGAAAAATTAGAGAATCGATTCCATTTACAATAGCACCAAAAACCGTAAGATACCTTGAAATAAACCTAACCAAAGAGGTAAAGGATCTATATTCTAGGAACTACAGAACACTCATGAAAGAAATTGAAGAAGACACAAAAAGATGGAAAAACATTCCATGCTCATGGATCGGAAGAATAAGCATTGTTAAAATGTCTATGCTGCCCAGAGCAATCTATACCTTCAATGCTATCCCAATCAAAATTCCAGTGACATTTTTCAAAGTGCTGGAACAAAGAATCCTAAAATTTGTACGGAATGAGAAAAGACCCTGAATCACCAAGGAAATGTTGAAAAAGAAAAACAAAGCTGGGGGCATCACATTGCCTGATTTCAAGCTATATTACAAAGCAGTGATCACCAAGACAGCATGGTACTGGCACAAAACAGACATATAGACCAATAGAACAGAATAGGGAGCCCAGATATGGACCCTCAACTCTATGGTCAAATAATCTTCAACAAAGCAGGAAAAAATATGCAGTGGAAAAAAAGTCTCTTCAATAAATGGTGCTGGGAAAATTGGACAGCTATATACAGAAGAATGAAACTCGACCATTCTCTTACACCATACACAAAGATAAACTCAAAATGGATGAAAGACCTCAATGTGAGACAGGAATCCATCAAAATCCTAGAGGAGAACATAGGCAGTAACCTCTTCGACATCGGCCACAGCAACTTCTTTCAAGACACTTCTCCAAAGGCGAGGGAAACAAAAGCGAAAATGAACTTTTGGGACTTCATCAAGATAAAAAGCTTCTGCACAGCAAAGGAAACAGTCAACCAAACTAAGAGGCAACCCACAGAATGGGAGAAGATATTTGCAAATGACCCTACAGATAAAGGGCTGGTATCCAAGATCTATAAAAACCTTCTCAAACTCAACACCCAAAAGACAAATAATCTAGTCAAAAAATGGGCAGAAGACATGAACAGACACTTCTCCAAAGAAGACATACAAATGGCTAACAGACACATGAATAAATGTTCATCATCATTAGCCATCAGGGAAATTCAAATCAAAACCACATTGAGATACCACCTTACACCAGTTAGAATGGCAAAAATTGACAAGGCAAGAAACAACACATGTTGGAGAGATTGTGGAGAAAGGGGACCCCTCTTACACTGTTGGTGGGAATGCAAGTTGGTACAGCCACTTTGGAAAACAGTGTGGAGGTGCCTCAGAAAATTAAAAATAGAGCTACCTTATGACCCAGCAATTGCACTACTGGGTATTTACCCCAAAGACACAGATGTAGTGAAAAGAAGGGCCACATGCACCCCAATGTTCATAGCAGCAATGTCCACAATAGCCAAACTGTGGAAAGAGTGGAGATGCCCTTCAACAGACAAATGGATAAAGAAGATGTGGTCCATATATACAATGGAATATTACTCAGCCATCAGAAAGGATGAATACCCAACTTTTATATCAACATGGATGGGACTGGAGGAGATTATGCTAAGTGAAATAAGTCAAGCAGAGAAAGTCAATTATCATATGGTTTCACTTATTTGTGGAACATAAGGAATAGCATGGAGGACATTAGGAGAAAGAAGGGAAAAATGAAGGGGGGGAAATCGGAGGGGGAGGTGAACCATGAGAGACTGTGGACTCCAAGAAACAAACTGAGAGTTTTAGAGTGGAGGGGCGTGGGGGGATGGGTGAGCCCGGTGATGGGTATTAAGGTGGGCATGTACTGCATAGAGCACTGGGTGTTGTATGAAAACAATGAATCATGGAACACTACATCAAAAACTAATGATGTATTGTATGGTGACTAACATAACATAATAAAATTTAAAAAATTAAAAAAGAAAAAAATAGAGCTACTCCTGCGTTCTTTCCATGGCCAACTGCACAGGGGCTATCAAGCCTCCAGATCTAAACCTCAGTGTTTGTAGACAAGTGTTTTTTGTTTACATAAGAATGAATTATCTCAGGGCTTTCAAAAGCTAAATCCAAAATGTCTTGAGTCAATTTTCCCTCTAGTAAAACAAAGAAATAGTTATGTAAATGTTTAGGGCCACTGGCTACGATGGCCAGGGGATTCCTAATTTTGCAGTTTTTGTTAAAGTTTTGCAGTTTTTGTTAAACTTTTATATGCTCTTCCTTTAGATATCATCTCCGAGCCTATTTCCTGGACTTCCAGGGCACTAACCTCCTTTGAAACCTTAAAATGATCTCTGTCCACGCCCCCAGCTCATAGCTTACTTAATTTTGACCCACCTTCTCATTAATACTGCCATGAAAATAATGGCATTCCAGGGCAACCTCCTAGATCTGGCCTAGAGCCTATTTCTCATGCCAATTAGATCCTGTCGCATCATATGCCCCCATGCTTATGGGCAAGGCCACAGCCGCCACCTTGATTGACAGGCTCCTCCATTCACCTGTGTGTTTCCCACACGGCGTCTGCTCTCTTCACATTCATAAGACACAGTGCTTCTCTGCATGGTGACAGACCACTTATGAACAAGCTCTTTTGACTAAGCCTTCCATCATCTTCCATCGTTGTAACACTTGGCATCCAGCTGCTTAACCAGCCCTCTCTGATGATGGGAGCCCCGCTCTGTTCCCTGTGATCGCCTTACAGCTATACATATGGTCTCAAAGCCACAAGACCACCTCTCAGACATCCCTCCAGACAATGCAAGCTCACTTCTATTTGGGGATGGCTCCTGTAAACAAAATTTCCAGGGACACATAATTACTCATGAAGCCATCATTTTCCAACATAAAACACGGGATGCATATTCATTGCCCGCTGTAAAATAGCCCAAGTGGCTGAATTCACGGTTCTTACTAGAGCTTGCACATTGCCAGAAGGAAACACTGCTCCTACTTACACGGAAATTTACACAAATATGCTTTTGGACACTGCCATGCTGTTGGCACAGTTTGGAAATCCCATGAATTCTTAACTGCTTATGGGCACTCCAGTGGCTAATGAGCACATAACTGCTGACCTATTACAAGATATTCACCTCCCTTCTAAAATCACATTGTTCACTGCCCAGCCCGATGCTAAAGAAACTAATGTTTTATCTTTAGTGAGCAATAGGGCTGACAGGGCTGCCAAGTATGCAACCCCAAACAGACTCCTTTATCCCTTCTCCACCCACTTTTTAACTCTACTTTTATCTCTGACTGATATGATTAATTATGAGGCAAATGACCCACAGTCTGAAAAGGACACTTGGAGACAAAAGGAGCCAAACAGTTATCAGATGGATTATACATTGCGCCAAAGAGATTTTCTGTAGCCACTTTTCTTCCAACTTTTGGGCTTGTACTTATCTTCCACCAGATGGGACATAAGTGCAAACAGAGGATACTTAAGGAACTAAAAGACAATCAGTTTTGCCCAGGTGTCCACAAAATTTCTAACCAAACTCTCTCCCTGTGTTAAGTCTCACCACATTTCTAGAAGAAATCAACATACCCCCAAGAAGTCCTCCCAGGCCCACACCACCCTTTGCAGCACTCCAAATGGATTTTATAGATTTGCCCCCAGCCTGGGGTGAGTCTTACAATTTAGTTGTTGTCTGCATGTTTAGTGGATGGATGGAATGCGATCCGACCAGATGTGCTGATGCCCACAAAGGTGGTGAAGAAATTAGTACCTGAGATTACTCCTGGTGTGGGCATTCCTTTCTGGATTGAGTCAAACTGGGGAGCTCACTGTCCAGCAGAGATAAACCACCTACTTGCAAGAACTACGGGGTACTCATTAAAATGTCATACTCCATGTCACCCTCCATCATCAGGGCAAGTGGAATGTAAAAATCTAGACGTAAAAGATTTGTCAAGAAACTGGACTTAAGTGGCCACAAACATTGCCCTTGGCCCTTTTTAAGATCCAGAATACCCCAAATAGGAGACATGGATTGACCCCTTTTGAAATGATGTTTTGTCATCAAATGCCTACTGGCATCTCTAAATCTTTCATTCAGGGATTAAGTGAACCATCTGATGCTATGACTAACTACATACAAGAACTAACTAGTCTACTGGAAGTACATCATCAATGGGTAAAAGAGGCATGGCCTCCACCAACTGATAAGGCTTGGCACCTATTTCTACCAGGAGACCAGGTATTTTTGAAGGGTTTTCAAAGAAAACCCATGCTATCACCTCACTGGGAAGGATGCTATGAGGAACCGCTGACCACCTACACTGCCATCAAAGTAAAAGAGAAATCATCCTGGATTCATGCAAGTCCCACCAAAACAGGCCCAGATCATTGTTTTCCAAACAACTGGGAGATGATCCTTCCTGGTGACCTGAAGATAAAGATTTCTAGGGCCAAGTCCCCGGCCCCAGAAACAGATGGCATCATGACATAGACGGTTTTCCCCAAGATCATGAATCAAGAAACTTCTCTTTCACCTATCCCTCTTTTTTTTTTAAGACTCCCTAATATTAAGACAAAAACAAAAACACAAAAGCTCAACTTTCTTTTTAATAATTTTTCACGTTTTAAATCATTGAATAGAAGGCTGACCAAAGAATGTTTGTTTCTATGTATCCTACTTCCCCTCCCGACGTTTCTGCTATGGGTTCTTTTCCAGCCTGTGTCTTATTCTTACTAATCCTCTCTTTTTCGACAGGTCAGGCACAGATCAACACCCCCTTGTGCCAGTTTACTAAACTCTGGCCATGTTAACTAACCCATCTGACTGTTGGCTGTGTCAACATTTAGATGCAGAAGAACCCGAACTGGTCTCTGTTCCTGGTGCACTGAGCAGAGGAGATGGATGGACGACAAGGTATGGTATCTATGACCAGAAGAAAGTCACTCTTCCTTTTTCCCTGGTGAGTCACTTGGACCCTGGAAATCTTCTACAGAAGCTCAAGGACTATCCCTTGTCAGGGCAGAAATAATTTTTCCCTTTGCACTGAAAACAGATATGCCACTGGACTTCTCCCAGGAGATATACCAAGACTATACTGCAACCAAACCCTGTGGTTTAATGCTGAAAATGGCATCTTCAAACTTGGCAAGGAGATTAAAAATAGAAGTTTGCCAAATCACCAAATGCATTCTATAGCATCCCTGAACAACATGGGGTATTTCAGCTGCTCCCCTTGTTAGATTACGCAATACCACAGACTATTTGGGTGGACCAAAATTCTGAACTTACTTGGCTAGGTGACAAAGCTAAGTTTTATAGCTGCCAGACCAAACAACAGGCCTCCTAAATAAGCTATTTTACAACCTGTTCTGCTCTCATAGGCTGACAGGACCATGTGAAATATGGAGATGTATGGACCATTATCAATGGCAAAGATCATGGAATGCTCCACACTTTGAAAATTATAGGTTCCAGGGACACCTGGGTGGCTCAGTCGGTTAAGCATCTGCCTTTGGCTCAGGTCATGATCCCAGGTTCCTGGGATTGAGCCCCACATTGCGGCGGGCTCCTTGTTCAGTGTGGAGCCTGCTTCTCCCTCTCCCGCTCCCTCTGCTTGTGTTCTCTCTCTCTGTTAAATGGATAGAATCTTAAAAATAAAAATAAATAAATAAACACACCCATTGATAAATCATAGAAAATCCACTAATATATCACAATTCCAAGTTTTATTCAGCATTAAGGGTTTTATTCCCAAGTTTTGGAGATTATGACTTAGAAATGGCAATCCTAAATCTCTCTATGGTAATGGAACAAGAGTTTAATACCACAACTCAAACTTTCAGAATACTCCAGGCAGAAGTTAACATTGTTGTGCCCTAGGTACACTGGCCACCCAGCAAGGAGGACCTTATGTAATCAGTGGTCAAACATGTTGCTTCTATGTAAAGAAAATGGGACAAGGAATACCTAACTTAAATCTGTTACAAGAAAGAATGAGTATTTTTCATCAGGTAAGTAAAGCATGGGCATTCTATTAGACTGATCTGTTTCTGGGGTCAGGGGACTAGTTTAATGGGATATGGGGAAATGTGAGAATGGAATATTCATCTTCATTCTAATCTACATTCTTTTTGTCTTTTGCAGATTTCCTATCACTCGTTTACAGACTCGATTTCTCCCTCCACTGTCACCAGCTCAGCTTTTAGGATGTAGAACTTCCAGGGAAGTTTCAGAGGAGGGAACTATAAGGGTACAGGGCAGGCTGCCCCCAGATGTGCCACGATGGCATGCTGATTATTTATCATTGACGCTGCTTGGGAAACAGCTGGAACAAGGACACTCAGACCCTCCTCTGTCCCCCTGAAAGTAGGAAACAGATCTTTCATTTGAAAAATATCCTCCCTGTACTAAGAAGTAAAAAGACATCCTTATCACAGAGATAGACATTTTTACGGTAAGAAAGCTATAGAAACAAATCTTATTTTTTCTTATCGCCTCAGCCTATATTCTTAGAATTCCTTATGAATTAACGCTCCCAAACCCCTGTGTTCTTTATCTTGTCAATTCCTCACAAATGTACTGTCTCTTTGTCTAAAATGTATACAAGTACCTGCCTTGGTCATTTCTTTGGGTCTCAATTTTATTATTGGGGCTCCATGTGCACATAAAACTTTGTAGGTTGTTTTTTTTTTCCCTCCTGTTAATCTGTCTCATAACAAAGTAATTCCCAAACCAGCTAGAAGAACCATGGGGGGAAAGAAGGAAATTCCTCCCTCCTCTACACTTATTTGTTTAAAGTTGACAGGAAATGCAACCTCAATCATATTTTGAGGATCTCTCTCCCTTCCTGGAATGAGACAAGAATCCAAAGAGCCTACATTTGGAAAACAGGAGCTCTAGACATGATGGTAATCCTTCCTGATTACCACTAAAGCGTGACCCATTTGAAATCAAGACAGTTGGGTGGCTTCACTTCTGCTGAGCTAAGGGAAGTAGGGATGTTTAGCCTCAGTCTCTAAGACCATTGCTCTTTAGCTTCCTTCTCCTGCTTCCATTCTCAACCCCTGCAGAAATCCCACACGTGTCTCAGCAAGCAGTGTGCTAACAGAACACAGACTTCCATTTTTAGAAACCCCCCAAAAGCCCAGTGCCCTCCGCAGTCCCTGGGAGGCCTGTCTTCTCTCCCCTGGGCCCCTTGCTTCTCCCCCTCACATGGGCTAGCCCCTCAAATGGAAACCTGCTTGACCGCAGCTCCCGAAGTCTCTCTCTGGTTCTAAGACACAGAGATCATGAAGGAACCCCTGGGGGTCCCTCCCTGACTCCAAAGATGAAGGCTTGACTACTCTCTTAGGATGCAGGGGCGGGGGGGGAAACTCCTCTTTGTTTCTTATCTCTTGCAAAGCAAACATATAACAAAGCAAAACACACAGAAAAAATCACAATCTCAATCCATAAGCCTGGTGCATTATTATTACTTTTTCAGTTGGTGACACTGAGGTTCTCTAGGCGAAGTAGCTGAGGTGGGATTTAAGTAGGCTGGCGCTTCCCCTGGTGGGGAACAAAGCTCTGGTCATTGAGGAGGGCCCTTGGCCGTCCTTTGAGGAGCCCTACCTCCCTCCTCAGGGCTCCACCCCTGCTGCCTCACTGACATGGGAGCAGAAGGCTAGCTGAGGACAAAGCACGAGCTGACACCCCACAACCTCCCTCCCCCTTTTGGGTGGGATATGTGTGACATTCCTCCAGGAAACTTCCAAATATCTTAATGTTAATGCTTTGCTAGAGGGAAAAACATACTTGGCTCGATAGTAGCGAGGCCTCCAGGGTCCTGATGGTCTTCTTTAGCATATGGAAGTCCTTTGGGACAATGAAAGTCCTTTTGGACACCTCCCTTTTTCCTTACCTCCCCCAGCCCCATAGTATATAATCAATCCCTCCTCACAACGCCAGCGTTGCTCTTTCTGCCCATGGGTCCTGTCCCCAGGCTTTAATAAAACCACCATTTTGCACCAAAGATGTCTCAAGAATTATTTCTTGGCTCCAGACCCCACCCCACCAAACCTCACCTATATTCCAAAACTACATCAACATGACCTCTAAACTGAGAACTGAGGTCCACTCTCCCTTTTCTGGATGAGTTCCCCGTTCCTGTGCAACACAGGAATGATGGAAAGCATTGCAGTGGTGACTCCTCCATGTCTTCCCACCATCCAGAGCATGGTCTGAAAGGACACAAGAAAGGAAATGACATTTGTTGGCAACATCAGCTACTCTGGGACACATTGTCTCCCACTGGCTCCTGCCTGGACATTTTGAGGAAAAACATGTATCGGGGGAAAAATACACAAATGTGCATTCCTGGAGGAATAGTCATTTGGCAAGCTGTCCGCCCGAGTAAAAATCTCTCTTCTCCTGAGAAATGGAAAACAGTACCTTGAGGCAGGTCACCAGTTTCTGGAAGCTTTCGGAAGCTGTAGATTAATTCTTTTTGCTCATTAAAAATAAAGGAATAGATAAAAATTCCTCTATTAATTCTGTTTGTTTCTGTTACTTCACATAGATAAAAGAAAAACAAGGAGATTCTCCCTTCAAAATACCTCTGTTAGTCCCTTTCATCTCATCATCACCATTTTTATGGCTTTATTTTGGGGCCTCGGTCCAGATGGCTGCCATTATCTCCAAATAAATCCCCCATATCTCTCTCTCTCCATTGCAGTCCACATTGCACACAGTCTCCGGAAGGCCTTTCCCACATGTCCACTTTCCAAATGACCTTCCCTACTCAGGTGGAGGACAAAGGGCCAAGGACTTAGACCTCTGATGTCATGGCCGAATGAGGGTGTGTGTTCCTGGACAAAACTCACGGGGCTTGCGTGAAAGACCTCTTCTGCAACTTCTGAAACCTGCCTGCTCTGCATTATGAGTTATGGTCATTTGTGAATAGTTTAATTATGCTTTGACACAATTATGCTGCATTGCACTTTTCATGTTTTAGGCATTTAATTCATAAAAGGTGAGTATCTGAATTGTGACATTGTATTCCCAGCCCCATTTTGTCATTGCTTTCCATTTCTAATAGACCCATTTTAAATATCTTGAAATAAAAGCCTCAGGATTTACAAGGTGCTCCAGGCAGAGGAAGGACAGAAAATTCACTGTGCCATTTCCTTGGGGTCTGCCCTGGAGGGGAGAAGCTGAGAGGAAAAGGACTAAGCAGAGGAGCAGATTGAGACCCTCAGGAAGTTGGATCCCCCCTCCCCCCTCAGGAACCCAAGAGGAAACACTGGCTTCCTCCCAGCCCGGGAGAGGCTCCAGGAACCAGCCTCCAAAGGCACTCTTAAGGAAGAAAGTCATATACGGAGAATGGGAGGCTTTCAGGAAAGCTGAGGGGAAAAGGGCAGTTAGTGTTTGGTCAATGTATTTATGGACTCTATCCCTGTATTTATGTGATTTCCAAACAAAGAGCTGATTCAGTCAGCGGAGCTAAAAATCAGTTAAAACAGTGAAACGTTATTTAGAGCTGCATAAACTAAACAGCCAGTGAACTGAACTTCTCAACACATTTTGATATTAAATATTTCCGTTATGATTCAAAGATATTTATAGGGCACAGATGCCAGGCCCTGATGAGGCGGTGGTGAACTGAAGTCCCTTGCCTATCGGGTCCCCTCAGAAGATCCCACGTGTGTGCCTGCATGGGTGAGTGGTGTGTGTGAGTGTGCGTGTGTCAGCTTCCTTTGTTTCTGAGGATGCATGACCTAACTGTTCCACCTCCCCCACTATCCGAATTCCCTTTACATCCTCAAAGTGTTTGCATATGTGGTCTTCTAAACACAAGAACTCACGCATTCTCCTTGCCACAAAATAATGCTACCCAAACTGTCCTGTGTTTCTTTGGGCTCAACCAGGATGTTGAATTACCCGGTTCATAGAGCATATGTTCAGCGGCGATCCTGTTGTAAACAAACATCTCCACCACAGCTGAGCAGGAAGCTGAAAAAAAAAAAAAAAAAGAATTCAGTCTAGAATTGCTCAAGAAGATGAGTTTTCAGAGACTAGAGCGGAAGGGGATGACCTACAGGCTTGGAAAATGGTTTGGTGGGACTGGAACGTAGCTTTGTTGGGTGACAGCGCCCTCTATTGGTTCCTTTAAGGAAAACAGGCAGCGTTTTCACTGAGAGCTACTTTTAAGGAAGAACGTCCACTAAGGTCCTGGTGGGAAAATGCGAATAGTTTGTTTCGAGGCATTTATCGGGATGTTTGTCTGCAAGGGGCCCCTCCTATTTACCCAACACCTGTGACAGCCACACCATCATTCAGAGCCTGCCTTCCTAAGCGTGTTATCCTCAGGCTGCTCAGAATTCCCAGCCAGGGTGCTTCCCTGTCCTCCTTCCCTTCATATTGCTACCTTTCCTCCTTGTGGGACCTCCCTTTCCCTCATCTTCTCAGCACCGTGGCTCACGGACTTGGGCTCCTGTAAGATCACCCTGCTAAGGGACTAATGGATACAAACAAGACTAAAGAGCCTTCCCCCCACCCCATTATCATTCCAAGGGTATTAATGGGCACCTTCTTCAGACAATGACCCAATCTTTGTTGTCTGGCCAGAGGCTCTCAGTAGGAAAGACATTTCATGCCTGGAAGAAAGGAGGGAGGGATCCTACATATCAGGTGGACCCAACAGGGAAACACTTCTAGAAAGTGTCCTCATCAGAACTGTAGGTAGCAATGGCTGCATAGTGATGCGGCAGGATCATTTCAGAAAACATCTTTTTTTTTTTTTTTTTTTTAATTTTTTTTTTTTTTTAAGATTTTATTTATTTGACAGAGAGAACACAAGCAGAGGGAGACAGGGAGAAGCAGGCTCCCTGCTGAGCAAGGAGCCCGATGTGGGACTCGATCCCAGGACCCCGGGATCATGACCCGGGCCGAAGGCAGCCGCTTAACCGACTGAGCCACCCAGGCGTCCCTTCAGAAAACATCTTGCTGAGAGTCAGAGAGTCCTCTTTTGGAACACTTCCATGGTGCCATTTCTGGAGGGTTCACAGTGCTCTTCGATACATCGTCATGATATACTATGTCTTCATGAACGACACAAAGCTGGCCTGACCAAGTTCTGCTTCACTGAGTGAGATCTTTCTCCAACTCAAAAGTCAGCTAAACTCCTGCGGAAATGAGTAGGCGCCCTGCCTATATCAAGAGAGACTTGCTCTTAAAACTTCCCTTTAACCTCAAGATTTCTCAGGCCCTGAACTGCGAGGGATCAGCAGCTGACCTTCATCAATGGACTATGCTGTGCACATGTGTTCTTGGCTGGGCTCATGTGAAGACCAACTCGAGGACAGGGGCCACAGCTGCCTGAACATTTCAGAGAATGTGCCGCAGCTCATATTCCTGGTTGGGTCACTTTATAGCTGACCTTCAGCATCTTCGATGTGAAGATCATAAATGGGAGGTGTTTTCCCACTTTTTTGTGACTCGGGGGACCTGAACTCGAATTTAAAAAATGAATAAATGAAAGGAGGAAGGAAGGGGCGCTGGGTGGCTCCATTGTTAAGTGTCTGCCTTCGGCTCAGGTCATGATCCCAGGGTCCTAGGATCGAGCCCCACATCGGGCTCTCTGCTCAGCAGGAAGCCTGCTTCTCCCTCTCCCACTCCCCCTGCTTGTGTTCCCTCTCTCGCTGTGTCTCTCTCTGTCAAATAAATAAATTAAAAAAAAAATCTTAAAAGAAAAAAAGAAAGGAGGAAGGAAGAAGAAAATGTTTTTTAAAAACCTCTTTTTCAGACTTATTAATGGTCACTTTGATGCGGGAGAGTGAGTTTCTTGTCTCATGGAGTCGAAGAATGAATCTCGGGACAAAGGAGAGTGAGTAAAGCGATAGAAGCAAGGATACAGAAAAAGCTCTCGGGAGTGAGAGGGGTCCCGACAGCGTTGCCAGTGAGGGCTTTTAGAGATGGTCTTTTATAGAAAGCTAACCAGGGAACTTAAATTTTTTTAACATCTCTATTGATAGCACCATTGAATAAGGACTAGTGATCACACCTTCAATGGCTTATTTCCTTTTTAGGGTCCAGTAATTCTTGGTTGGTCACAAGTAGCTATTATAACAAAACCCCACCTCTGACGCCTAGGACAGGATGGTCTGCTTTGTTCCCTTATCTCTGGTTTCCTTTCATCTCCTGCATTTAATTTTGTAAGCCTGGTCTCATGGCCCCCTACCTATCTCTCCCTACCTGGTCCCGCCTGCCCCTTACTCAATTTGGTATTATTTTCCTCCATTTCTCACTTGGCCAGCAAATTCTAATCCAGAGTAGCTTGGGCCGTGTCACAAGGGCCCCAGAATAGAAAGCAACACCGTTAAACTCCATTAGAATTTGTGCTGAGTTGAACCTGCTTCATAGTCCCTCATTTTCCTACGGCTCCACTCATCTCATAGCTTTTTCACTGGATATCAGAAATTCCCCTGGGCAGGAAGTCATTAAGGTATTATTATTACTCCCAATTCACAGTTGATGGGAAGGAGGATGAGTGGGATCAAAGGATCTACTTGAAATTAGTGGATAGTGAGGTCACCGTGTCACGCATCTGGTTCTCTTCTCACACGATGCTGTCATGCCCACTTCGCAGAGTAAGGCCAATCCGGGCCAAGTGTGCTCGAGAAGACTGTCGAAGTCCCATCTTTGCTCCAGGGATTTTACATGCTGCCTGTATCATTTACCCAATTTCCATATGTGTTTGGGTCTGTTTCTGGACTTCTGTCCTATTTCATTGGTTTGTCTGTGCATGCACTAGTACCACACTGTTGTTTTTAAGGATTTATTTATTTTAAAGAGAGAGAGAGCGTGCATGAGCAGGGGGAGGGGCGGAGGGAGAGGAAGAGAAATCCTTCAGCAGACTCCCCACCAAGCACGGAGCCCAATGTGTGGCTCCATCTGAGGACCCCGAGATCATGACCAGAGCCCAAATCAAGAGTCAAGCGCTCAATCGACCAAGCTACCCAGGCGCCCCCCACACTGTTTTAATTATAGAAGCTGTATTAGATGTTTTAATGTCTGATATACACCCCCCCACACACCGCGTACCTTTTCTTTTTCAGTGTTTTCGGCTTTTGTTGCACTTTTTTTCCCCACGTGAACATCAGTATCAACTTGTCTCACCTCATAACAAAAGCTTGCTGGTATTTTTTATTGGGATTGAGATAAATTTATAAATCTACTTGTGGGGGTCATGTTGAATTCTTTCACTGAAGAACAAGGGATATCTTTCCATGTGTTTAAGGCTAATTTTGTATCTTTCAGAGAATTTTTATTGTTTTATTCATTTAGATTCTGCACATTTCTGATTAGGCTTATTCTTAAGTATTTAATTTTTTTGAGGTTATTGTTCGTAGGGGTTCTCCTCTAACTGGTTATTCTTTGTATATATAAAGGCTATTTATTCTTTCAAATAAACTTTTAATTTCAGAATAGTTTGATTTACAGAAAACTTACAACAGTACAGTTACAACATACTTACCTCACCCAGTTTCCCCCAAGGTGAACATCTCACAATTACCATGTTACCTTTGTCTAAACGAAAACACCAACATTTCTACACTGCTGTCAAAATCAGACTCTATTTGGATATCACTAGCTTTCCCCTCAATGTCCTTTTTCTGTTCGGGGATCCCATCCAGAATGCTATGGTCCACTTAGTAGTTGTCTTTCCTTAGTCTCCTCCGGTCTGTGACAATTCTTTGACCTTTCCTTATAGTTCATGAGCACGGCAGTTTTGGGGGGTACTAGTCAGGCGTTTTGCTGAATGCCTCTCAATTTGGGTTTGTCTAATATTTTTCTCAAAACCAGACTGGGGTTGTAGGTTTGGGGGCAGACTATCCAAGAGGTGACATACCCTTCAAGGTGATTGATTTTGCACACGGCAATGGTACGTCCTGCCCCATGGTTGGATTCTTTCATTTTTTGCATTGGTGCGAGCATTGATTACTGAGTTTCCAGTTACATTATCACATCAGCTACGCAAAAAGGATAGTTGTACTGTTTTTTTTTTTTAATTTTATTATGTTATGTTAGTCACCATACAATACATCATTAGTTTTTGATGTAGTGATCCACGATCCATTGTTTTTATATAACACCCAGTGCTCCATGCAGTACGTGCCCTCCTTAATACCCATCACCGGGCTAACCAATCCCCCCTCCCTATACTGCTTCTTTTCCAATCCTCATGCCTCTAATTGTTTTCCTTCCCTTCTCTGGCATATCTTACTTTATCTCTTTTGCCCTAGAAGCCATCTCCTCTGAGGCTCTGGTCCCCTCACTGTCCCAGCCCTTCCTGGTGCCCCCCTCCCCACAGTGGCAGGATTTCCATCCCCCAGCTCTCCTCCCCACAGGCGCTCCCACAGTATCTCTGTTGAAATTAGGTGCTTATTGCTCTTTGTACGGTTTGGAGTTTGTGATAGACCTGTCTCCTAGTGATGTTGCAGGTTTGGGGCATGTGTGATTTTGTGTTCCATGTTGACTTTATGGCTTAGGGGAAGGATATATGGAGATTTCAGACTCAAGTGGGCACCATTACCCAAGAACCCATCAGAACTCTTCTGGACATTGTTTTAATGGTCTTTGATTTACTGGTTTCTGTACTCTGAAACCAGTTCAAAATGGCTTAACTGAACGGAGGTCTACTTTATAGCCTCTGAAACCATGCAGCTTTTTTCAGCTAGCTGGTTTCTGACGTGCAAAAAGCCATTTCCAGGGATCAAATTCTATATTAAACAAGATAGGAAAGTATTCCTCCTTCATATAAAGGAAGTCTGGAGAGACACAGTATAGGGTTGGCGTGGCAGCTCATTAATTATCAAAGACCCAGGAAACGTCTCTCTTGATGCTCTTTCATCTTCACCGCAGCCTTCCACCTCTCTGCTCAGAATGGTTCCTTGAGCTTCAGCCATCATGCTCACGTTCCTGCTACTCAGACACAGGTGCAAATAAGAACAGAACTGAGTCATAGGATCCCAACGGCAGGAAAGGCTGGGAAATTCCATCTGTATTCTTTATTCTGTGATTTCATCTGACAGCTAAAAATTAGGAGATGTATTTCTAAAGACGTGGGAATGGATGTTGGGAAACACCAGAACAGAAGCGTGGACTTTTAACACAATGTTTATTCCATAAGCCCGCACTCCTCACTCCCATGAAAGTTGTAGCAATTCTTGCCTGGAAATTATAGGAATGGGGTTGGGGAATTACTTTATAATTATGATGATTTTGTTATATATATATTTTCCTTACACTATAAACTTACTAACACATTGATTTGAATACTTGTAATTTCTAGAGGGGCTGGGAGACCCTAGAATTATAATGCTACTCCATCGTTTTACCTCTCCAATTTTAGATCTTTTTAGAAACCCTGTTTGTGGGATATAATCTTTCACACCTTCATTATTTTATGTAGTATCTTTCTGCCATTTTGAATTTCTCTAGAGAAGAGCAAAATACAGAACATTGAGCTTCTCTTAGGTCTGTATGCAAATGATATTATGTTATATAACCACTAGATGGCGACCGTGTCCATGCTGCTAGAAATCCTTTGCTCCTTGACCAACCTGGATATCTCGGAGAAGCGTTTAAGACCAAATCTTTTCTGAAATAATGCAATGGGAATGAATCTCAGTCCCCAAACTCTAGGGTGTGAAAAATACTAAATGTCTTTATTTTCTATACTCAGCCTACGCACTGCTTCAAGATCCAAGGAAAATTAAATTTCATTCTTGGGGCTGCTCTCTCTTCTGCTCATCACCAGAAGAGGGCAAAGGACCAAGGGGGGCCCCTGCTGGCATTAGTCATCTGTCCACACTGAGGATCACTGAGATACCCTTTGTTCCAGTTCCCATGGCCCTGTCTGGCCCACAACTGTCTTGTTTGTGCCTTTGGAAGGATGGGGACCCAGGAACCTGGATGAGTTTCTCTTATGCCCCACAGGGCCCATCCCTCTGAGTTTCTTTCACATCCCCAGGACACTGCCAGGGACCAGCGTGTGAATAGTTGCTTATCACAGGACCCCCAGGACCTCTGGTTGTCCCAGGCTGGGCTTGAAACCCACCCCCGCCTCCAGGTTTCCCTCAGAGGCTCTTTCTCTCTCAAGTTCCTTCTCCTCAATGGATTCAGGCATTTGGAAACAAATCTCAAAGGAGCTGGTTTGCCGGCAACACCTGCTTTCCACCTGTGTTAAACCTTTCTTTACACAAGGAAGCACCACCCCCTATTTCCTACAGAAGAAATAAAATGTCCGTTTACAACTCTTAAATAAGTATCCTGCCACATGAACTAAGCACACTCTGTAACCAGCTGGTAATTCGTGCCTCTCTAAAATAATTTCCAAAGTAAATCAAGGTAAATCAAAGCTGCTACTTCCTAGAAAATGCTTTCCTTTGCCGCCTTCTCTCTGTAGGACATCTCCGTGACATACCTCAGCAAGGATGACAAACGCCAACTCTGCAGACCAGATCGGTCAGAAAGCAACCGATCCCAGAAAGGGATCCTGCTGGTGCAGAGATGTAGCGGAGTGAAACTTTGCACAAACCACGCCTCCATTCACCTTAGCAAGTATCCATGGAGGCCTGAGGTTGACAAGGCCTGGCATATTTATGTGGAGGACTGAGAGGGAAAGTCACCCGAGTGTAGGTCCCTGGCCTACGTCCCTGGAGGTCTAGAGGACGTCGGATTTAGCGTCACACCCACCGGAGACATCTACCTTTCAGGTCTGATTGGAGCAGGCAGGAGAGAGAGCAATGGCTGCATTGGAAGCAAGCTGCATGCCCTCCAATGACAGGGCCACACATGCAGTCACGGGGGGTTAGATAGGTTTATGAAGCAGAACTCCTCCACAAGGCCTGCCTGGACTCAACAGGGGGAGAGACAACCAAAGCCCAGGGGACTGGGTGGGGCGTCCGGAAGCAGCCAGCCAGGGCAGAGGCTTGGCTGCTTAAACGGATCTCTAATGGAAGGTCCTGCAGGGATCAGTGAGGACAGTGAGGAGTGCACATGACTGCCCATGAGCGCAAGCGTCCGGTCTGGCCATCTGCCATGCCCAGAGGCCACCAAAGCCCGACACGACTGCCCACGCGAGGAAGCCCTTCCTTGTCCCCATCCCTCTCCTTCCTGCCTATCTGGGCTGAACTGTGTTCTTCCAAAATTCCTATGTTGAAGCCCTAACCCCCAGTAGCTCAGAATGGGACTGTATTTGGAGATAAGAGCCTTCAAGGGCTAATGAAGTTAAAATGAGGCCATTATGGGCGGGCCCAAATCCAATCTGACTGGTGTCCTTATCAGAAAAGGACATCTGGACGCACAGAGAGTCACTGGGGTGCCTGTGCACAGACGACAAACTAGGTGAGGACACACAGAGAAGGCAGTCAGCTGCAAGCCAGTGAGGGAGGCCTTAGGAAAAGCCAAACCTCCCAGCACTTTCATCTTGGACTCAGCCTCCAGAACTGGGAGACAGGACATTTCTGCTGTGTAACACCCGACCCCCCACCCCCCAGTCTGTGGTACTTTGTGCCGGGAGCCCTAGCACACCGACCCACAGCCCCACACTGAGCTCTGGAAGGATCACCAGCAGGAACACTGGGAAGCCAGACGTGTCCCATCCCATAGCAGGTTGCTCAGCTAAAGAAAGGTAGGACGAGGGGAACCTTCAGGCTGGTGAACCTTTATGATTCTGACGATTGGACTGATGCACAAGAATTACATGACTATGAGACTTTGGACTGGACTTTTTTGCTATCTAAGAGTAATCAGAAATATGAGAGGGCCTGCCCGGCACCTCCTCAGAGGGGCAGGCAACCCTGAACCTGCAAAGGGGCTTCATAGGAACGGTTAGAGAACTAAAGTGCTGCCTTCTTCGCCCATTTAACCAAAACAGCGGATTTAATGAAACCGCTGAATGAACATTTACTGAGTGCTTTCTAATTGCCCAGCCCTCTTCTAAG